>NC_137688.1:61254232-61611732 GCF_963989245.1 Nansenia antarctica | reverse complement strand
TAAAAACGTACTTCTTCAATATAGCCTTTAGCTCATCTGCACACCTACTGCTCATTTGCCAGCTACTGCACCATAAATGTTTATCTATTTATTTCTTACAGGTTATTTTCTGCACATGGTCTTTAACCTCACAGACTGTTGGGGGATAACATTGGTACTACAAAGTCAGGTCTTAAACATTTGAACAAGCTGAGATTTTGCGCTGCTGTGTCTAGAACACACTGGCTCTCTAGTCTGAGTCTGAGGTGAACATTGGTTCTCTAGTCAGAGGTGAACAGGCGTGGTTCTCTAGTCTGAGGTGAACACACTGGTTCTCTAGTCTGAGGTGAACGTGTCTGGTTCTCTAGTCTGAGGTGAACACACTGGTTCTCTAGTCTGAGGTTAACAGGCGTGGTTCTCTAGTCTAAGGTGAACGAGTCTGGTTCTCTAGTCTGAGGTGAACAGGTGTGGTTCTCTAGTCTGAGGTGAGCAGGCGTGGTTCTCTAGTCTGAGGTGAACGGGTCTGGTTCTCTAGTCTGAGGTGAACGTGTCTGGTTCTCTAGTCTGAGGTGAACGTGTCTGGTTCTCTAGTCTGAGGTGAATGGGTCTGGTTCTCTAGTCTGAGGTGAACGGGTGTGGTTCTCTAGTCTGAGGTGAACAGGCGTGGTTCTCTAGTCTGAGGTGAACGGGTGTGGTTCTCTAGTCTGAGGTGAGCAGGCGTGGTTCTCTAGTCTGAGGTGAGCAGGCATGGTTCTCTAGTCTGTTAGGCTACAGATCCAGTTGACAGACGACAGTACAAATCCAGTTGGTTAAAATACTGTGATCTGACACTGCCGGATCGTTAAGGCAGAGGTTGTACATTGTTTCCCTTTTTTACATTTATTTTATTGTATTTTATCTTTACATTTTCTTTTTACTGTTTTCCCCTGCTTTTATAGTCATTCTATGCGTGTATATGTTTTTATCACTTTATGTTCTTATTCCTGTTGTAATGCCCTTTGAGCTGCATTTCTTGTATGAAAGGTAAATAAAGCTTTACTTACTTACTTACTTAACACCTCTTCCTTGGTCAAAAAGGTGCAGCAGCGCCTATACTTCCTGAGGAGATTGCAGAAAGCCCAGCTGTCTACCAGGATCCTGACCAACTTCTACCGCTGCACCATTGAGAGCATAACTCACCAACTGCATCACAGTGTAGTACGGCAACTGCACTGTGTCCGACCGGAAGGCCCTGCAACGGGTGGTGAAAACCACCCATCTGCACCAAACGCCCTACCATCGAGTCCCTCCAGGCAGACTGGTGTCAAGCATCATCAAGAATACCTCAAGGATACCTCGCACCCCAATCACGGTCTGTTTGAACGCCTACCATCTAAGAGACTCTAGGTCCCGTACCAGCAGGCTCCAGAACAGCTTCTTTCACAAGCCGTCACTCTGATAAACAATTACCCCCACCCCCCCCCACACACACACTCTGATGACCAACCCCACCCCCCTCCCGCCGACAACTGTGGTCAATCCAATTTAGTCATTGTACTACTGCTAGTTGCACACACCCCTGGTCAATATGAACACTCAATTACCCATTGCACTACTGCTGTTTACAAATACTACCTTTGTACATACCTCTTTGATATAGCCACTACATCTGTACATTACATACTGTACATAGCTACCTTAACTGTACATAGCTACCTTAACTGTACATAGCTACCTTAACTGTACATAGCTACCTTAACTGTACGTAGCTACCTTAACTGTACATAGCTACCTTAAGTGTACATAGCTACCTTAACTGTACATAGCTACCTTAACTGTACGTAGCTACCTTAACTGTACATAGCTACCTTAAGTGTACATAGCTACCTTAAGTGTACATAACTACCTTAACTGTACGTAGCTACCTTAACTGTACATAGCTACCTTAACTGTACATAGCTACCTTAACTGTACATAGCTACCTTAACTGTACATAGCTACCTTAACTGTACATATCTACCTTAACTGTACATATCTACCTTAACTGTACATAGCTACCTTAACTGTACATATCTACCGTAACTGTATAGCTACCTTAACTGTACATATCTACCTTAACTGTACATAGCTACCTTAACTGTACATATTTACCGTAACTGTATATCTACCTTAACTGTACATATCTACCTTAACTGTACATAGCTACCTTAACTGTACATAGCTACCTTAATCGTACAAAGCTACCTCAACTGTACATATCTACCTTAACTGTACATAGCTACCTTAACTGTACATAGCTCATAACTGTACATATCTACCTTAACTGTACATAGCTCATAACTGTACATAGCTACCTTAACTGTACATAGCTACCTTAACTGTTACATAGCTACCTTAACTGTACATATCTACCTTAACTGTACATTAGCTACCTTAACTGTTACATAGCTACCTTAACTGTACATAGCTACCTTAACTGTATATAGCTACCTTAACTGTACATAACTACCTTAATTGTACATAGGTACCTTAACTGTTACATAGCTACCTTAACTGTTACATAGCTACCCTGTACATAGTGTTGGGGTGTCAGGGTGTTAGGGTGTTGGGGTGTTAGGGTTAGTGGTTAGTGTTAGGGTTAGTGGGGGTGAGGGTCAGGGTTACAGAAATGTAGTGGCATGATTTTTCCATCTGCATGTCTGTCTGTCCGGCCCTGTGTGTGTGTGTGTGTGTGTGTGTGTGTGTGTGTGTGTGTGTGTGTATGTGTGTGTGTGTGTGTGTGTGGAATCAGAGGCTCCCAGAGACATTTGACATCCCCGTCCCAAAACAGAGCGTTAACCTCCTCTGAGAGGCCTTGTTGTGTGTGTGTGTGTGTGTGTGTGTGTGTGTGTGTGTGTGTCTGTGTGTGTCTGTGTGTGTGTGTGGTTGGGGGGGTGTGGCTGTGTTTTGGGCTCAGCCCAACCTGATGAACAAACACTACATTTGGGTTCCTCAAAGAGCCCCCCCCCCCCCCCCCTGCCACACACACACACACACACACACAACCATCCCTCCTTTTGGCTGAGCTAGCCAGACATCAAACACCATAAGATTTAGAGTTAAGGTGTGTTAGCGTTAGAGTTAGGGTGGGTTAGAGTTAAGGTTAGGGTTAGGGTGGGCTAGAGTTAGGGTGGGTTAGAGTTAGGGTTAAGGTGTGTTAGCGTTAGAGTTAGGGTGGGTTATGGTTATGGTTAGGGTGGGTTAGGGTTAGGGTGGGTTAGGGTGGGTTAGGGTTAGGGTGGGTTAGGGTTTTCTCTAAGGTTACCTGAGAGGTGTATTATACATTAGGTCACTGTAAACGCACTTCCAAATCAAAAACAAGTTGGATCATGTTTCATTTACAGAAGGAAGCCTTTTGTGTGTGTGTGTTTCTTCTCAGCTGTTTGAAGTTTTATGTCCTTGGAATGTGTCGAGGGAGTGGCTTCTCTCTACCTTGGGCATGTGGGTTAGGGTGGGGTAGGTTGTGTTTAGGTTTAGGGCTAGGGTTAGGTTGTGTTACGTTGTGTACTGCTGCGTTTGGCTGAGGCATAAATGTATTCTGCATCTGTGGGGTAGGGTTAGGGTTAGGGTGGTTAGGTTTAGGGTTAGAGTTAAGTTTATGGTGGGTTAGGGTTGGTTAGGGTTAGGATTAAGGTTAGAGTTAGGGTGGGTTAGGGTTAAGGTTAGGGTGGGTTAGGGTTGGTTAGGGTTATGTTGGGTTAGGGTTAAGGTTAGGGTTGGTTAAGGTTAAGGCTGTTAATGGTAGCATGAAAACACACAGATCCAACTCAGGATAGTAATGCTAAACCTTAACGTTAGCAGTTTCCTGTTTGTGCTCCAAGTCGTGACAGAAAAGTCAGAACTTGGCTAATAACCTACACTAACCCTAACCAACCCTAACCCACTACTAAATTACTACTTCACTACTACTACTACCTTCCCTCCTCTCCTCCCTCTCCCCTCCCTCCTCTCCTCCCTCCCTCCCTCCCTCCCTCTCTCCTCCTTCTCCTCTGTAGTTGCCTAACCTTGTCAGTTTGATGAGCTGTGAGGATCAGTGTAGGGTTAGGGTTAGGGGATCAGGGTAGGGGACCAGTATGCTTTGATTAAGGCTTCCTCCTCCCAGTTACTGTGGCTCCTTTGATGTGGTTTCCTGCCGCCCTGCCCCTGGGCCTCCGCCTGCCCCAGGGCCTCCCCCTGCCCCAGGGCCTCCCCCTGCCCTCAGCCTCACTGCCAGCCTCATCATCCTCTCCTCCATCGCCTCTACGACCTGGCTGACCACCAGTCACATGACCTACCCCACGTCCTTCACCAGGTACATGCACAAACACACACACGCTCGCTCGATCGCACACACACATACACACATACACGCTCGCACACACACACAAGCGTGCTCGCACTCACATACACACACACACACACACAGACACACGCACACACTCACATACACACACACACACACACACACACACACACACACACACAGACACAAGCACGCACGCGCATGCACACACGCAGATACACACTCACACACACAAATACACACAGACATACACACACGCACAAACACAAACACACACACACACACATACACACACACACACACACACAGGCCTAGCTGGATGCTGATATAGTAGGGTCCCAGAGTGATAATCCTGCACCATGGAGGTTTAACCCTAAACCTAACCCTGACCCTGACCCTAACACTGACCCTAACCCTGATCCTAACCGTGACCCTAACCCTGACCCTAACCCTAATACTGTGTGTTCACCCCTGAGCTATGCTAACTAGCTAGTTACATTTTTAGCATTTTTACATTTTGCCTTTATCCAAAACGACTTACAACAAATACATTTGGCTAAGTAAGTGAATAGTCTATCCATCAGACATCATAAGACACAGTCATCTATGCAAAAACTAGAGGCCATTGGCAACTACTATGCTAGAAGATGGACGTTTTATTTTTATTTCATTGTTTATATTTCAGTAGAGAAACTGTACAGCAGAGTAGTGGGGGTGAGGAGGTCTGTACAGGGGAGTATTGACTCTTCAGTCAATAGCTTGTGGCACCTCCATTAGCAGCGATAACTTGGAGTAAACATCTTGTATAGCCACTAATCAGTCTCTGACATCTTTTTTGAGATCTTTTTGCCCACTCCTCCTTACAGAAGTGACAGGGATAACACAAAACTGACCAGGTTTCTTATCTCTATTTATCAGAGTCCCACCCAAACTCTTCCCTAAAGATCTCTCCTTCAACTGGTTCATGTGGTACCCAATGATTTACCTGATTCTACTTACCTACTTGATTTAACCAAGGCAACTTGGGGTTCACTTATTTTTGCACCTGCACTAATTTCTTTATAATTTAGTTTTCCTACTACACGCATGATTCCCTCTAAACCAACATATGGAATTGGTAAATATAAACCTGTTAAGTCAGATAAATAAGACTGGTTCTGATTAAATAAAGATTTAATAGTAAACCCCCCCCCCAACAAAAAAATCGCACAAGGGTATTCACATACTTTCAGGCATCACAGTGTGTGTGTGTGTGTGTGTGTGTGTGTGTGTGTGTGTGTGTGTGTGTGTGTGTGTGTGTGTGTGTGTGTGTGTGTGTGTGTGTGTGTCTGTGTCTGTGTCTGTGTGTGTGTGTGTGTGTGTGTGTGTGTGTGTGTGTGTGTGTGTGTGTGTGTGTGTGTGTGCGTGCGTGCGTGCGTGTGCGTGTGCGTGTGCGTGTGTGTGTCTGTGTGCACCGTTGTGACGGTGAGAGTCTGGGGAGTCGCGAGGCACCGAGTGGGTTAAGTCTCGTCCTATCGGTGTGCTCGTGCGTAGTCCCGCCCCCCGCCGCCCCGCGGAGCCACGGTGCATGTGTGTCTGCAGCAGCACTAACCCTGCCTGCCCGGGACAAACACCCGAACCCGGGACAAACACACACTCTCGCCTCGACTTGTTGCTCGCTGTCGGACTGATCGCGGGAGCAGACGGTGGATATGCTAAACGGAAGCAGCGGTTTTTTCGGTGAATTCAGCGAATTCCGTTTTATCCTCGAGGACAACAAAGCGCAAAACATCCGGACCGACAGACGCCTCGACAAGGTAGCTTTTCCCTTACCCTTCCTTTATTCATCACATCTGTCTGCCACTTCTTTATTCATCACATCTGTCTGCTACTTCTCTCCGAAACAAAGTGCATTGATCGACTCCCCTTTTCCTTTCAATCCGTTTCACCGGATTGTAGTTCCGTTTCCCTGCATAGTGGTTGTTTACATTGTGGGTTGGTGTCTCTGCTTTGGGTTAGGGTTACCGTCATTTTGGATCGGTAGCTCCGGTATTGTGGTCAGTGTTAATGTTTGTTTCTTTATACCATAACAAACCAGGTTTGGTAGGTTTAAGCCTCCCTTTTTAATTCCAATACAATAGGCTAACTTGCCGTCAGGCTACAACATGTAAACATTCAAGTATAGACTCTTTCACACTTAGTAGGCTACCCTGTAAATTACATGGAAACCCAACCCGGGTCCACCAGTGATTTTTCGCCGTTCACACATGAGCTAAACGCTGGAAGATTGCCGGGTTGCGTCTTTTCACACACGTCCCAGGTTCAACTGGATGCCGAACTGGAAGGTAGTAGATGTGAATTCGAACAGGCGCATGAGACTGCCATATACCATATATATATATATCTGCCATATATCATACCTCCGTTTTAGATCATATTTTTCACATTCATTTAACAGCGAGTCAACTCTTATTATGCTTACCATCACCATCAAGTCCGCTCGCCAACTAAAGCCCTTGATTACCATTGATATAAACATACTATACTAGTCCGAAAGCACAGTATGGGAGAACTTGGTGATAGTGCCTGCAGCACAGCTGTGGGAGGAGATGATGTGTGTGCTCACTGCTCCATAATGTGTCTATATCACAAAATGTACATTTGATAAGTAAGTAATCTAGCTACCTATGATTGGAAATGAAGTAGTATCCAGTTGTGGAATTATATTGATCACTACTTTGGCTGATGAGATGTGGGTTAAGCCAACTCTGTAACATTAGCGGAGCAAACCAAAAGTAGTGAGAAACTCCTCGCTGTGATTGGTTAACTTGTTCCATGTGAAAACGTCTTGTGTCAGTCATACGTAACCCTTTGTGTGTCAGACCAGGCAATGTTCAGGCTTCTGTTCACACCTAAGGCTTCCCTGTAAATTCCATGGAATTATACAAGGTCCTGACCAGGGAAAATGCCTGATCGCATTTCCCTGCAAGTCGTGTTCACACATACACCATACTAGGTAAATTCCATGGAATCTACTGGTAAGGCTCGTATGAAAGGGCTTTATGTGACAACTGCGCATGCTTAACTCTCCCGGTGCATACTGGGAACTGGAGTCCAAATGTTATTAACACATAACACCACATCTTCCCCCCTATAGGTGGAAGTACTTTTTCCTATGCATTCTGATTACTCTTAACCAATCATTTGTTTCAATACTCGGTATGCATTATATCTTTCCCCTTACTTCTATTCTTATTCCTTAAGAGAAAAGAATCAATCAACAAATGTTCAAAACTACATAAAATACAGTTGTCAGTTTTCTCATATTATAACTATAACTTTACTTATTATGAACAGTCCTTATTGCTTTTCAACAATTCTCATTCAGTCTCTCTGTGATCGCTTAATACACCTCTAATACACCTAGACTGTCCCTCAGCAGCTGGTGGTCTGGGTGCAACTATCAGACCATTGCCAGTGTGGTTCTTCTGCCCGTTGATTTAGGCAGTTCTGAAGTGTCCTGATCCGTCACTTCTTCACATCAGTCGATGGACCTATCGCTAAGCCACGCCCCAAAATAGAAATTGTCCAATCATATCACAGCAAAAGTCTCGACAGGCAGAAAACTCGGACAAACAACTGACTGATATCTGATGGTGAATTTGCTCCAGTATTGTCTATTACTTGCTGTGGTAAATCCGAAATAAGAAATTTGCCAACTTTGCCCGCCATTGAAAGTCATTGAATGTCATTCAGTCACGGTCGGTCAGTCACTGTCAGTGAAGCGTTGTTTGTTTGTCTGAGTTTTCAAAGGGGGCGTGGCTTAGCGATAGGTCCATTGCAGTCGAAGATCGGTGCGATTCCTCCTCAGAGCTGATCCGCACTCTGTCTGGATCCTGCAGGACCGTGGACCGACTTCTTCCTCGACATGTCCTTGCTGCATCCATGTACCAGCGGAGAAGTCACTGAGACGTACACTGTCTCCAGGCTTCAGGTCGGGCAGTCGTTTCGCTCTCGTCATGTAGCTGTTTTTGTCTCTCCTTAGCGTGTTTTACTTTGTGTGCTCCCTTGCGCATCAACAAGTCCTTGTGCATCGGTAGGTTGGTGCGTATGTGCCGTCCCATTAGGATTTGTGCTGGTGATAGACCGTTCTGCAGTGACACGGCGCTCCTGGAGATCATCAAACCTTTCTGAAAGTCTTTTGATCTTGAGTAATTTGGACTCGAGGTAGAGTGTTGGAATCCCCACTCCCTGGCGAAGGAAGCAAACTCTTCGCTGCTTGAAAACTGCGGGCCATTGTCTGAAAACAGTTCACAAGGGATTCTGTGTCTCGCGAACACAGTCTTGAGGTAGCTGCATAACTGCTTTGCTAGATGTAGATTGCAGTGCTCCAACTTCTGGATAGTTAGAGAAGTAGTCTGTGACTACGATGTAACTCTTTCCATTACAGTCAAACAGGTCAGCTCCCACTTTGTAGTCAGGCCTGGTAGGCACAGGATGAGGCATCGGTGGCTCTGCTTGCTGCTTTGGTCTGTAGGTAAGGCAAAGTTCACATGACGCTGTTGTCTGGCTTATGTCCTGATTGATTCTGGGCCAGTACATCGCCTCTCTTGCTCTGCGTTTGCACTTTTCCTCACCTAAATGTCCTTCATGTATCTTTTGTAGCATTTCTTTTCTTTGCGTAGTGACGCTGGTATGACTGAAACTTGCTTCCCTTGAACACTATGTCATCCACTACTGTGAGCTCAGCTCTGCACATCCAGTAGCCCTGTATTCTCTTTGGACAGTTTGTTTTGTTTGCAGGCCATCCTTTTAGTATTATTACTCTTTGAGCTCTTTCATTGTTTCATCTGATTTGGTTTCTTTTCTGATCTGCTCGGTTCTGTCAGCAGACACAGGGAGTGATGTCACTATCGTGTCCACGTATGCCTGTTCTGAGCTTTTCTCTTCGTCTGCACTTTCCTGCTTATCGACTGATCTTGAAAGGGTATCGGCAGTGAACATGTACTTCCCCGGTGTGTATTTCATATTTACATCGTACCGTTGCAGTCTGATTAAAATGCGCTTGACCAGGTTGAGCTTTTCACATGCACTGATCCCAAGAATTGGCTGTAAGCTCTTATCCACTATCAGTAGCTGTCTTGAACTGTCATCCCTTGCTTTTGATGGTAACTATACAGCTCCCCTTGACTGGTACATTTTCTCCAGTATTGTCACCTTCATCTTTACATGATGTATCTTGCTCTTTACTATCAGTGTTTTGTAGTCATTTATAGATAACAGGTTTACCTGGGCTCCAGTATCAAGCTTGAATGGTATGATTGTCTTGTTTACAGTCAAGGGCACAATCCATTCAGCTTTGTCAGCATTGCAAGTCTCCGTCTGCACACTGTCCACGAACAAATTCATCCTCCTCTTTTTCAACTGTGTGGACTTTATTCTTTGAAGCCCCTGTACAGCATTTTGAGAAATGATTCTTCCTCCCGCAGTTGTTACACGGCTATGCTGGACATGATCTGGGTTTGTGACTGCCTCCGCATTTACCACATTTGAACTCAGTAGCTTTCTCTCTTGGTTCCTATCGCTTGGTAAATCGTTTGTTATGCTGCTGTTCTCTTTTCACAGCATGCACGGCTGTCTCTTCCCTGCGCAGCTCCTTTGCCTGGGTGCACGGGTGGTCTCTGCTGTTTTCCAGTGTCTGTCAATGCATTCTCACGTAGCAGTATCTCTCAGAGAGCATTATCTGCTGTCCCACAGTCAATTCTGTCTCTGACTAGTGAGTCCTTTAGGTTTCCAAATTCACATGTTTTGCTCAGTGTGTGAAGCTCTGCCAAGTACTGATCAAAATGTACTCCTTGTTTCTGACCACAGGTGAAAAATGTGTATCTCTCAAACGTTATGTTCTGGCTTGGTACAAAGTACTCTTCAAACTTTGCCATTAGTATTAGGGTTAGGGTCAACGTTAGGTTAGCCTCGTCAAGCTGAAAGCTATTATAGATGTCCAGAACATCTTCTCCAATATGTAGAAAAAATGGACGCTTTCAGTTTTTCATCATTACCCCCAGCTCCACTTGCAGCTAAGTATATGTTAAATCTTTGCTGGAAACGTTTCCAGTTATCAGCAAGATTACCAGTCACCTGCATACAGGTGGGTGGAGTAAGCGTATCCATGACGACAGGTTGAGGCACAGGGATTCCCAATACTTCAATAGCTTGGTTGTCTCCGGGAACAATATTATCATCTGCTTGTGTTAACTGTTCCTCTGTTTCACTATCACTGGCACTACCGGCAGTCTCTGGCTCTGGCTCCCTCACCCGATGTGTACCCTATCTCTGGCTCCCTCTCGTGATGTGTAGGCTATCTCTGGCTCCTCACGTGATGTGTAGGCTATCTCTGCTATCCCTCTCGTGTGCAGCGGTTGTTTAGTTTTCAATCGCGGCTCTTTTGCAAATTGAAGAGTACTTTCTCACTTTGCCCTGTCTTCCTGGCCAACATCCACTTCTGACACCATGTTATGTTTGTTTCTTTATACTATAACAAACCAGGCGTAGGTCTACATCTTAACCCTAAACCCAATTTATTAGGGATGCTCCGATCTGGATTTTTGGGGCCGATACCGATCACCGATTTTTTCCCTCAAGATCAACCGATACCGATACCGATACCGATTTTAAAAAAAATACATAACTGTAGGCCTACTGACTGGATAGCCTACATATTTTTTGCTTTTTAGACAAAAGTTTTGATCCATTAGGCACCAAGCAAACGCAGACCCATTTTTATGGCATAGTAAAAGTCTGGCCTATCACCCAGTTAGGGCCTGAAGCCCAAGTCAGTCGATATGGCTGTATAAAAGACATCATAAACGTGGCCTTCATGGTTTACATACTGTTACGTCCTCCTATGTTTTCTGTTCAGTTATCTGTCTTCCCCAGGGGAAAAAAAAAAAAAAAAAAAAAAAATCGGTTTTTGCGATCGGCCATTTTTACCGATCACCGATCGAGTCATTTGGAGTGAAATCGGCCGATTTAAATCGGTGGCCGATAAATCGGAGCATCCCTACAATTTATACTTCTGCTCCGAATTTACGCGCGGCTACGCCGTAGCCTACGCAAGGGCTCTCCCAATTTATAGTTCTGCGTTGGTCGGTCTGCGTCCCGTTGGTCGGTCTGCGTCGCGTTGGTCGGTGTACTCAATTTTTTTGTTATGCTTGTTGTAAAGAATATGTCTATAATGCATTGAAATGACAATAAGTAATTACAGAAAAAGTAAATGACATTTCTGTCATGGCTTCCGCATTTTGGCCTACGAGAGAGTCGGAATCATGTGCTACCAAGCGGACCAATCACAGTGCTTACGGTCTGCGTAGGCATTGGTGCGTACGTAGTTACATTTTTGGAGAGGTGCGCATGAGCCTACAGCGTAGGCTCCGGGCCTACGCAGGCTACGGCGTAGGCTACGCCGTAGATTTTACGCAGAAGTATAAATTGGGCTTTACCCTCCTACCTCTTAACCCTAAGCCCAATTTATACTTCTGCGCCGAATTTACGCGCGGCTAGCCGTAGCCTACGCAAGGGCTCTCCCAATTTATAGTTCTGCGTTGGTCGGTCTGCGTCGACTCGCCCTGCAATTACACTGTCACATCGCTAATTGGCAGTGTGTTTTCTATGCCCCTGTACTGTGCTTCTTCCGGTTAGGGTAGGTACTAGAGTTTCCTGCCCTCTGCTATCGCTATCTGTGTGACAATGGCGAGTGAAATGGAGCAGGCCATAATGGAGTTGGAGCTTATATATACTGAACAACAGAGGATCATACTCAATCATATGATACGCAATAGAAGATGTTTCAAATATGGCGGTCTAGCAGCGGTCTAGCAGCGGATGAGAAGCGGAAGAAAGAAGTCGGAATCATGTGACCCTACCAAGCGGACCAATCACAGTTCTTACGGTCTGCGTAGGTGTGCTGTGTAGTTAAATTTTCTGAGAGGTGCGCGAAAAGGTACGGCGTAGGCTCCCGGCCTACGCAGGCTACGGCGTAGATTTTACGCAGAAGTATAAATTGGGCTTAACCCTCCTACCTCTTAACCCTAACCCTCCTCTACATCTTAACCCTAACTCTTCGCTACCTCTTTGTGTTAAAAAACTGAGCCTTGTTCTCTTCGGTCATTAGCACATCTGTAATGCGTGTTTCTGTAATGCGTGTTTCTGTAATGCGTGTTTCTGTAATGCGTGTTTCTGCGCTGAAGCTGCACTTCTCTGTGACAGCTCCAACCTTGCAACAGTATCGCTACAATCGTGTCGTTATAAAAAATTTCATTTCAACTAAAACTAACTTAGACTGAATGGATGTATCTTAACAAGGTGTAGCTATTGAACATAAATAGGTCTTATAGCTTCTTCTGTTTATTATTATTAAGTTAGAGATCATAGTTGTGTATACCCCTTCATGGACAATGAGTTATACAATATTGTGCTGCTTACGTGATTGGGTGTTATGGTTAAGAATGACTTGCTGCTTTAGGATCACTGGCCTGCAAACCTTAACCCTGACCTGCTAACCCTAACCCTGACCTGCTAACCCTGACCTGCTGCTAACCCTGACCTGCTAACCCTAACCTGCTAACCCTGAACAATGTGTAGTGGTGTAGAGGTCGTAAACTCAGCTGTGTGGGTCTGAGGGTTAGGGTTAGGTGTGTGGGGGGTTAGGGTTAGGTATGTGGGTTAGGTGTGTGGGTTAGAGTTGGGTGTGGGGGGGTTAGGGTTAGGTGTGTGGGTTAGGGTGTGAGGGGTTAGGTGTGTGGGGTGGTTAGGGTTAGGTGTGTGGGTTAGGGTTAGGTGTGTGGGTTAGGTTTAGGTGTGTGTGGGTTAGGGTTAGGGGTGTGGGGGGTCTGAGGGTCAGAAGTTAAGAACTTCATGGTCCCTCAGGACAGGATGATTTTATTAGTCTGCAGTTATAAACTGTCTTTACTGAGCCATCATAATGGATGTCTATTAGCTTTACTTAAAGGGATGTCTAATGTCTATTAGCTTTACTTAAAGGGATGTCTATTAGCTTTAATTAAAGGGATGCCTATTATCTTTACTTAAAGGGATACCTATTAGCTTTACTTAAAAGGATGTCTCTTAGCTTTAATTAAAGGGATCTATTAGCTTTACTTAAAGGGATGCCTATTAATGAGCACTTTGAACGTTTGCAGGAAAAACGCTATACAAATAAAAAGTTTTTATTATTAGCTTTAATTAAAGGGATGTCTATTAACTTGAATTAAAGGGATGTCTATAATCTTTAATTAAAGGGATGTCTATAAGCTTTAATTAAAGGGATTGTGTGTTTTGCCTCCTGCTGCATAGCTGGTAGTTGCCAAATATGAGGCGTAGAGACAGGCAGGCAGGCAGGCAGGCAGACAGGCAGCGAGTGTGTGTGTCTGTGCGTGTGTCTATTTGGTGTGTCAGGGCAGAGAAGGCAGGCGGCCCAGATGTTTCACCTGGATGTCAACGTTCAGTATACATACACACACACACACACACACACACCAGCTCTCTGAATTCCTCTGGCCGAGTCAGAACAGTTGAAGGCAGATGTGCAGCTGAGAATCTTTAAAATCCCAAATACAGAGTACCAGAGTTAGGTTTATGGTTAATGTACCCAGGGTTAAGCCTGACCCTAACCCTGACCCCAACCAACCCTGACCCTAACCAACCCTGACCCTAACCATAAGCCTGTAGAGGTCTGGAAAAAGGTATTGTGGACAGGTCAGACGATTATGACCATGAACCAGAGTGGTCTCCCCCGTCTCTCTCTCTCCCCCTGTCTCTCTCTCTCTCTCTCTCCCCCCCACTTCTCTCTCTCCCCCCATCTCTCTATCTCTCCCCCTGTCTCTCTCTCCCACCTCTCTCTCCTCCACCTCTCTCTCCCCCCAGTCTCTCGCTCTCCTGTCTCTCTCTCTCTCTCTCCTCCCGTCTCTCTCTCGGCCCCCCGTCTCTCTCTCTCCCCCCGTCTCTCTATCTCTCCCCCTGTCTCTCTCTCTCTCCCTCTGTCTCTCTCTCTCTCCTCCACCTCTCTCTCCCCCCAGTCTCTCTCTCTGTGTCTCTCTCTCTCCCCCGTCACTCTTTCCCCTGTCTCTCTCCCTCCCCATCTCTCTCTCTCCCCCGTCTCTCTCTCTCTCTCCCCCTGTCAATTTACAATTTTGAGGGCTTTATTGGCATGGAAAACATACGTTTACATTGCCAAAGCAAGTGTGAAGGTAAAAACAAACAGAAACAAAGTGTAATGTATGACTAGAATAAATGATTTATGATTTGATTTATGATTTATTTAAAATAGGACATTGATTAGCAGACATACTGTAAATGAGGCAGAATTAGCCTAGCAGGCTAGCTTTCGTCTGCTGTCCCTGGCCAGATTTTAAGAGGCAACCCAAAATATAAAAATACATACATACGCTGCCAAATATAGAAGATAACATATCAAGAAGAGGACAAATAACTCAGAAGACAGATAACAAAAATGACTTACAAAACAAATTACCAAACCTGGACAAAAACTAACACAGCAGACAATTACCATACAATAATCGCAAACTAGAGCAAGCTCAAACAGAACAAACAAACCCATACTTAACACAAAAGATACAAAAGGACAAGACAGAACAGTTTGCAAGATGCAACACGGAAGACTACTGGTGTAGCCTACAGGGGGAGAGATAGAGAGAGAGACGAGGGGCGAGAGAGAGAGACACAGAGAGAGAGACGGGAGGAGAGAGAGAGAGACAGGAGAGCGAGAGACTGGGGGGAGAGAGAGGTGGAGGAGAGAGAGAGGTGGGAGAGAGAGACAGAGGGAGAGATAGAGAGAAACAGGGGGAGAGAGAGAAGTGGGAGGGAGAGAGAGAGAGAGAGACAGGGAGAGAGAGAGAAGTGGTGCTTGTCAAGCAGCCATATTTTTAGCTGCCGAGAAAAGGAATGGTAGATGCCGAGTTCTCTAATGTGGACTGGTACTAAGTTCCATTCCTGTGAAGCCTTCACTGAAAAAGCAGAGTGGCTAAATGCACTTTTCCTAATAGGAACAACACAGTCTCCTCGAGCTGAGCCTCTAGTTATCCTGTCAGTGTTTGACCTCCGCGTAATGAATGTCCGAAGTGGAGGGGGCGCTGTGTTATGCAGGATTTTAAAGACAAGACCAGGGTTTGACGCTTACCTTTTCCCCAGGTAGCACTGTGCTACCATGTCAAAAAATTTAGTAGCACACCAACAATTTCAGTAGCACAATGAAAATTGCGCAATTTTCGTATGACGACAACAAATTATCATAATCATAACATATCAGAATTATCATAACCGGCTCTTGGCCGTAATAAAAATGGAGACTCACACAAATGATTCATGAATAAATAAATAATTAAGCCCAGGCGAGATAGTGGGCGGAATTGATCTTCACAGCAAGGTCTTCTCTCATGGCATCCGCTATCTGCCCGATCATGTCAGCGCATCGTTTGTCATTACTATAGGTTGGATTTAATTCAACGCCATTTTTCTTGTGAAGGGCGAATAATTTGTGGAATTTAATAAATGGGATCTCTTCTTTTGCCACGTAGTAAGCGATGTTAAACTTTAACTTGAGCTGTCTTTTAATTTCCTCACTGGAGCTAGCCTTCTGGCGTCCAACAGCTTTCTCAAGGGGCTTGTTCTGAGCTGACATGAAAGCTTCCCTGCATTTCACATGTGTGCGAGACAGACCATGTTTTTTCACTGTGTCGCGTTTCAGCTGTGCGTCTCCTGACACAAACGCGGTCTTTCCAGCTAACTTCATGTGGGCGACACACCACTTGCAATACATCTTCCCTTCCTTCAGCAACAGCCACGGGAAAGATGTTTGCCACTCGGCACTGTACCTGTAGACCTTTGTCACTTTTGTCAGACCAGACTTCGCGTTGGCAGTGGCACCGCCATTATCACCGCGTGGATAATGACCTTCCCCCTCCCCTGACACACTTTCTGACCGGGCGCTCTCCTCCTCGCTTTCCCCGTCTCTGTTTTCTTCGTCACTCTCGTCTCCAGCTGTAATGTTGACTCCACTACCCCCCTCTACCTCCTCTCTGTCTGGAACGGTGCTAACATTAGCCTTGCTAAAGTATGCCGTAATCCAGTGTTTCCTCCAGGAATTTTTACCATGGTGGCGGGTAGTGCTGACCGCGCGCGCGATTTTTCGCGTGCACGCGCATGAAACGCGCACGCGCGCTCAAAACAACGACGTCATTTCAGCCAAAACTCGAAAATAAAATGTTTTCCTGTAAATTAAAAACAAGGGTAGTCCGTCCGTCCGTCCCTCTCTGGAATGGAATGGAATGGACTTTATTTGTCATTGCTACAGTACAGGTACCAGACAACGAAATGGTCCATTAAATAAAATGACACGGTTCAAATGTTCACGCCGGCAGTCCGGCTCTCACACATACTGGCAGCGTCCCGGTCTGACTTAGCTCTCGTTTGTGCACGGCTTTCTTTCTTTCCTTCCTTCCTTCCTTCCTTTATGTGAAGTGGCCGGTCCCGGGCACAGCTGCCTCGCATCCGCTCAACGAGCCCGGCGGTTCGGTGCTGCGCTGATTAGCGGATGCGGGACAGCTGTGTGAGCGGATCGCTCCATCTCTCATCTTGATGAAGATGAATGATCTTTATTGTCATTGTAACAGGTACAACGTAATTTAAATGAGGAATCACAAAACAGTTTTGCAAGCGCGTCGCTTCGCGCTTGTGGGTGTGTCTAGCGCTGTGAAGGTCTGAAAAGCGGCCTAAATCTTTTTTTTTTTTTTTGGGTTGAGAAATCTGCATGGTGGCGGAGGAAATTCCATCGTGGCGGACCGCCACGATGAAATGCATGTAGAGGAAACACTGCGTAATCGGATTCATTTTAACAGCGGTCTTTTTCTGACAGGATTTTCAAATGTAAATGCCGCTTGTTGTGCTTGCGGGTCACGTGTCTGTTTTTTTTCTTCTTCTGTTTTCAAAGGATTGCATTGGTTTAGATGCGCTGTGATCTTATTAACGAACATAAGATTGACTGCGCATGACAGTAGTTCAGCTTTTAAAAAAAAAAAAAAAAAAAAAACTTTTTTTTTTTTTTTTTTGTCGCACTGGTGCGATTGAATGTATTTCCAAGTCGCACAGAAATATATTCACTCGCAAATGCGACCAAAACAGTCGCACTGTCGAACCCTGGACAAGACAGAGATTCCTATATTTTATTACATTATCCCAACTTAAAATATTATGTTTTCTTAAGATGGAGTAATGATGTGTGTTTGGTTTCTTAAGTTGTCCAGCACTTTAAGAGTTTGTTTATACAGGGTTTCAATTGGTTTGAGTGTTGTTTTGTTTGCTTGTGCCAGGCTGGTGAGACAGTTAGGGATGCTCCGATCTGGATTTTTGGGGCCGATACCGATCACCGATTTTTTCCCTCAAGATCAACCGATACCGATACCGATTTTTTTTAAAATACATAACTGTAGGCCTACTGACTGGATAGCCTACATATTTTTTGCTTTTTAGACAAAAGTTTTGATCCATTAGGCACCAAGCAAACGCAGACCCATTTTTATGGCATAGTAAAAGTCTGGCCTATCACCCAGTTAGGGCCTGAAGCCCAAGTCAGTCGATATGGCTGTATAAAAGACATCATAAACGTGGCCTTCATGGTTTACATACTGTTACGTCCTCCTATGTTTTCTGTTCAGTTATCTGCCTTCCCCAGGAAAAAAAAAAAAAAAAAAAAACGGTTTTTGCGATCGGCCATTTTTGCCGATCACCGATCGAGTCATTTAGAGTGAAATCGGCCGATTTAAATCGGTGGCCGATAAATCGGAGCATCCCTAGAGACAGTATGTGAGATGATCATTGTGTCCGTGTATAACCTGGCTGCAGCTATGGTCATTGAACTCCTAATAAATCTCAAATTGGAGAAATTAAACTTTACCCTCTGACAGACCTTCTTCACGTGACATTTAAACGACAATTGTGAGTCAATCATAATGCCCAGATATTTATATTCTGTGACAGTCTGTAGTTTCTCATCAGATAAAAATATTTAAATTATTAAACAGAGCTGCGTATATAGTCATGGACAAAAATATTGGCAGCTGAAAACCTATGCGTGAGTCCACCACCGGTTGCGAGGGTGGGTGGACACACCCTGGTTTGATGTAGAGGGAGGTTTATAGTAGCAATGGAGTTGAAGTGTTGCATGTATCGCTGGGGCTCTTTTTGAGGTCCAAGATCGTGTGTAACCCCATCCACATGCTACGTGGGTTATTGCTGCTTAGTTGTGCCTCTATGTCTTTGCTGTAATCCTTTTTGGCTGGAAGTAAATGCTGTTCTGGGGCGCTTAGGTGGCGTAGCGGGTTAAGCGTTGACCATGTAACCACAGGGTCCCCGGTTCGATTCCGCACAGTCTGTCTTCCCTTGGGAGCCAGGTTTGCCTGTGCTCACTGAGTCTGTACATAGTCAAGGATTTCCTTAGTTTTGGATCAGTCACAGTAATCAGGTATCCTGCCACTGTGTATTCTCTGTTTCTACCCAAATAGCATTCGATTTTGCTCAGGTTTTTGGTTGATTCTTTCCAGTATGTGTCAGGTAATTATTTTCTTTTTGTTTTCTTATAATTTGGTTTACTCTAATGGGGTTTCTGTCTGGTGGCTCTGCTTGTGTTTGTAAACAGAGTCCCAAAACCAGCTGGCTGAGTGGGCATCTCCATAGAGTCTCTCTGTAGGTAAGGGCTTTGTTGTGGAGCAGGTCAGGTTCGCTTTCTTTTAGGTGATTATAAAATGTAAACGCTCTCTTTTGAATTTGTATAATTATTGGGTATCGTCGTAATTCTGCATGCATTATTTGGTGTTTTCCGTTGGCTACAGAGAATGGATTTGCACTCTCTCTCTCCCCCGTCTCTCTCTCTCTCCTCCCGCCTTTTCCCTCCCTTAGGGTTAGGGTTAGGTACATACATAGGGTTAGTGTTACTGTTACTGTATGTTCAACTGTATGTCAATATGGCTGGAGCGCTAAAGCTAACTGTCTGTCTGTCTGCCTCCCTCCCCCCCCCACCCTCCTCTCTCCCCCCACCCTCCTCTCCCCCCCCTCCCTCTTCTCTTCCTCCTGTTCCCTTCTTCCTACAGAGGAGTAGTAAATGAGTGCATCAGGGAGAGGGAAGACCATGGCCCAGAGCCCTGCCAGCCTCCCAGTCCGTCCAAGCCTCCTCCCAGTCTCTCACAGCACGGAGGGGGACGTCACTGCCCCCACCTCCACCACCGCCCCCACCTCCACCACCGCCCCCACCTCCACCACCACCTCTACCCCCACCCTCAACTCCACCCCCACCCCCACCTCCACCTCCGCTGCCCCCACCTCCGCCGCCCCCCCACCCAGAACGCTGGCCATGCTGCAGAGGACCGCTCCAGCTAGGGAACAGCCCCCGCCTTCCGTCCTCCCTTCCTCTTCTCCTCCTCCCCCTCCCCCCCAGTCTCCCCCTTCCCCCCAGTCCCCCCAGCCCTCCCAGTCTCCCCAGTCTCCCTGCTGCTGCCGCTGCCCGTTCCACCCCCCTCTCTGCTGCCATGGCGGGAACCAGCAGGAGTGCAACGTTTTCCAGAGTCAAGCCCAGGCCCCCCTCCCTCCCCTGCTCCATGCCCAGGGCCCCCCCCCTCCCCTGCTCCATGCCCAGGGCCCCCCCCCTCCCCTGCTGCCAGGCTCCTGCCCCGGCTGCCTGCAGGCATCTCCTCCTCCCCCCCCCTGTCTGCATCACCAGCGCTGGCAGCAACGTCTCCAGAACCAGCCCACTGTCCCTGGCCTCAGGTACCTTACAGAGAGACAGTGTGTGTGTGTGTGTGTGTGTGTGTGTGTGTTTCCCCATACCTCAGGCACATCTCAGCCTCTCCAACAGAAGCTCTTTCATTGCGTTTCCCTGCCGACCGGCTGAACCTTTACTCCTCCGTCCCAGTGTTAAAGGTGATGTTGGGTGTTAAAGGTGGTGTTAGAGGTGGTGTAGGGTGGTGGTAGAGGTGGTGTTAAGGTGGTTCAACACCCTAACACCACCTCTAACACCACCTCTAACACCACCTTTAACACCACCTGTAACACCACCTGTAACACCCTAACACCACCTTTAACACCACCTGTAACACCACCTGTAACACCCTAACACCACCTGTAACACCACCTCTAACACCCTAACACCACCTCTAACACCCTAACACCACCTCTAACACCACCTGTAACACCACCTTTAACACCACCTGTAACACCACCTCTAACACCACCTGTAACACCCTAACACCACCTCTAACACCACCTGTAACACCACCTGTAACACCACCTGTAACACCACCTGTAACACCACCTGTAACACCACCTGTAACACCACCTCTAACACCACCTGTAACACCACCTCTAACACCACCTGTAACACCACCTGTAACACCACCTGTAACACCACCTCTAACACCACCTGTAACACCACCTCTAACACCACCTTTAACACCCTAACACCACCTGTAACACCACCTCTAACACCACCTGTAACACCCTAACACCACCTGTAACACCACCTGTAACACCACCTCTAACACCACCTGTAACACCCTAACACCACCTGTAACACCACCTCTAACACCACCTCTAACACCACCTCTAACACCACCTCTAACACCACCTCTAACACCACCTTTAACACCACCTCTAACACCACCTGTAACACCACATGTAACACCCTAACACCACCTGTAACACCACCTCTAACACCCTAACACCACCTTTAACACCACCTGTAACACCGGAGGACGTTATATTGGGGTTCACATACTCCAACCTACGCTGTGAATGTTTGAATGATGTATTCATTCAAGAACAATACAATAATTAGTGTGTTATTAGTTCAAACAGATTGTGTTTTTTCATTACTGTAACTTAGATGAAGATCAGACCGTATTTTAAGACAAATGCAGGTCATTCCAAAGGGTTCACTTACTTTTCCTTGCCACTGTATATATTCAGACCCCTTCACTTCCACAGCATTACGTTTAGTGCAAATCCAGCACATGCAATGCTGTTTCTGCACCATCTCTCGTGTGAAGAATAGTGGAGCTGCATCAAGTTATGGGTATATTTGTCACTGGCAGGGACTGAGGAGTTTGGAGTTGTAGTGACATCCTAATCTACACAGTGTGTAATTGATTCCTATGCAAATCAGAGACCCTATAAAAACAAATATATGAATTCCAAAATCACATGAACTATTATTCCTGCATTAAGATGGACTCAATTATTGAATAATTTATTGATGACATGTGTCATGGCAAAGGGTCTGAATACTTACGTACATGGGGTATTTCTTGTATATCTCAAACGTGTTTTCACTTTGTCATTCTGGTGTATTGTGTGTGGATTGATGGCAAATTTTAATTTATTCCATTTAATTAATCGATTGAGTATAACAACATGTGGAAAAGTTATGGGGTCTGAATACTTTCCGAATGCACTGTAGATAGAGATACAGTACGGTATATAGATGGATTGATAGATAGATTGATATATAGAGGTATAGTTATAGATAGATACTCCATAGCAGACACACACCCTCCCTCCCTCCCTCCCTGCATCCCTCCCTGCCTCCCTCCCTCCCTCCCTGCTCCCCTCCCTCCCTCCCTCCCTCCCTCCCTCCCTCCTCATGTCCAGATTTAGCAGCAGAACCACAGGCCAGCAGTAAACTCGGTCATGTGATCATACTATTATTGACTCTGTCAGATCGTCTCCATGGTAGCAGGCCACTGTGGTGGGGGGCGAGGTCTGAATGAAGAGCAGATGTGTGTCTGTGTGTTTGTGTGTGTGTGTGTGTGTGTTTGTGTGAGAGAGAGTTTCTGTGACCCTCATGTTGAACAGATCTCTATTTACTAAACAGGTCTCTCCTAACCCTAACCCTTGTTCTTGTCCTGGTAACAAGGGTACTAACCCTACCCCTGGTTGTTGCCCTGGTAACAAGGGTACCAACCCTATTGCTAACCCTGGTTGCCCTGCTACCATGGTTGTTTCAGTCTCATAACTAAACCTTTCAACTGCCGATCGCTTTTAATGGCGGTACTACGACTATGAGGGTTGGGGTTGGGTTGGGTTTGGGGTTGGGGTCAGTTGCTGCTGAGAAGCGCTTCATGAAAAAAACACATCCTCCAGTTGGCACGGATACTGGGACCAGGTCTGTTATTGATTGGCTGTTGCTTTGACTCCTAAATGGAAACCTGATTTATCTCTTCTTGTTCTCAGCCCTCCCAGGCCATTTCGATTCCCCAAAAGGTAAGACCTGCCAAAAACGTTTTCTGTGTGTCTGTGTCTGTGTGTCTGTGTCTGTGTGTGTGTGTGTGTGTGTGTGTGTGACCCCTGCTGAGCTGTCATTCCTCTGTAGTGAGTCATCAGTACTCTCTTAATAGATAAACCATGTTGGGAAATCTGGTCTCCATGGTTTCTGTCTCCATGGTTTCTGTCTCCATGGCTTCTGTCTTGCGTTAAAGTGACCTGTGATTAGATGCGTGATGGATGTTGCAGTGGCAGACAGCAGCTACACACACACACACACACACACACACACACACACACACACACAGACACACAGTGGAAGACAGCAGCTCCATCCACATACATGGTTTAGGGGGTTAGGGGGGTTGGGGTTAGAGGGGTAAGGGTGGTTGTGGGGGTTAGGGAGGTTAAGGGTGTTAGGGTGGTTGGGGGGGTTAAGGGTGTTAGGGGGGTTAGGGTTAGGGTTGGCGGGGTTGGGGTTAGGGGTGTTAGGGTGGTTGGCGGGATTGGGATTAGGGTGGTTGGGGGGGTTAGGGTGGTTGGGGGTGTTAGGGAGGTTAAGGGTGGTTGAGGGGGTTAGGGTTAGCGGGGTTGGTGTTAGGGTGGTTGGGGGGGTTGGGGTTCAAGTCAAGAGTCAAGAGTCACTTTATTGTCCCATCACTGGGAAATTTGTATTGGGCTTACACCCCACAGCAGCCAACAAAGATCAACAGACAACAAAGAGCAACAGACAATACAGAATATTAGCACACAAACAGAAGGCGGACCTGATTAAAACAAGAGTGGAAATAAAATGATAAGCAAGATAAGTTACATTCATCTGGTGCAGTTTAAAAGTTTAACAGAGTTTAACAGGTTAGCGTTTAGGGTTTAGGGTTTTCCTTCTATCACTGAGACTGCCAATGGCCCCTGGCCTGAGCTAGATTACTCTTCCTGCTACGACTGGTGGATTGATGATTCACTTGCTTAGTCAAATGTATTGATTGTAAGTCGCTTTGGAATAAGGCGTCTGCTAAATGCCAAAAATGTAAATGTGAATGTAAATGTTGAGGGGGTTAGGGTTAGGGTTGGGGGTGTTGGGGTTGGGCTTGTGCAGTCATGGCGTCAGTCTAATGAGTCTCCACTCCACAGCTATGCAGAGCTGATCGCTGATTGGCCAGTGGTGGTTCTGGGGGTGTGTACCGTCCTGATCGTTATTTGTGCTCTGGTGGGGATCGCTGTTCCAGACCTGCCTGACTTCTCAGACCCCCTACTGGTGAGGACTGGTACTGCATGTTATAACCCTACTGGTGAGCACTGGTACTGCATGTTATAACCCTACTGGTGAGCACTGGTACTGCATGTTATAATCCTACTGGTGAGCACTGGTACTGCATGTTATAACCTTACTGGTGAGCACTGGTACTGCATGTTATAATCCTACTGGTGAGCACTGGTACTGCATGTTTTAACCCTACTGGTGAGCACTGGTACTGCATGGTATAACCCTACTGGTGAGCACTGGTACTGCATGTTATAACCTTACTGGTGAGCACTGGTACTGCATGTTATAACCCTACCGGTGAGCACTGGTACTGCATGTTATACTAACCCTACTGGTGAGCACTGGTACTGCATGGTATAACCCTACTGGTGAGCACTGGTACTGCATGTTAT
Source organism: Nansenia antarctica (assembly GCF_963989245.1). NCBI lineage: Eukaryota > Metazoa > Chordata > Actinopteri > Argentiniformes > Microstomatidae > Nansenia > Nansenia antarctica. Next base: position 61,587,497 of record NC_137688.1, on the reverse strand, counting down.
AACCCTACTGGTGAGCACTGGTACTGCATGGTATAAGGGACACTATTGTGTGACTTTGGTCCCTAGTTGAGGGAGGTGATAAACATACAGGCTGTCTTTAGGGTTTTGAGCCGCGAGGCACCGTCATTGGTCAGCGACTGGTCACATGGAACAACATGGTGAAGAACACAGGCTACAAGGCTACGCTAGCCAACTACCCCTTTAAATATGCGGACGAGCAGGCCAAGAGGTAACACACACACACACAACCTCCTGGATATCTCTCACACACACACACACAGTATTTCTAGTGAATATGGGGGTTAGGTTCAGGTGAATATGAGGGTTAGGTACACGTGAATATGAGGGTTAGGTTCAGGTGAATATGAGGGTTATCAGGTGAATATGAGGGTTAGGTACAGGTGAATATGAGGGTTATCAGGTGAATATGAGGTTCAGGTGAATATGAGGGTTATCAGGTGAATATGAGGGTTATCAGGTGAATATGAGGGTTAGGTACAGGTGAATATGAGGGTTATCAGGTGAATATGAGGGTTAGGTACAGGTGAATATGAGGGTTAGGCACAGGTGAATATGAGGGTTAGGGTTTTCAGGTGAATCACCCTGGTCTTTAAATCATTCTAGTCACCAGGAGGACCGCTGGGCTGAAGAGCATTTTGACCGAGATAAACGCCATGCAGAATGGGACTTCAGTAAAGACAGTCTCTTCTGTGATGTCCCAGGTAATTACTTAACCTCCCTTTTTCCCTCTCCTCTCCTCCTCTCTTCTCTCCTCCTCGCTCCTCTCCTCCTCTCCCCTGTCCTCCTCTCTTCTCTCCTCCTCGCTCCTCTCCTCCTCTCTTCTCTCCCATCCTCTCCTCTCTTCTCTCCTCCACACTCCTCTCCTTTTCTCTCCTCCTCTCTCCTATTCTCTCCTCTCTTCTCTCCCATCCTCTCCTCCTCTCCTTTTCTCTCCTCTTCTCTCCTCCTCCCTTCTCTCCTCTCCCATCCTCTCTCCCATCCTCTCCTCTCCCATCCTCTCCTCCTCTCTTCTCCCATCCTCTCCTCCTCTTCTCTCCCATCCTCTCCTCCTCTCTTCTCCCCTCTCTACCATCTGGTCCTCCTCTCTTCTCCCCTCTCCCATCCACTCTTCTCCCCTCTCTCCCATCCTCTCCTCTCTTCTCCCCTCTCTCCCATCCTCTCCTCCTCTCTTCTCCCCTCTCTCCCATCCCCTCCTCCTCTCTTCTCTTCTCTACTCCTCTCCTCTCTCCCATCCTCCTTTCTCCTCTGTCTTCATGCCATACTGACAGACGTGTGTGTGTGTGTGTTTTGCAGGTGACAGGTACTCCAGACTGGTGTTCATGTCTGCAGAAGGCAGGAACCTATGGAGCCTCCAGGCCATCAAGTCCATGTGTAACCATGACAACACCCGGGTACGTGGAACACTGTGGTTAACTCACTGCCTAGCTCTGTCTGTCTGCCTGTATGCCTGTATGCTTAATGTTTTTTTAAATTTTTTATGCATCCATTATTTGTCACATTTTACAATAACCCTATGTGTAGTGGGTTAGGGTCTGGCCTAACCTGTGTGTGTGTGTGTGTGTGACCCTGTGTGTGTGTGACCCTGTGTGTGTGTCCAGGTGCGCTCCCACCCCCAGTACTGGAGCCTGTGCCAGCGGACCACAGACGCCTCCTGCTGTCCCAGCTGGACGTTGGGGAACTACGTGGCCGTCCTCACCAACCGCTCCTCCTGCCAGAGGATCACGGAGCGCGACGTCTCCCAGACGCTGAAGATCCTGCGCTCCTGCGCCAAGTTCTACCACAATGGCACCCTGGGTCCAGACTGCTGGGACTCCACCACGCGCAGGAAGGACCAGGTCAAGTGTGCCAACGTGCCCCGGAAGTGCACCAAGTATAACGCTGTCTACCAGATCCTGCACTTCCTGGTGGACAAGGACTTCCTGAGTCCCAAGAACCTGGACTACTCCGCCCCCAGCCTCAGCTACAGCATGCTCTTCTCTCCCACTGAGAAAGGCGAGACCATGATGAACATCTACCTGGATAACTTTGAGAACTGGAACTCCTCAGACGGCGTTACGACCATCACGGGGATGGAGTTCGGGATCAAACACAACCTGTTCCAAGACTACCTGCTCTCCGACACAGTGTACCCCGCCATCGCCATAGTGATCGTGCTGGTGGTGATGTGCATGTACACGCGCTCAGTGTTCATCACCTTCATGACCATGATCGCCATCATCAGCTCCCTGATCGTTTCCTACTTCCTGTACCGCATGGTGTTCAACTTCGAGTTCTTCCCCTTCATGAACCTCACGGCGCTGATCATCCTGGTCGGCATCGGCGCGGACGACGCCTTCGTGCTCTGTGACGTCTGGAACTACACCAAGTTCGACAAACCCAACTCTGAGCTGTCGGAGACGGTGGCCGTCACGCTGCAGCACGCCGCCCTCTCCATGTTCGTCACCAGCTTCACCACCGCTGCCGCCTTCTACGCCAACTACGTCTCCAACATCACCGCCATCCGCTGCTTCGGCGTCTACGCCGGGACGGCCATCTTGGTGAACTACATCCTGATGGTGACCTGGCTGCCTGCTGTGGTGGTGTTGCATGAACGCTACCTGCCAAACATGTTCTCCTGCGCTAAGCCTCCCCACCAGCAGAGGGGGCTCTGCACTAGGAGCCTCTGGGCTGGACTGTGCCACAGGGCCAACAGGTGCCTGTTCACTGTCTCTGAGGCTTCCAGGATCTTCTTTGAGAAGGTTAGTCTTTGCAGAAGTTTCTTAGTTCGCTATATATAGCCTACTATCGTATAATATGTGCTACATGCAACGTATAATAAATCATTATTACATTTCTTATATCCAGTTTTTCCTTTTTTATTGTAAACAGATTGTATTGCTAAAAGGTACAAAATGAGCTTCAGTTCAATTCTTGTAGGATATAAAAAGTTTGATTTGATGTTTTGAAGGTGCTGCCGTGCATCGTGATCAAGCTGCGCTACCTCTGGCTGTTCTGGTTCCTGGCCCTGACAGTGGGCGGAGCTTACGTGGTGTGTGTCAACCCCAGGATGAAGCTGCCGTCTCTGGAGCTGTCAGAGTTCCAGGTGTTCCGCTCCTCACACCCTTTCGAGCGTTATGACGCAGAGTACAGGAAGCTGTTCATGTTCGAGAGGGTGCGCCACGGAGAGGACCTCCACATGCCCATCACCATCATCTGGGGGGTGAACCCCGTAGACACCGGGGACCCCCTGAATCCCAAGAACAAAGGCAAGCTGATGCTGGACAGCACCTTCAACATCACCAGTCCAGACTCCCAACTCTGGATCCTCAACTTCTGCCAACGTCTGAGGAACCAGAGCTTTGTGTTCCAGTCGGAAGAGCAGGACCTGGTCAGCTGCTTCATCGAGACCTTCAAGCAGTGGATGGAGACCCATGACTGTGAGGAGGCGTCTGTCTACCCCTGCTGCAGTCAGTCCACGTTCCCCTACAAACAGGAGGTGTTTGAGCTGTGCATCAAGAAGGCCATCATGGAGCTGGACCGACGGACGGTCTTCCACCTGGACAGCAAGACGCCCGGGCCACGCTTCGACATCAACGACACCATCCGGGCCATCGTCCTGGAGTTCCAGAGCACCTTCCTCTTCACGCTGGCCTACGAGAAGATGCACCAGTTCTACGGCGAGGTGGACGGCTGGATACAGGAGGAGCTGAAGCACGCACCGCCCGGCCTGAACCATGGCTGGTTCGTCAGCAACCTGGACTTCTACGACCTGCAGGACAGCCTGTCTGGAGGCACGCTCATTGCCATGGCGCTGTCAGTGGGCGTGGCCTTCAGTGTGATGCTGCTGACCACCTGGAACGTCATCATAAGCCTCTACGCCATCCTCTCCATCGCCGGGACCATCTTTGTCACCGTGGGCTCCTTGGTGCTTCTCGGCTGGGAGCTCAACGTCCTGGAGTCCGTCACCATCTCGGTGGCCGTGGGGTTGTCCGTCGACTTTGCCGTCCACTATGGCGTGGCCTACCGCCTCGCCACAGAGCCTGACCGCGAGGGGAAGGTGGTCTTCTCCCTCAGTAGGGTGGGCTCCGCCATCGCCATGGCAGCGCTGACCACATTTGTGGCGGGGGCGATGATGATGCCCTCCACCGTCCTAGCCTACACCCAGCTGGGCACCTTCATGATGCTGATCATGTGCATCAGCTGGGCCTTCGCCACCTTCTTCTTCCAGTGCCTGTGCCGCTGCCTGGGGCCTCAGGGGACCTGCGGCCAGATCCCCCTTCCCAAGAGGTTCCAGTGCCAGGCCTACCAGGAAGGCACCTCCAACGTCCCCTTGGCCCAGGGCAAGCCTGGCACCCTGGGGAAATATCAGCTGGAGGGCAGGGGAGGGGCGGCGGAGCATTACGAGCTGGAGCCGCTGGCCAACGCCAACGCTAGGAGCGAGCAGAAACCTCCAGAAGAGCCAGAGGTCTATAACGGCCTGGCCCCCCATGTGCCCCACTGTGACCCCCTCCTTTCTCCATCTCCACAGCCGTCGATGAGCCTGCAGTGGGCCCCCTACCCTTGCACGCAGACCCCCCAAGACTTCCCCCAGTGCCCCACTCCTCAGTTCCCCCTCACAGGCAGCAGCCGAGGCCAGAGCCCGCTGGAGTGCCGTATGCACTACATCCACTGCCCCCCAGGCCACTTCCACCCCTGCTCCCAGGGCAGAGGCCCCAGACAGGCTGGCCCTCACAGCTGTCACCTCCGGAGCTATTGCCTCCAGGGGAGCCAGACACCCAGAGAGCAGCCCTCTGCCCTGGGCCCAGCAGGGAAAGAGGAGCCCCTCAGGACTGAAACCAGCTCCCCAGACGAGACACGCCCCTCTCTCACCTCCACCTGTACACCAGCTCACACACACACATGCTGCTCAGCCAATCAGGAGTCACAGAGACCAGGAGAGAAACCAGTAAACAGCAGTCAGAACGATCAGAACGTGGACATCACCACGGTGACACAAAACGACGCTCGCCATACGATGCCTAGCAACCATACGATGCCTAGCAACCAAGAGAAGTTAGAAACATCTTCTTCTCCTGTCACGCGGGAGGTCAAACAGAAGAAGAAGAAGGAGCGGAGGACAGCCTCTCTCTGTTTTAACAGGACGCTGAAAGTCAAGTGCAATTCTGTTGAGTTTAATGTGAGGAAAGCTGACGCCAATGTGCCAAAACCCTCTTCTGAAAGCTTATGTTGACAGAGAACATTTAAGAGACATATAAAGGATATTATAAACCATAGTGTCAATCCATAAAGTAATCCCATCCAGTGTACCAGTGTCTCTGTTTGGGATATGACTGACCAAGTGCCTAAATGTCTATCATGTAAAGTTATGACATACGTTATGACATACTGTTTCCTTTTTGTACTCAGACGTCTCAGATGTATCTCAGTCTGTCTACAAAGCTCTCGTCCAAACTGTTAAAGGAAAATCTTAGTGATCTGTACTACAGTTGTCTTTATTCTCTAAGACAGAATCCTGCTTGTGTCTGTTTCATGTAGCCACATGCCTCAGATCTCATATGAAAGTATCTACTGGATGATAAAAAAAGCTATTTTAATATGATTGTCTTTTTCTTTCCACTCGTCAGCATCTTGAAGGGGTTTAAAATAACAAATGGAACCTGTTGTCTGTCCTCCTGCTGCTGTGACTCGGCTGGCTACGCACACACTTACGCACCGCACACATGCACGCACACACACACACATGCATGCACGCACACACACACACACACACACACACACTAAGGGAGAGCTAATTTTTCAATGCGATGAATCAATAAATTCCAATATTTACTTTTCCACTCTAGAGTAATCATATGTGACATGGTCAATTGGTTCAGACGATTTTAATGTTCAGATTTTTATTTAGAAACATTTTACTGTATTTCAGCATTGGTGAAAATCAATGACACATCGCTAGTTAACTAACATAGCTTGTTTTGTGAGCCTGTTAACAATGTAAAGTAGTGTTATTGTTCACTAGGTAGCAGTGGGGGATTACTCACCGAATCCATTGCATTGCAATATTTTGGCTTGACTAGCAAGTTCGTGTTGTGATTTTCAACAACGTTGAAACATATTTCCATGTTTCAAAATAAAAGTCAGAACATTTTGATCGGTTGCCGACTTGTTACCCCTTTCACCAGACCGTGTCACATATGTGTCCATGTGTGACACTGATCAGAGTAAATAATACACAGATGTTGTGGGCTGCTATAATTCAGAAGGTACATTTTATATCAGTGAAATCTAATACCAGTGAAATCTGTGAAAAGGATTATAGTGTGCCTGTAAACCTTCTTGGCATGTACACAATATAACACACACACCTGGCACTACCACACTTCAGCATTTCAGTAGCTACCTGCGCCCGATGGATGGGACTTGGAGAGGAAATTACAGGAAATGATAGGTAATTCTGGCTTGTTTTCAGAATTCGCATGATTTAGCCAAATCTTTGAGTATGCCACAGGCACGCGGGAAGGTATTTTGACTGGGGGTGCTGAGGTGCTGTCTATATACGCTACAGGGAAAAAAATTGCCAGGGAAAAAATTAAAACGATTTCTCTCCCTCCCTCCCTCCCTCCCTCTCGCTGATTGCTCGTTCGCTCACACGCACACAGTGGCATAACGACGGGCCCCAATGCACGGGCAATAATAGTTAAGCACGCACGCACCCACACACTACAAAGACGTAACGTTAAATATTTTACCAACAATGTGTTGGAATTTACAGTAATTTCCACTCAGCTCACAGTGTCCCACAATGTCCACAAACATGATGTTGACCATTATTACAGACAGCATGTCGATTGTTATTGCCTCTTAACGGAAGCCCTTCGCTGCCGAAGAATCGGATGGATCTGAATATCAGTTCTAATACGTTTCTGGCCGTCTGTTGCTCTTTCTCAACAACGTCCGACAGTAGAGCATTAATGGGAGTGTTGTTAAGCTCAGCATCTTCTTCCAACTCCACTTCAATTGTTCTGGCTGATTTAGCATTTTTGCTAAAGAACTCAGAGATTCCCTAGCAAGATATGACCAGGTGATCACTAACATTAAAACTAACAAACACATTTTTACATTTATTACAAAAAACTAATTTATTTTTATTCCCAAAAGCAACAATAGTTATTATATTGTTTTAAATTATTGTTTGAATAATATTTATATTTTTTAAATTCAGGCAGGAGGAGCTCCTTCTGCCTGCCGCTAGGGGGTGCTGCAGCACCCTCAGCACCCCCCTTCCCGCGTCCCTGCTGGTGTCATATGCCATGACACCACACTATTCCTACTCAACTTCCCCAAAATGCATTGCGTGTCTCTTCAGTCTCAATTTGACTGCCTGTAGCCTAGTCACGAACGGTCCCAGTATTGTAGCTTCAGACGGAACAAGTTGGGTTGTATTGTGCTTGCTGTAGCAAGCCCACGATATGTTATTGCTCGTATATTTATACCAACTGCTAAGACAACAATAAAATAAGCAAGTTACTTTAGCTAAAGACATTGGCCCCGAAATCATTTTTTACATCTTGTTTAGCTAATATCTTACGAAGTTTCTGTCGAACCCCCCAGTGAAGGTATCGAAACAACGTAATGTAGCTAGCGAACAAGTGGGGGAAAAAAGTCAGATCAGATATCTAAACGGCTTATTTTGATAAACTGGACACATTTTGGTATTAAATTAAATATTGTTACTTTCTCGCCTGAAAATGTTAACACTTACAACATTACAACAACTTATTATGAATTTAGTAGGCAGCATGCAGTATATACTATATGTATAGTAGTATGCTGCGTTCTCATTTAATGCACACAAATTGTGGAATGCACTGCCACTGCCCTAATGCACTGACATTAGGGATGCAACCTCAGCAAATGTGTTCAAGTCAAGACTAGAAACCCATCTTTTTAATATTGCCTTTAAATTACTGAATAATTAAATGATGATTATATAATGCAGCTGCAACGTTTGCAGGAAAAGTGCTATACAAATAAAAGTTATTATTATTATTATGCTAGTATGGCATTTCGAACACAGCCTAAGCCAAACGTACTTGCCGAAACCATTTGTGAGTGCGCATGCGTCGCACAGCTGAGATGCCGCCATCTGCTGGTCGATTGTCGACAGCACAACACAAGGCTTGAATTGTTCAAACCGGAAGCACATGAGAATGTTATTTCCTATTTCCTATTTCAATGTTATGGTTGAATCTATCACACACCTGGCCCTCCGAATTGTTTCAGCAGATGTATAAAAAAAGAAAAACATTTTATATTGCCCAATGTATTTATTATGGGACTGTTCCCATAATATATTAGCACTAACGGGTTCAAATAGAATGCAAACGTTTTCTTTAACACTTCCCTTAGCAACGGCTCTTGACAACAAACCTTTTGCGTTCGCAAATGCGTCCCCCTTGCTCCAACGCTGACTGCTATGATTCCTGCTGCACACCACCAAACCAAAAGGTGGAGAAGACTAACTTCTGTGAGATATCTAGTCGGCTATCTAGAAAACCAACCGTGTGGGATGTACAAATTATTTACATATTGAGGAGTACGTGTCAACACTTTTCATTGTTTTAATTCAGTCGAGTACAAGGGCCTGCTATATGGCCGTGATGATGGCGCCCTCATGTGTTTATCAATTAGTATTGCAGTGTATTTCTGTACATTGATTGTCCAATATTTGGATCCAAATTATTTCAAGGATTTTTAATAAATACTGTTAACTCGTTCATAAGTGGTAGTAAAGTGTTTTCTACTTTGCTTTTCATCGAGAGAGAAGTAACTGAGAGGGTTGACTTCAATAATGTAATTGAGACACTTGCGAGGATGAAGAAAAGAGGGACACAGACAGTTCGAATTTGAGCAGTGTGGCACACTCGCCTTTTTTCATGCAGCTGCTGCACTCGTCGTATTGGTAGGCTAAAACTTTCCCCCAAATTACATTTATTTGTGCTGCCTGTCATATGTAAGATGAAATCAATATTTTTAATAAATATTATTTCAATATTAGGTTTCACTATTTGTTTGATTGACTCGTTAAGGGCCCCCATTCGATACGGAAATAACTCATGTGAATAACAGTGAAATTACGCCCCTGATATGTCACATTACTTTTTATCATAAAAACTGAGCGGACTGAACTGTATATCCCTCACTAATGGTCTGTAATCTATCTCCATAGAGCTAACTGTTCGTAGATAAACTCGAAACGTGAAAAAGTGTTAGTTCCCTGACCTAGTTAGCGTATTTGCCACATTACTTTTTATCATAAAAATATACAGTTCAGTCCGCTCAGTTTTGATGATAAAAGTGTCATGTGGCAAGTGTATGCAACGTGAACCTAAGCTCATGTCCGACTGGAATGTCGGCATGTCCCGGCTCCGAGCCACATTCCTGTTACCGGTCTTATTCGGCCATCTCCCCGCTGCGTCCCGGGTTCGAGTGGTATTGTTACACCAGCCAGAGCCATCTCCACCAGCTACGCAGGTGTTGCATCATTGAGAGTAAAAACAAGCATATATTTTCGTGTGCACGCACAGAGCAGTGCGCAGTTTTGCAGAGTAAAGAATGACAGATTAATTTCAATTGACATGTTACTCTGACGTTAAAGCAACGAGCTACAACCTCTACACCTACGACTTCACCCCCGTCCACCCCAGCAACTCCATCGTAAAGTTTGCAGACGACACCACCGTGGTGGGCTGCATCTCGGGGGGGGGGACGAGGCGGCGTACAGGGATGAGGTGGAGCAGCTGGGCAAGCTGTGCAAGGTTAACAACCTGCTGCTGAACCAGTCAAAGACCCAGGAAATCCTCGTGGACTTCAGGAGGAAAAAAAATCTGAGGTCCAGCCCCTGCTCGTCGATGGAGGGAGCGTGGAGAGAGTCTCAACCCTCCGATTCCTGGGGGTGCACATACAGGATGACCTGTCCTGGAAGTTCAACACAGCAGCCATCATCAAGAAGGCACAACAGCGGCTCTACTTCCTGAGTCCTCAGGAAATACCACATCGGACAGGAGATGCTGGTGACCTTCTACCGCTGCGCAGTGGAGAGCATCCTCACCTACTGCATCTGCATCTGGTTCTCCAGCTGCACAGCCGCAGAGAGGAATGCGCTACAGAGAGTCGTGAGATCGGCCCAGAAGATCACCGGCGCCCCCCTCCCCTCTCTGGAAGAGCTGTACAACACACACTGCCTCAGGAAGGCCTCCAAGATCTCCAGAGACCCATCCCACCCTGGGTACGAACACTTTGCTCGGCTGCCCTCGGACAGGCGGTTCAGGACCATGTTCGCAAGGACAAACAGACTGAAGCTCAGCTTCTACCCCAGGGCCATTCAGGCCCTGAACACAGCAAAGACCTAGGTTCTAGGCCCTGGATAATCTAGACAATTTGATGGCAGCTACTAGATTGAAATCAAGTACAACACTGAAACACAACTGTGAACATTTCAAACCTGCAAACTGCGACACTTTAAATGAATGTGCAATAACACTATGTGCAATATGACAACCCTCGGGTACATAAGGTTCAGAGATAGGAAATGTTAGAATAGGTATAGCATAGCATAGAGTACAGCACAGTGTTTTATTTGTATAGTATATGTAACGATGGTCAAACAGGCAACCTTCTTTCCATCAATTCTTTTATTTGACCTGCAGAGAAGACATATAAAACACAATTCTTCTCTGATCTGCAACTCTTGTGAATCCATTAAGATGGCGGCCATGTTCTGGTACCACCGTCTATGTATATTTCACATCAGGATAATTTGTTCACAGAAAGAACACAAATTTCCCTCAAACATTACAAATAACAATTACAAACAACACGTGGAGCAACATACCTGCAGAGAAGACATATAAAACACAATTCTTCTCTGATCTGCAACTCTTGTGAATCTGCGCGTTCAAAATAACATACAATAAATGTTCTGTTTCACATCATCACAATACATGTAAAAACAAACAGCACAGTACTACACCAACATTTTCACCCTACATTACAAGATTCTCCATACAAACAACAAAACACGAGGAGCATTTTACATAGCGCACATACCCATTAAGATGGCGGCCATGTTCTGGTACCACCGTAAGTACGGCAACAAGAGAAGGACATAAGAACGCGCAGACCTGCAGTACACCCAAACTCCAAAGGGGGGCTCCAACAACAACCAGGGATGCTCAAGCACGGCGAAACTCATCTACATTCACCACAACTAAACATACATTCCCAACTCTGTTACATATAGTATAGTGGATAGTGTACATAGCCTTTATTTATGTAAACCAGCTCTTTTCCCTTCTTGTTTTTAGTTTTTTTTCCCTAGCACCAGGGGAGCCCCCCCTCCCAAATGTCGTTGTTTGGTACCTGTACTATATCAATGACAATAAAGACCATTCACATTCATTCACATTCACATTCACATTCACATGATAGAAACACCAAAAATACCAAGTATATCCAGCTGCAGCCATCACGCGCATCACCCGGACGCTTGGACACCATATTTGGTTCGAACGCGTCATCATACCGCGCCTGCATATTTGCATATTTGGTTCGGACTACGTCATCGCCTTACTACGGTGGCTGAGGACGATTTCAAGTTCGTATTTCAAGTATTTATGGATATGACAGATCATTCGCTTACTATGCATTTCGATATGAGATAGATGCATTTTTATATGACCGACCGTATTTATGGATATTTTGATATGAGATAGATCATTTTCGTATTTCAAGTATTTATGGATATGACAGATAATTTTCGTCCTATTAACTTAATGCTTAGTTTGACTGTGGTCTCATGTTTAACACCACTATAGTGTCCATTCCCTTGCAACCTGGACTTTCAACTTTAATGGTCTGTTTTCTGATATTCTTTCGGCAATTGTACAAATGTAATTTGTACAGAATGTACACATTTTGCACTGATGCAAACACTTAATCTGGGATCCAGGATTATCCCAAAATAAGGGTCAAGCAACCTAAGTACTATACCTGTGGCAATCTCATACAATAACCTCCTTGCAGTGGGAGAGGTATTTAATTGTTTATTGTTTATTGTGGATCCCCATTAGTCTACACCAAGGTGAGACTACTCTTCCTGGGGTCCAAACACATGCTAAACACAGGTAACAGGCGCTGGGAGAAAGTGGCTGTCTTGCAGCTTGAAGGCCTGCATCACTGCATGCTGGTGCTTGCTGGGAGCACCATTGTTGCCAACTGGACAGGTGCATGAGCCCATAGATACATTCACCAGGTACATTGCACCTGTTGATGCACTGGGAACGGTATAGTTTGTTTGTTTGTTTGTTTGTTTATTAGTTTATGATGTCGTGGACAGTCCCCATTAATTAACTGTAACAACAGTAAATGGAGCAGCTTTAGCCTACATGGCTAATTTCCAGCTGTAGTCCCCGGGCCAGTTGACAATAGGCTCCCTAAAATAAAATACATTAGTTTAAAAAATTACAATTGCAGAAAACACAAACAAATGGAGCAGGACATACAAACATATCAAGCACAATTGGAGCAAGCACAAACATGCCGGGGAGACAAGACATTCAAGCACAAATGGCAGCAACATCAATACAGTACATGAGATAAGAACAGTACAAATTTGTGATCTGATCCATAGCTGTTTGATGCATGTACCTATGTTCCCCGGGTCCTATGTTCCCCGGGTTCTATGTTCCCCGGTTCCCCGCTTCCGAAAAAGGGTTCTATGTTCCCCGCTTCCGAAAAAGGGTTCTATGTTCCCCGCTTCCGAAAAAGGGTCCTATGTTCCCCGCCTGCCGTTGTGTCAAGCGACCCCAGGTGTCGTTATGTGGTACTGCATGAGAGTTTGACGTGCGACCCCAGGTGTCGTTATGTGGTACTGCATGAGAGTTTGACGTGCGACCCCAGGTGTCGTTATGTGGTACTGCATGAGAGTTTGACGTGCGACCCCAGGTGTCGTTATGTGGTACTGCATGAGAGTTTGACGTGCGACCCCAGGTGTCGTTATGTGGTACTGCATGAGAGTTAGATGTCTTGGAAATATGAAGAACACAATGAATGTCATAGTATTGTCTCAGCATTTTATATAACTCCCTAGATAGATCATTTTCGAGATGGAATTGACAATCTTATATTCCTAAAAGAACACCAGTGATATATATACACATTATTAAATATTTTTTCTATATTTTTGTCAAACGGAATCAAATAAATACAGTAGAGATATCAATCCAAAATATAGGCTTTTATTGCAACCAACAAAAAAAATAAACTATGTTTGTGCATACATAATAACAATAATAACAATAACAATAATAATAAAATTAGGCCAATAACAATAATAATAACAACAACATAGGCCAAAGTGCTATCCAAATAAATGTGCAAAAATGCAAAAATCAAAAAGATCTAGCCCATACGGACGCTATGGCTGACAGCCCTCCAGTACGAAGCCAGATCTCTGAGGCCCTGCATATACTGTTCTTTCAGCCTCAGTAGACGGGCCTCCAACTCCCTCCACTTCCGTCTCCTTGTTGGGGGAGCGTGGCCTCTGTCTGCCATCCCCAGCTTATCCTCTGAAAGCGTTTGCTGATCCTTCAGGTGCCGAAGGAATATCCAAAGTGAAGGATGGCGCACTTGGACAGCATCGTTTAGAGTACGATGATAAGCTAGAACAAAAATACAGAATTATAACTTATTAGCCTATTAATGGCCTATTAATGTGCAAACTGGTTCTACATCTGCAAGCTGATCTACTAACGGTGTGCAGTGAGGATTGTTGATCTTTCCAATGTAGAAGATAGCGGGCCTTATTTGAAGTATAGCCTATAACAAGTATATCTCACAACTTCCCCTGTGTTTGAACTTCAATTAGTATTCGTTATTTGGGATCTTAGTAAATCAGGCCCTAAATGTTATTAGTTTGGCATGAACATTTTGACATTGAACATTTTCCCCTCTGTGTCTCCTCCTTTCACAATTTTAAATCCTTTCTTAATCCTTTCTCAATCACGGTGCCCGCCCATGATTGGACTGATGTTACGTCCATCATCATTAGCGCGCCTGTACCGGACCAATTGGCAACAGAAAGGACAAGTGAGGGTGCAGTCACACAAAACCCAGGAAACTAAAGGTTGCAATTATGCATGCTGTTTTATTTCCTAGGTTTGGAAAAGGGGAAAGCCTGTCATCCAAAATATTGACAACCCTCTTGCTGGGCAAGCAGCACAGAGACACACTAAATATCAGAGTGCAACATTGTCCCCTGAAACATACAAGTATATTATATCAATGTGTTTCTATGCAGTATCAATAGCATCTAATTTAGATTTTTTATTTTAGTTGTTTATCTAAAGAAAATAATATTTTAAAATAATGAATTATCTAAAATAATAAATTAAAAACAATCTAAATTATATGCTATTATCAATAGCATACCCCTTTTATAATTAGCATACGGAATTTCATTCTCAGATTTGATATAAAGACTATCAGAGTTGGGTCATTTGTGGAGACAACCCCAACCCAACTCAACCCAACCCTACTTGGTGAAGACAGGAACCACAGGCAACCGGTGAAAATCACAGGCATATGGGCTACCATGTCAGGTAAAATAGTCTTACTGAAAGACCTTGTATAAAAAATATTGATGGGAATCTATAGCCTACCTTAATACTTGATGTCTTTTATTTTCAGAGAATCCACAGCTCCTGTTTGAAGGGACCGTGTTCCTGCCACTCCACAGAGAAGATCCCCTGACAGGCTGTGAAGAGTACAAGGAGGGAGCAAAGCTTCTCTTCCCACCCTCAGCCATCACTGACACCCTCCTGTTCCTACATCATAAATGTTTTTGGGAACCACGCCAACTTGTTGGGATAGGTATGAAGTCAACTGCCACCAATGGGCAATACTGTGAAATTGTTGATAAAAGAGTAGTCCACAACATCAGGAACACATGCTACCTGAAGAATAGGTTTCTCCACTCTCATATGGAGTAACTCTCCCATGTCACACTGTGATGGTGGTCATTGTAGTCTGTCTGGGATGGAGGATGTCAGTGTAGTCTCTTTCAGAAGGACAGTTTAGTCTCTCTGTGGTGGAGGGGAATCTTGGGGGAGTTGTTACACAACACATTCTTGTCTATTTATTTATTTGTATTTTAAATAATTAGAGCAACCTGGTCTCACACGGCAGACGTCAGAATTCGACGTTTATGGACAAACGTCGAATTCTGACGTGAGATTGCATCCAAACGTCGAATTCCGACGTGACATTTGCATCCAAACGTCGAATTCCGACGTGACATTGGGGTAGCTCGTTCTGATAGCGCAGGGGTGCGCCTGTTATGTGCGCCTGTCGGGGCTTCTCTCAGGATTATTCCATTTTGAATTGCACTTGCATTAATTAGTTAGGCCACATTTAGGGTTAGGGTTAAGGTTAGGGTTAGGGTTAGGGTTAGGGTTAGGGTTAGGGTAACCATAGGGTTTCCAATTCAAAATGGAATAATCCCGAGAGAAGCCCCGGCAGGCGCACATAACAGGCGCACCCCTGCGCTATCAGAACGAGCTACCCCAATGTCACGTCGGAATTCGACGTTTGGATGCAAATGTCACGTCGGAATTCGACGTTTGGATGCAATCTCACGTCAGAATTCGACGTTTGTCCATAAACGTCGAATTCTGACGTCTGCCGTGTGAGACCAGGCTGATTAGAGTTAGTAGATTTGTGACAGCCCCCCAGTGTGTCTGAATTGGAGTCCTAGTATACTGTACTTCCAAATGGTTTAGCATGGGGGGTCAGGTTCAGTACTAGATTTGGGCCGAGGTCCAATAGTGTCCTACCTACAAAAGGTTTTGTACATATAATCATTTTGTTCATATAATAATGTTGTACACATAATAATTTTGTTCCTATTTATAATAGTTCCTGCAATTTCCTGTAAATGTCTTTATCAATTAGTAATCCACAGTATGATTATGTATTTGTGTATGTTGTTTTTTAAATAATAAAATGCTGAGACAATACTATGACATTCATTGTGTTCTTCATATTTCCAAGTCATCTTAAGACCCATGTCAAACTCTCATGCAGTACCACATAACGACACCGGGGGTCGCACGTCAAACTCTCATGCAGTACCACATAACGACACCTGGGGTCGCTTGACACAACGGCAGGCGGGGAACATAGGACCCTTTTTCGGAAGCGGGAACATAGAACCCTTTTTCGGAAGCGGGGAACATAGAACCCTTTTTCGGAAGCGGGGAACATAGAACCCTTTTTTTTTTTTTTGCTAAGAAACCGGGGAACATAGGACCCGGGGAACATAAGACCCGGGGAACATAGGGATGACCCCGCCTGTGTGGTGTTATTTTTAAAATAAATATTTTTTTTAGTTAGTAATTAATAAAATACAATGGTTCCATCTCACAAAACATAATGGAATGTAAAAACTTTGACGCTCAATATCTCTGAACCACCCTAAACGGAGATAGAACCTTATAATTCTAAGCTCACGATTACAAACATTGTGTGTTTTTGTCACTTGTCCTGTACTACTGACACTTTTTTTTAAATCTTGAATTATGCTTGAATTATTATGCCTTGTGTCTTGTGCTGCAATGCAATGTCAGGAACCGAAGCCTAATCATTTTACTCTGTCACCCTTGTGTAATGTGACATTAAACTTGAGCCATAATGCATTGGGAATACACACCTTCACTGACATTCTGTCAGCAGTCAGGAGGTCTTTGAATATGGGCTGCTTCCTTGTCCTATTGTTTGCCACATCCATCAACCGTCGTACATAATATGCCTCCAGCCTGGTTGTGATGAAGTCTACCAGTTGAGTAATATTGAAGCCTTGAGCCTGTGGGAATGGGAATAGAAAATTGGAATTGTTAACTCTGAAAATTGACAATGTACGAGTCCGAGCTCATCAATTCCTTTTATCAATGCTGGCATGTTTTTCTGACAGTTGCTCATTGCAAAACAATGATGTCATTGCTGAACAGTGATGAACATTGATGTTCACGCTGCTGACAATGAAAAAATAAGGAGCATATTCATTCAACTAACCTGTAACAAAACGTAACATCTGGGCAAATGGCAGGATCTGCAGAGGCATACACATAAGAATCACTCTGCTACTCCTGAAGGTCGTATTTGAGAGTGTTAAATGCTGAAGAGGGAGAGTGGCCACTTTCAAACAATTTTGTCAGTTTCTCTACTGTTTCCTTTGACACATCCCGCTGCTGCAAGGCCTCGGCACAAGGGGGGCGGCTGTGGCGCAGGAGGTAGAGCCGCCGTCTAATGATCGCAAGGTTGGCAGATCGGCGGTTCGAGCCCCGGCTGGCCACATGTCGAGGTGTCCTTGGGCACCAAGACACTGAACCCCAAATTGCTCCCAGTGAGCAGGCCGGCGCCTTGCATGGTAGCTTGCCGTGAATGTGTGTGTGAATGGGTGAATGAGAGGCCGTTGTAAAGCGCTTTGGATAAAGGCAATATATACTGTAAGTGCAGTCCATTTACCATTGACCAAGTCAAGCGGTGGTTATGCTGGTTTATAATGGTCACATGGAACACAAACCCCTCTTGATTGTGGCGATCAGCAGATCTAAATGTTTTACTGAAACATGTTACCTTGATTTAACATTATGCAAAATAAAAATAGATTTATATGGTATTATGATATTGTTATTACCATGTTTAATAGCTAACCTGGACTTTCTGTTTTGACTGAAAATATTTTTTTTCAGTATGAGGTAGAGCCGCGCTGGACAGAATGTGTTATTTTTTGTAGCTGATGAATGCGTTCTGTTGTGTTGTGCTGGCATCTGTAGTCAGCCTTCGAACATAGAAATGTTTCATTAAATTTGTGACCATTTAAAATTCACAAAATAAATGTATCATTCATTAATGTACTCTGTACTTGTTGTGGCGAGCAGTAACCTTATTATCAGGACAGGTTTTTGCCAGCCTCCAGGTAAGCAGCAATGACCTTACAAAGGCCTCCAGACATCTCTGTAGGCTACTGTAGCCTTAGGTTGGCCTAAGTACAATAAATGTATAATGATCTGTACTAACGATGTGTGCTCTATGGGCTTGTGTTTATTCAACTGCTTTAAACTGCCCTCCTGGTCTCACCACTAGGAGGCAATATCACATAACACAACAGTTACTGTTCGTAGATAAAACATGAAAAAGTGATAGGCTAGTTCCCTGACCGGGAATCGAACCTGGGCCGCCGGGGCGGTGAGAGCGCCGAACAACAACTGAGTAATGCGCCTATGAGCCGAAGCAAATTACGCCACAGTGGCAAATGTATGAGAAGTGAACCTAAGCTCATGTCCGACTGGAATGTCTGGATTTTTCGGCTCATAGCCACATACATTCCTCTGTTATTATTTGGTTATGCTCTCACTGCTGCGGCCTGCTATATGGCCGGCTATATGGCTGTGATGATGGCGCCCTCATGTGTTTATCAATTAGTATTGCAGTATTGCAATTTCTGTACATTAATTATGCAATAGATTGTTTGGATCTCAAATCAGTTCAAGGATTTTTTAATAAATAATGTTAACTCGTTCATGAAAACAAGAAACAGACCTGTACACTGAAGTTCGAAAGTTATCAAAGTTTTGTTTTCTGACTTTCTGGAGCACATTATGTATTATGGATGGAAATGGGTATAATGTTCACCTTTGTAACAATCAGAGTTCACTGTATTAAGTGTGTGCAGCGTTTTGTTCAAAAGATATCAAAGTGTTGTTTTCTGACTTTCTGGAGCACATTGGGTATTGTGGATGGAAATGGTTATAATGTTGACCTTTGTAACAATCAGAGTTTGTGTGTGCAGCGTTTTGTTCAAAGGTGATCTGTTACGGCTGTGTTGTGTACAGCTGTAGTGTGTTTGTGTGTTGTTTCTTGTGTTGTTTCTCTCCTTCCTCCTGCCTACTGCCATGGCGACAGCTTGATTGAGCACAGTGAGTGTGCTCAATCACTCCCTTTGTGGTGGAGGGAGGATAAAAGGCTGGGAGAGACACTTCGATGGTGCCAGTGGGCCAGACGACAACTCCCGAGTTGTTTTGTGTTGGTTTTGTTTGATACAGCTGTAGTTTTGTAGGTTGTGTTTGTTAATCTTATGTTTGTAGCCATTTAGTCTTATTTGTATTTGATCTGTTAGTGAGGGTTAGAGTTAGGATTCCACTTGGTCAGCTAATTAAATTACTAGTTACTAAATTAGTAGTTTTCAGTTCATGTGTTTCTCAGAAACCTGTTTGTGTTACTTTTCTATAATAAATGTTGTTTATTTTATATTCTCCCATCTCCTCTGGTTCTTGTCCCCCCGGCTTTATCTTATTGTTACACCCCATATCCCCTAGAATCTTATATGGGGTCGTAACATAATCAAAGTGTAATTTTCGGACTTTCTGGAGCACATTGTGTATTGTGGATGGAAATGGGTATAATGTTGACCTTTGTAACAATCAGAGTTCACTGTCTTAAGGACTTGGTTGAATAGGGCCCTAGTGAAACGTGGTACACAAAATATTCACATGCATACGTAACAGGGAACCTGTACCGTATTGAGTATCAGCAGCCACCTTTGAATCAGCCTACTATCACCTCAAAAACATAACAAGAATGAGAGGTTTCATGTTCATACAAGACCTTGAAAAACTCATCCAGCGGTCCCTTCAGAGTCCTCCCCAAAGTCAGCTCTGCTGGGGTTCTTCCGGTGGACTCGTGCATCGCTGAGTTTATGGCGAAGCGGAATTCACGTATCCACCGATCCCAGTTCTTGTGATACCCCTCGACATAAGAGGCGATCATGGTCTTAATGGTTCGGTTTGCTTGTGGGTGGTAGCTGGTGGTGAACTTCTGGGTCACTCCCCAGGTCTTGCAGAGATCGGCCATCACCTGACCTGTGAACTGTGGTCCACGATCTGAGACCAGTTGTCAGGGGACTCCAAACCTGGTGAAGATATCCTCCGTGAGAATGGCGGCGATGCGATGCGCCTTGCTGTCCTTCAGAGGGAACATCTCCACCCATCTGGTGAAATAATCCACCACCACTAGCAGGAAGATATTTCCCTTCTTGCTGCGGGGAAAGGGCCCCATCAGGTCCAGTCCCAGGGTGTCCCCAGGTTCTCCCACCTGAGTCGATTGCAGAAAGCCAGCTGGCTTCTGGGTGTCTGGTTTGTACTGCTGACAGGTGAGGCAGTTCTTGACGTGAGCCCAGACATCCTTCCGGACGGATGTCCACCAGGCCACTTCCAAGACCCGAAGAAGAGTCTTCAGCCTGCCCAAATGTCCCCCCAGTGGATGATCATGGAAGTAATTCAGGAAGCATGGAATCAGACTCTTCGGGACAACAAGCTGGAACTTGTCCCCCTCTCCTTTCACAGGGGTTCGTGGATAGAGCACTCCTTGAATCGATGATGGTTTTGTTGAAGAGTTTTTTTTACTTCCAATACCATTTGACATCACAAAAATAATCAAATGTTTCTGTTAATTTATGCGTTATTTATGTAGAACGGCATGAGTACAAATCAGATAAGCCTGAATATTACAGAAAAAAACAACTGTCAAAATAGGAAATAAAATGTATTTTCTGTAATGCCTCAGGCTCCCGGAATGTTCACATTTGAATTTCAAGTTTCTTGCCTCAATTCACTGCATCATCACATGCAATATATTTGGCTTCCTCTGTAGTCACAATCTACCTCCAAGATGGCAGACCCAGACTGAGTTATATGGACTGAATGATTCAGGATGGGTCACCAGGCAAATAGCTCCCTGTTTATCACTTCACAGTAAATAGTTTTACATCTTACAATGAAAATAATAGCTCTTTTGAATCAAACATTGACTTATCAAGATGAAACAACCAGTTTGAACATGAATGACAAGGACCTTAGGATACAGTACATTACCTATCACTTGGTTTGATGTTGTGTTGAGGCAATGCTAATGCTCTCACCATAAAAATCTGCATTGAGGTAAACAAACTTGCATAATGCATTGCTGTCTCTGTAGGCAATTCCGATTATTTGAATAAGCAATTTCTAACAAACATGTATGTACTTCATGTGTACAAGCGAGTGTACGTGTCAGGTAAGTTGTAATGTAATTAATGCATGAGGCCACAAAGACATTTCCTCCTCATACTGCACAAATTATACCAACTCAATTTCTGCCCTTACTTCAAAAAACATGTCGATCCATATTATTAAATACACATTGCCACACACTTCGGCAGATTATGCAAAACTTGTCTGCAGGTGGGGGTAGTGTTTGCATGGAAGACTTTTTGCCATGTCTTCCTAATATGTCTTTCCTACTTTCTCAGTTTTCTTTCAAGTCAGAGACATTACAATGGAATGTTAAATCAGTTTTCCCCTCACTACATATTGCAGTACAGGAATTTTGAATGGTCTTTTCCCAAAAGGACATGCCACAAAATTGAAGCTTCAGGCCCAACCATTGCATACCCGTGAAACCTATTAAGTGTTATAGCTAATACTGAGTTGCCACAGACACACACACATACACACAATGTACAAGAGGTGAACAAAAGAAAGAAAAAATGAAAGAAAAAATGAAAGAAAGGGAAACAGAGACCGAAAAATTGTGTTTGAGGTTGTAGCTTACTTTTAATAATAAAAAAAAGCTCTGTGGCATTTCTACTAAAGCTGTAATTCTTATTCATGGAGAAATGAGACGAGAGCTAATAGGAATTTGATATTTGATATCGACAAATTTGTTCAGGGGGCTAGACGGTAGACTTATTGGTAGACTGGAGTCTCAGGGGTTTCCACATCGCTTCAAAGGATAATTGTTGGGAGTCTTCTCCCCCTTTCTTTATATTACTTGAGCGCCCATTTTTGTGTTATTGACCAGAGGCAAATGGCAAGATGGGCAGTTGCAATACAGTACCAATACCTTAACTGTAGAAAATATCTCTACATACAAGGTACAGTATATGTTCTCCCTTGTACTTATATGGCACTCTTTCAACAAAAATAGAGGTATGTCATAGAAGAATGAGCAGTCATATTGCAACATTTAAATATAAAATATTTTTGCCCATCCTCCGGAATCACACAAAAAAAATGGCTACGTTAACAATTGAAAAACATATTGAACTGCCCTCAAATCTAATTACATGATGGGCATGTCTAGCAAGAGGCTGAGGCAGAGGCATGATTAGCAAGAAAGTACAACAGTGCAATAATGAGTTGATTCTGCCGATCAAAGAAACTCTTTGCCATCTGTCTATTAGTTCTCTTTGGTTACTGTCCAGACAAAACGACCAAAATCAAAGTTTGTTAATTATGTTGCAAATTGATATCTGGGGAGAGAAAAGATGATAAAACTGAGTTATTGATATCTGCTTAAAAAAAAAACGAAAACAAAATAAGTGGGCATTTAATAAGAGATTAATTAAACCTCTTCCTCTTTCCTCTTTAATTTCAGAAAAGCCGTCAGAGGAGGATTGTGTAGGGAGAATATTTGATTATTAATTTTCCATCTCTGCAAAATGAAGCGCTCACACTTCCAACACATAATTTTTTCATCAAATACACTATCAAGCACTTACATCTCACTTACTACCCTTTGTATCTATCATGTCCAGAGTATTTACAATTTGAAGACCCATTAACATTAAATGAAATATA
The DNA here is from genome assembly GCF_963989245.1 of Nansenia antarctica. NCBI lineage: Eukaryota > Metazoa > Chordata > Actinopteri > Argentiniformes > Microstomatidae > Nansenia > Nansenia antarctica. The sequence goes on along the minus strand of NC_137688.1, from coordinate 61,564,761 downwards.
ACCAAACTGGTGATTCATTGCTAATAAACAGCTTACTGACGTGTATTAATGTAGTAATTATGTTTTACAGACCATCCACTTTTTACACACTGTTGACTAAATTCTTATCCATCACACAGCTATGGTCACTCATTTAAGCAATATCACACGAGAGGGAGTGTGTTATACTGAATATCAGCACGGCTGTGATTCGGTCGTAGGTACGAGGCCGCAGGCCGAGTACCAAAGACGATCACAACCGTGCTGATATTCAGTATAACAGCACGACCTCGAGTGTGATATTGCTTTTATACAACAGTTTTACAGCGCGATTTATTAGTTAACAGTAATAAGCGACAACAGATTATGATTTGTTTGTTTATTTAATCATAAAAATAAAATAAAAATAGTTCTGCAACTGAACTTCAAATGGACTGTTGCCTAGTAACCTGAACACAAACATGTAGTCTAATTAACGGTCATTTAGTAGAACATCTGTGCGGCGGAGTGATGCATATAGTTAAAAGTCCCAGTGCTGTTATACTGTATATCGTAACTCATGGAATGCCTCATGTCCAATCAAATTACTTGGTCGGAACTAACTGTTGTATAAATGTAATTAATGAACATAGTTTACATGAGTGACATGAGTGTGTGGTGCAGTTATGACACAACTATTGCTAAGGTTCATGGCTGTCAGGCCTATTGGTATTGTTCGCCTCCTGGATTTAAAGTGCCATTTGATTTGTGTGTGTTTTTCATGCAGAGCCAGGTGTTTTTCTATTTCTCAGTATAATAGATGTTATTTCTGCTTCGCCATGATATCTTTAATCAATTCCAGATTGCGTCCAAGAGATTTAATTCAATTCCATGTTGCCATGGAGCGGGTGTTTTTCCTGGGGGGTAGGAGGAATGCAGCGATTTAATCGCACCATTATGCAGAGCCAAAACGCTGGGGATGTGTGTGTGCGTGTGTGTGAAGCAAATAATCAAATCCATCCCCCTGCCCTACCAATGACTGGATTTCAAACAAACTATTTTCTTTTCGCCTCTAGCTATGGCTGACTATTTAATATGAAAAGGCAAATAATTATTACAATTCACATCCCGCTGGAAAAGACAGACAACTGCAAGGGTGACTTGTGGTTGCTTTTAGCTTACTTCAATATCTTTCCTTTTAATTTGGCATTCATGCTGAGAAATTGGGTTGGTTTTGAATTCATCCAATTAGGATGGTAGATTTGATTGGAATTATGGTGAGCATCACACAGAATGTCAGATGGATGTGTCTAATCATCACATATCTACAGTAGGGCAATAAAAGTACAGTTACAGTAAGTGATGCATTTAATTACATGTTGGGTGATTCCAGGCCATGATTACACCTGGTATTAACAGGCAACCTATATCCAGATCATGTTCTTCCATATTCTTACTGTGCTAGTATGTTGAAACAGGTGCTGAAAAGGTGGGCCGTGAACAGATTGTGATCAGATCTCCCTGACCACCTCTGCATGTCGTCACGGACACATAGTGTTTGGATTTCTGCTCTGTGTGAACACAATCTGGCTACTGAAAGTGCATACAGACCATAAGATCAGCATGAAGCGTTGACGTAGAGAAGCAATGCAAAATTACGATTAGAGGTTATTTTTCTCTGATCCACGTAAACTCCATTCAAAGTGCCTGAAATAATAGGTTTAATGCTTTTTGTACACTTTAAAACATATCCACTCAACTTCATTGTATGTTAATATAATAGCAACATTGATAATAGCAGTAGGGCCTACATGCATACAATAGTGGTACAAGTTTGGAAAAACAACCAATATTCAACCGAAATACATAATAATAATATGGAAAATAAATCAAGGATTGACACATTTGATGTTCCATGCAAATGCTTCCACATGCTATTGATGTTTCTGGAGTAGCAGGTTACATTACTGCGCTGATGGGTACGTCAGGTAAAAGAACAGCTGGTTCATAAGTGTGCAACAACATCACAACAGAAGCCGGAAGAAAGGCTATCAGTGAGTCCGGTGGAACCTCTTTGGTTGCCTTGTTGAAAAGGCATTCATCGTCGGGTTCAGGAAGATCGGGCATAGCTAAACCCCAACCAGATGGTAGGAAAGACCAGGCACAGAGAAATACAGAGCGGAGCCATCCAATTACGCCATTTCCCTTAAATAAATGGTTCAACTGACGTGAGCTTCCTGACTGAATCTGCTTCATATTTTGCCAAACGGGTAGGACTATTTTACAGAGAGTTGTTGCCTATCCTAGCTTGCAACATTGAAGAAAAAAACAAACAGAATTCTGTTATTGCCCAAGCATGGTATTTCATTGAAATTAGTGATTCCTTGCGACACGTCAAACCAAACAGGTTTCCACCCCTTTGTAGCTACTTTATGCAAATTATTTACCCAGGCTTTTCGTCTTAACAAGGTTAGCCACCACCTGATGTGTCTGTATTTTACAATACATTTCACAATCAATGCAGACATCTAAATGCTCCTGCTTATCTTTGTTCCTGGATAGTACATCTGTGAAGTTTACTAGGGTTTAGAAAAAAAAAATCAAACACCATTTGGACATAATCAATATGGCTTTGGCACTCATTCAGTAACCATGAAGGTCCTACAAACAACTCAGAATATGTTACATTAAATAATGTAATTATGTTTTTTCCTTTGCAAGGTTGAACTAATTTGAATAATCTTTGGCCTGTGGAAAATGCATCCATTTTGGGATAATTCTAAGAAGTGGGGGGCATTTACCGTCCTAATGTAATGTCTAGAATATTGTAAGCAATTTGCCTGTAATGTGCTTCTGAATAACAATGAGGGATCATCTTGAGGGAAACGCTGTCATGCCAATACGGTTACAAGTATTATTTTTAAATAACAAAATAAAAATAGTAAAAACACATTTTGGCTCACACACGAACAAATAGACTGTCCTTTTGTCTCAGAAGAAGAGGGGGAAAAACACTTCGAACTCTCTCCCAAGACACTGGCAAGCTTCCCCTACATCTCTAATCCAACATAAGTTCGCAAACTGTCAAGGGACTTTGGCACTTACCATAGAGCCCCAACGGAAGTAGAGAGACAAAGAGAGAGCTACGGAGAGTGAAGATGAAAAATTCCCAGGCTTTGTATGGGTATTAATCACCATATGGAGGAGGAAAGGGAGAGATGAAATTCACTGATCACTTCCCATCACAGAATCATTATGTGCCATGTAGAGACTCCCTCTGATTAACAAATAGCCTGAGCATCTGCCGTGAGAGAGGACCCTTGTAATGATGGTGGATCATCTTCAGTAACAGCCTAATGGAATCACATAATTAAACTCTCACATGTTACAGTCTTCTCTGGGGGCTTGTCCAGAACAGATACAGCATGTGGAAGTCTGCACAGCATGAGCACTAATTTTGTGTGTGTGCAGTGAAAAACCACAAAAATCATTACCACCAAACTAAATATGAAACTGAAATGTTCTTTAATTTTTTCAATGACTTTTGTAGGCCTACAAGTATGGTTGTGTTAGGTTAATGATCATGATACATGATGCTTCTAAAAAGTCATGGCACCAAGCATCGTGTTCTTTTGCATGTGTTGTCCATATTAGACTACAGGTAACTTAAACATGATCAGTATTACTAAGTAAATGAGCATTTAATCACAACCTAATAATACATAAACAAAGCCACAAAAACCAAGTTAGCTAATACCTCTGATGAAGTGGTTGCTGCAGACGGTGGTCCGTCTGCAGCAATATGCCGACGGACCACAATGCCGACAGTTTATTAGCGGATTTCTGCGAGAGCTGACAAGACGGTACATGTGGGAAAACTACGGTTAGGGTTAGGTGCTACGTCGACTTGGTACATGCTGGCATGTCTAACCCTAATCCTATCCCTAACCCTACCCCTAACCCCAACCCTAACCTTAACCGTAGCACCTGTGGTATTATGTTAGTTAGAACATAATGATAATAAATATATGGTGTGACGCTTATGCTGTAGACCAATGGGAATGAGTTGGGGATAGAGGGGAGAGCATGCGCAGTGGGAAAGCGGCAGATGGGATTGAAGGGTGGAACTGTATGGTTAATAAAGTACGAGATATATTTAGTTAACAGTTGTCTCACGCGTTTATATTACGAAACACGACATGGTGTCAGAAGTGCTGTTGAACTAAATCAGTACAGAGAAGATCTACCAGTGATGTGCCTAATCGACAGGCTGTATGAGCGATTCCACGTTACATGCTGAAGGCGAGCTGGCTAGCGACCAAGAAGACGAGCAGCTGGCTAACGGTGACGTGCCGCACGAGGAAGAGGAAGCTAGCAGAATGGCTACTACAAATGCGACGTTCAACATTCAGCCGCCGGAGCCTTTTGATTGTTCTAAGCCGCTCGAGTGGACAAAGTGGATACGGAGATTTGAGAGGTTCCGACAGGCAAGCAATCTAGCCGCCAGCTCTGACGATAATCAGGTGAACACTTTGATTTATTGTATGGGAGATGAGGCCGACGATGTTTTGAGGGGTTTGAAACTCAGCGAGGAAGACCTGCATCTGTACAGTAAAGTGAGGGATGGCTTTCAATCTTTCTTTGTAGTGAAAAAGAACATTGTGTATGAACGTGCGCGATTTAACATGCGCAAACAGGAAGCAAATGAGACCGTGGATGCATTTGTCACTGCCTTGTATGCATTGGCAGAGCACTGCAATTATGGACAATAGCATGATGAACTGATCAGGGATAGGTTAGTGGTAGGGCTGGCAGACTTGCGGCTCTCAGAACGCATGCAAATGGAAAAAGACTTGGACTTAGAAAAAGCTATCAACATGGCGAGACAATCAGAGGAGATCAAAAAGCAGCAAAGCACACTGAGGAGTGTCAGGAGCAGTAGTGCAGTGCAGATGGACGTCAGCTCTGTAGACAGAGTGTTTAAAGGGAGGCCAAAGGAAAAGCCCAAAACTAACATGTATAAGAGCTTTGGAGCAAAGGCACACAGCAGCCAGAGCAGCTCCCAGTGCTACAAATGTGGTGGCGCGCCACACCCCAAGCTGGAGTGTCCTGCCAACGAGGTGAAGTGTCATTCCTGTGGAAAAATGGGTCACTACAAGCGTGTGTGCCTTGCAGGTAAAGCTGTGCACGGTATTGAAGAAGAGGAGGAGGGCTGGTTCCTTGGTTCTGTGACGTCAGAGGCTGATCCATGGATCGTAGAAATAGAAGTGATGGGAAAACAGGTCACCTTCAAGCTCGATACTGGAGCCGATGTCACTGTTGTGTCACAGGCTGTTTTTGCTAACATGTTTTCTAACACACAGCCACCCATTCTCCACAAAGCAGAGAAACCTTTGTTTGGTCCAGGACGAATGCCGCTGGACGTGGCAGGGTTCACCAAGCTGCAGCTGGGGAGAGGAGGCAAGCAGACCACGGAGAAGGTCTATGTGGTGAATAACCTGAGCACGCCTTTGCTTGGGAGGCCAGCCATCGTAGCCCTGGGCTTACTCCTCCGTGTCAACAGCGTCGACATGGAGACCCTCAAGACGACCTACCCCAAGCTGTGCAGTGGCCTGGGTGAGGTACAACAAGCATACACCATAAAACTCAAACCGGGTGCTGTGCCATTTTCCTTGAAAACCCCCAGGAGGATTCCGCTGCCTATGATGGGGAAAGTCAGAGATGAGCTCCAGCGCATGGAGAACCTGGGTGTCATCAGCCGCGTGGAAGAGCCAACCGACTGGTGCGCCGCCATGGTGGTCGTCCCCAAAAAGGACGGTAAATCAGTGCGTCTATGTGTGGATCTGACCGGCTTGAACGAGTTTGTATGCAGGGAGAAGTACATTCTGCCGTCGATAGAGCCTCGGGATGCTTGCCGGAGCAAAGGTGTTCAGTAAACTGGACGCAAACATTTTCCACTTGCAGCAGAATCAGCCAAGTACACTACGTTCATCACCCCATTCGGAAGGTTTCATTTCAACCGCCTTCCTTTCGGAATTGCCTCAGCACCTGAACATTTTCAGTGCATGATGGCGGAGGTAACCGAGGGGCTGGAAGGTGTGATATGCCACATCGATGACCTGCTGGTGTGGGGGCGGGATCAGGAAGAGCACGATGCTCGACTCCACGCAGTACTGCAAAGGGTGGAAAGGGCCCACATCACCCTGAATATGGACAAATGTGAACTCTCAAAGAGTGAGGTGGTCTTCCTGGGCCAGATCGTCACGGCTACAGGGGTCCGCCCAGACCCGAGGAAGACGGAGGCCATCATGGAGATGAAGGAGCCCGCAAACGTCAGCGAGCTGCGAAGCTTTCTTGGAATGGTCAATCAACTGGGAAAAACTCATTCCCCAGTTAGCAGAAAAAGACAAGCCGCTCCGTGACCTTCTCTCGAAAAGAAACAGCTGGGCCTGGGACGTGGCCCAGGTGACAGCATTCAGAGGAAGCCCTGTCCTCTCTGTCCTGTCCTCTCCTCCAGTGCTGGCGGTCTATGATCAAAAGAGAGACACCAAAGTGTCAGCCGACGCATCCTCGTTCGGCTTGGGAGGTGTTCTGCTCCAGAGGTGGGGGGTTGAATGGAAGCCTGTGGCTTACGCGTCTCGGTCCCTCACTCCCAGATCGAGAAGGAGGCCCTGGGCCTCACATGGGCCTGCGAACGGTTCCAGGATTTCCTCATAGGAAAACACTTCTGCCTGGAGACCGACCATAAACCCCTTCTCAGCTTACTGGGAGGCTAAGCCCTGGATCTTCTGCCGCCAAGAATCCAGCGTTTCAGGATGCGGTTGATGCGCTACTCATACTCTATCGTGCACGTGCCAGGAAAATCACTCTGGACAGCAGACACGCTGTCGCGCTCCCCAGTGACAAGATCCAGGTCTACATCAGAAGAGGAGCTAATGGAGAGCACCAATATATATGTGGACTGTGTAATGGACAATCTACCCGTTGGTGCCTCATATATGGAAAACCTGAGGAAGGAGCTAAATGCTGACAGTGTCTGCTCACGTGTTATGATGCTGTGCACAGAGGGATGGCCTGACCACGCAAGCCAGGAACCTGTGCTGAAGAGCTACTGGCGAGAGCAAGCTACGCTCACAGTGGAAGACGGTCTACTGCTGAAAGGCACACGACTGGTGATACCTTCAGTAATGAGGAACGACGTGCTGGCCAGACTACACGAAGGACACCAAGGTCTTGTGAAGTGCAAGGAGCGCGCCCGCCAGTCTGTGTGGTGGCCTGGACGCAATCCCTCCCACCCGATGTACTGCGAGCTGGCGGGGATGAGGAGCAAGTTCAGCCACAGATTTGTTCTCCCCCGTCAAAGTACAACAAGATTTGGACAGTCCTTTGTTCCAGCTGCACTCCGACTCTACAACCAGGCCCTGCAGGGTGGGGGAGACCTGGAGCTGGAACTTGGAACTTTTTACTTATTGAGCCTGCACTGTTTTATTTATTTATTTACTGAATGTTTTCTGTCTGCCCTAACTAAGCTGTTTGACAACAAAATTTCCCCATTGGGGACAATAAAGGTTTTCATCATCATCATCATGGACTCAGCCTACAGGTAAATGAAATGGTGCTCAATTGCAGGGCATGCATTCAGGAGCGACAGAATCCCCGAGAACCTCTCATGCCGTCAGAGTGCCCTGAAAGACCATGGCAGAAGTTGGGGGCCGACCTGTTCGTCCTGGGAAAAGACACATACCTACTCGTCGTCGATTACTTCTCCAGGTATGTTGAGATTGCCCAATTGTCTCACACCAGGTCCACTGACATTATTGTACATCTGAAGTCCATGTTTGCCCGCCATGGCATCCCGGAGGTCCTGATGTCGGATAATGGGCCTCAGTTTTCTGGTCAAGCCTTCACCTCCTTTGCTGCTGCGTACGGGTTCAGACACATCACCAGCAGCCCAAGGTTTCCACAGAGTAATGGTGAAGCAGAAAGGGCAGTCCAGACTATGAAAAACCTCCTGAAAAAAGCGAGCGACCGCTACCTGGCTCTACTCGCCTACCGAGCCACACCCCTTCAGAGTGGGTACAGCCCAGCCCAGCTCCTCATGGGCCGACGTCTGCGCACCACGGTGCCAGTGCTGCCCTCTCGACTGGTCCCTACACTGCCGGACAGCGACGCGTTCGCGCAGAAAGAGGAGGTGAAAGGGAGGTCGGATGCGGTAAACTACAACCGGCGACACCGTGCAAGACCCCTCTGTGACCTGTCATCGGGAGAGCAGGTATGGGTCACGGATGCTAAGACGTCGGAAACTGTGCTCCGAAACCACTCTACTCCGAGGTCCTACCTGGTGGGCCTGCCCCAGGGGGTGATGAGACGCAACCAACAGCATCTGATACCCCTACACACACCTACACAAGACAGGGGCTCCCCGCCGCAGCAACAAGCCCCGGAGCCGGCCCCAGACCCGACCCCTGGGCAGGCTCCCATGTCACCTGCAGTCGGAACACAGGCCCCACCTGCAGAGACTCCCACGCTCAGAACAAGGGGGGGGAGAGCAGTGGTTGAACCTAGGAGGTTTGACATGTAACTGAGAAATGTGGACAAGTGTTTTTATAAGTTGTTTACCCTAAAAAAAAAAAAAAGAGTACCGTATTTTCCGGACTATAAGTCGCACCCGAGTATAAGTCGCAGCAGGCCAAAAATGGGCCATGAAGAGGAAAAAACCACATATAAGTCGCACTGGACTATAAGTCGCATGGTTCAAGGGAACGGGCTTGGCGGAATCAGCGGGGAAAGAAGACCCTGTTGAGCTTGACTCTAGTCTGGCACTGTGAAGAGACATGAGAGGATTTGTAAGCCCAGGAAGGACATAATTCACGTTGAAACTTCTTCTGAAAGGTTAAGGAATACTTGTATTATCGAGTGTAAAGTCCGCTAGCTAGCGCGGGGCTAACAACATGGCGTCGCGGAGGAAAAATGAAACTTTGAACAGCCTCTAAAAGGTAATAAATGACTTTAATATCGTTTCTAACGTCCATAACATTGTGTATAAGGTCCATAACATCATGTTTAATGTCCACATTGTCGTGTTTAATGTCCACATTGTCGAGTATAATGGCTATTCTATCGCGTATGAAGCGCTACCGGAAGTAGCAAAATGCTACTCGCGGGTACAACATTGCAACGTTAAACAGCCTCTGGAAGGAATAAATGACTTTAATATCGTTTCTAACGTCCATAACATTGTGTATAAGGTCCATAACATCATGTTTAATGTCCACATTGTCGTGTTTAATGTCCACATTGTCGAGTATAATGGCTATTCTATCGCGTATGAAGCGCTACCGGAAGTAGCAAAATGCTACTCGCGGGTACAACATTGCAACGTTAAACAGCCTCTGGAAGGAATAAATGACTTTAATATCGTTTCTAACGTCCATAACATTGTGTATAAGGTCCATAACATCATGTTTAATGTCCACATTGTCGTGTTTAATGTCCACATTGTCAAGTATAATGGCTATTCTATCGTGTATGAGGCGCTAGCGGAAGTTACTCCTTGGTTCATGTCAGTCAGTATGTCAGTTCATGTCAGTCAGAGATTATGAATTATTGATATATAAGTCGCACCTGACTATAAGTCGCAGGACCAGCCAAAGTATGAAAAAAACCGCGACTTATAGTCCGGAAAATACGGTATATGGGTAATGTTACTGTTGTATTTAAAGAAAAGTTATTCCATGTTACGTTGGATGGGGTCTAGTTTGAGCACTTTTAGTAGCCCTGTTAGTTTTGAGATTTATGGATCACAAACCGCTATAGTTATAACTTATGTTCAGGATTTACACAGGGACAGACCTTTACAACAAAAGAGGCAGAATAATCCTCTAAGGTCTGACGAGGCAAAGGCAGTCTACCCTTTGTCTCTAGAAAGGGGAGATGTGGTATTATGTTAGTTAGAACATAATGATAATAAATATATGGTGTGACGCTTATGCTGTAGAGTAGACCAATGGGAATGAGTTGGGGATAGAGGGGAGAGCGGCAGATGGGATTGAAGGGTGGAACTGTATGGTTAATAAAGTACGAGATATATTTAGTTAACAGTTGTCTCACGCGTTTATATTACGAAACACGACAGCACCCTAGCACCTAACCCTAACCCTAGTTTTTCCACATGTACCGTCTTGTCAGCTCTCGCAGAAATCCGCTAATAAACTGTCGGCATCGTGGTCCGTCGGCACAGCGGGTGGGCCCCGCTGCAGACACGGGCATTAGCCGACTCTGCTCCTCCCGACCGCAGACGGAGATTTGCAAGCCATTTTTTCCGGCGTTCTTCGGTTAGCTTCTTGCATTTCTCACCTTTATGGACAACAACCTTCGGCACTCGGTAAAACCACTTGCTTTTCTCTCGGCAGGATCGATTGCAACAGCTGTAAATGACGCAACACACCGGCATTTTCACAATGGTAATAGCTAGATCCTCTGTAGCAAATTACTTCCTGAACCACAATCGGAATTTTGTGGCATAGGAACGCAGTGGTGTGACATCAAGTGAAACCAAGCTATTCGGTTGTTAAGTTGTGATGTGTTTCCAGGTCCAACGTTGGCTGAGGCGCTCTCTTCGAAATATTTGTATGTCGCTTTTCCGAGGCTCAAAGACGCTGACAATATGGGAAAAACTGGAAAGTGCTGTGTCCCTTGTTGTATGAATAGATCTGAGTCTTAAAAAACGATTGAACTGTCATTCTACCGCTTTAGTACATTGGTACTCTGGTGCGGGGATTTTTTTATTTGGACCCGGAAATTGCTAAACGTCACACTTAACAACCGAATAGGCTGTGTTTCCTTTCAGTCTGCCTCCAGAGCAGTCATACATCATCTCCCTGTCATCAGAACGATCCTGTTGAGTGGTAGAAGTGTAGAGGTTTGACTGGCGGTCAATGTAAATTTGTGGTCTTTGCTACTTAAATCCGATGAAATAAGAAAACAGTATTGCTTTTTAGATAATAGAATCTCAAATCCGATGACCAGTCAGGCAAACAATAGTGTCGTTGCTGATCAATGATCGACGTTGTTATATAGATGTATGTTTCAGTCTGCCTCCCTAACCCATATCCTGACATATAGCCTACAACTGCTGTATTGAATCTCCAGGTAATGTATTTCTGACATCTATCACTTTTGCTGTCGTTAAGATGCTTTATTTTTCTGTTTTGGTAGTCTGTCCAATGTCATTTCATTTCATTTCAAACCTTTATTTAAAACTCGATAGGCACTGAGGTCACCCTCATTTACAGTGACGTCGAGTGTACAATAGAATAGTGAGCAAGGGCAAACAAACAGTGAGCAAGACAGGATTAAAGGAAAAAAACTAAAAACTAAAAACAATTGCAATTATTAGAATACACTAGAACACCAGGGGCCGGTTTCACAGACAAGGCTTAAGCCTAATCCTAGACTAAAAAACATCTTCAATGGAGATTTTACATTGAAAGTGTGATTTAGTCCAGGACTAGGCTTAAGCCTTGTCTCTGAAACCGGCCCCAGGAGTTTAAAGGTAGAGGCAGAGGGGAGGACCTCCAACCGGAGAGTTTGCTGCAGAGTGTTCCATGTATTAGGGGCATCAATAAAAAAGGCTGTTTTACCCAGGTCTGAACGTGCATACGGAACCCGAAAAGAAAGCCAACTATTAGATCTGGTCACACAAGTACCAAGACTCCAGTCTAATAATGATGAGATATAAGGAGGAAGCTTGCCACAGATGGATGGCCTTGAAAACGAACAAGTTCCAGTGGTAACTGCGCCTCAGAGAAAGAGAGGGCCAGCCAACCTTGTCATAAAGTATGCAGTGGTGAGTGTCATAACTGTCCCCGGTAATAAACCTTAGAGCTGAGTGATAAACTGAGTCCAATTGTTTCAATGTAGATGAAGCTGCATGCCTATAGATAACATCACTGTAATCTAATACGGACAGGAATACCGCCTCGACAACTCTCTTCCTACAAAGCAAGGGGAAGCTAGACCGATTACGGTAAAGAAAGCCCACCTTTTGCCGAAGTTTGGAGGCGAGGCCGTCGACATGCGTTTTGAATGATAGCTTCTCATCCAACCACAGCCCAAGATATTTGTAGTCGGTAACTCTCTCAATGGAGGAGCCGTCAACTATGGATATAAGAAGCTTTGTAAGGTCCACATTTCTAGCCCTAGTAAACAACATGAATTTCGTTTTCTTCGAGTTGAGGACTAGCTTATGCCTCGAGAGGGTGTCTTGCAGTGAGTTAAAGGCTAGCTGCAAGTTGATAGTAGCAGCATGTGGGGAATCTGCTGTACTATAAAGAATGGTATCATCGGCATATAAATGGACGTGGCAACCGGTTAGCGAAGATACCAGTTCATTAATATAGATGGTAAAAAGTACAGGGCCCAGCACCGAACCTTGAGGGACACCCTTTGTAACCGTTATGAAATCCGAATTGCCAAGTGAATATTTTATACACTGATGCCTGAGGGTAAGGTAGTCATGGAACCACGCACAAGCACCTAAATCTAATCCAATATCGGATAGCTGTTCTAGGAGCAAGTGGTGATCGACCGTGTCAAATGCCTTCGAGAGGTCGACAAAGAGGGCCGCGCAGTGGTTCCTCTTGTCCAAGGCCGAGACTATGTCGTTAGTTACAAGTGTGATAGCAGAGATGGTACTATGGATTGGTCTGAAACCGGATTGATGGGGACTAAGAATTGAGTGGATTGATAGAAAGCGTTTCAATTGAGAATTGACCAAGGTCTAAGTGCTTTAGACAGGCATGGGAGAGTGGAGATCGGTCGATAGTTATCCGGATCAGCCCTATCACCCCCTTTGTGTAAAGGAATGACTCGCGCAGACTTCCAGACCAACGGAAATACACCAGAGGAAATTTAAAATGTAAGTTAGCGGCGCGCTGATAATTGGCGCAGCCAATTTTATAAAAAATGAGTCTAGTTTATCCTCACCAGTGGATGATTTGGGGTCAATAGTTTCTAAAACCTTGAGGACCTCCGCGGACGTAAATGGTTGAAAGGTAAAAAGGGGGACACGGCCCACAAGGGCAGTATCATTAGAAACCACCATAGAGGGGTGTCAAGGGTACAACCTATCAAATAGGTGACCAGCTTCGGAGAAGTGTTTATTAAAAGCAAGGCGAATGTCGCTAGGATCAGAGATCACAGAGTCATTAACAGTAATACTAAGGGGGAGAGCACTGGAAGGACGATTTTTTGTCAAATTAATTGCATTCCAGAATTTGGCAGGGTTAGAGTATGAGGTGGTTATCAGATTCAGGAAATATTCGGATTTAGCCTTCCTTACGGCTGAAGTGCACTTATTTCTGAGCTGCCTGGACCAGGCACTATTTCTGTTATTAAAGAGGGTAGATAGCTCATGAGTAAACCAAGGCACTACCCTATCTTTTATCCTAGTGGTTTTAATAGGGGCGTGCCTATCCACAACGCAATTAAATGTACATATAAAGGATTCGAGAGCGTCCTCAATGACATCGAGAGAGCTCACGCAACCCCAGTCGCAGCCATCCAGCTCCCTCAGGAACAACTCTGCATCAAAGCATTTGAAGTTCCTCTTGGTTATCACCTGAGATGTAGTCTTTTTTAACCTCACATCTCTCACACAGGCAACAGGACAATGATCACTGACTCCCAGGTCAAAGACACCACTAGTATATTTGCTAGCCTTATTTGTTAAAATTAAGTCTAATAATGTAGATTTCGAGCCATCGTTGAGGTTTGGTCTAGTTGGTTCTAAAATCAATTGTGAAAGGTTTATGCTGCAAGCAAGATCTTTAAGCTGCGAGGAAATATCACTCAGCCAGTTAATATTGAGATCACCCAGAACAAGTACTTCATTGTCAGTATATTTTGAAAGCAGGTTAGCTAGGGTGTCAGTGGCGTGAGAATCGGCAGAGGGAGGGCGATAGATACCAACTACCGTCAGAGGGTCTGGGCCATGATGGGTTTTCAGAGCCAGAAATTCAAAGCAGTCAGGAATAGAAATTGCATGTAAAATGGAAACTGGAAAATGTGACTTAACATATATACCAATACCACCCCCCCTGCCCAAACGATCCATTCTAAAGAGATTATAATCCTGAATATTCACGTCAGAGCTATCAACATTCATCCTGAGCCAGGTTTCACCCAACACAACAATATCCGGGGAAGTTTGTTCAATTAATACAACCACGTGATCAAGATTTTTACGCAAACTACGGATATTCCAGTGAATTGTACCAAGTCCTTTACGCATTTTAAAACTTGCCGGGGTAAGGGTAGGGAAATGGGTGATTGATTGATGTTGTGTGGTATGTTGTCTGTCTATATTAATTAGATTGCGCATGTTGACACCACGTAATAGCCTACGGTCCTGCGAGGCGCGCACCGGGACATTAAAGACTACTGGGATATATTGATTACTACTGTTAAAACTGGCTGACCCCAGAGCCGCCAAGCTATCAATGGCTAATACAATATGCTCTATGTGGGCTGATCCTAGACCAGAGGGGAAACCAGAGAGGGGAGTGGAACCATCACCGTTGTGTCTGGGACCAGCAGGGTTTCAGAGGGAGCGGGACCTGGGGGCTGTTGTTATTGGTAGAGTGTGAGAAGGCTGTTGACTAGCTAGACAGGTGAAGCCGGGGTGAAGTACCTGGTATGAGAGGTTGCAAGATAGAAAATGCGCACCAGCCATGTTCAAATGAAGTCCATCAACAGAAAATAGTTCACCTATGCAATCAGGTAATTACCATGACCAAATCTGCTAAGAAAGAATACCTCGATAACAAAATCGAAGAAAACTTAAACAAACCACGTGACCTTTGGAAGCTACTTAATAGCCAACTAGGTTGCAGTCAAAAACTCAAAACCAGGTCTACAAACATCAGCATAAAATCTGGTGATTCTCTCCTTACAGACAAGCTGGATGTGGCTAAGTGCTTAAACACTTTCTTTACAACCATAGCCACTAAATTAGTTAACAATCTACCACCCCACTCAGGGCGTTATGGTGTAGAGCACATCCGTGAGTTCTACAATAAACTGGGTGTACGCAATGATGATTTTAAACTCTCCATGGTGTCAAACGATGAGGTGTTTAAAAAGCTAGGCGCTCTACACTCAGAAAAGGCCACGGGCCATGACAATATTCCAGCCAGATTTCTAAAAGACTCAGCTGCCTCCATTACCCCAATCATCACCCACATAATAAACCTCTCCATCAAACAGGGACACGTCCCCCTTGACTTTAAAATAGCAAGGGTAACCCCACTGTATAAAAAAGGAAGCAAATTAGACCCAGGCAACTACCGACCTGTTTCTATTCTTAATTCCATCTCGAAACTTATGGAAAAAATAGTTTATGAACAGGTCGATAGGTACCTTACCGAAAAAAAGCTGATGTATGAATTTCAATCAGGATTCAGAACATCCCATTCCACTGACACATGCCTTCTCTATTTGAACGACCACATCAACCATGAGGTGGACTCGGGCAAGTACTGCGGCATGGTCATGCTGGACCTCCAGAAGGCCTTCGACACAGTAGATCACCACATATTGTTAGATAAACTGAAAGCAATTGGGTTCGATAGAACATCGGTGAGCTGGATGCAATCCTACTTAGAGGGGAGGGAACAGGTGGTTAGTGTGAACGGAACACTGTCCCCCCCCCTCCCAGTGACCTGCGGCGTTCCACAAGGAAGCATTTTGGGACCTTTACTGTTCCTAATATATGTGAATGACATGTCATCAGCATGTGATTGCAATTTGTTCCTGTTCGCGGATGACTCGGCTCTGCTGGTCTCTGACAGGGACATATTGCAGGTGGAAAAAGCGCTAAGCACTGAACTGAGTAGAATCTGCATCTGGCTAGCTGACAATAAACTATCAATACACCTAGGTAAAACTGAAACCATCCTATACGGATCCCCATCTAAACTCAGAAAGGCTGAAAATTTTAAAATAAAAGTGGGTAACATTAATATCACAAGAAAAGAGGATATTACATACCTGGGCTCCATCTTAGAGGCAAATCTTTCCGGAGATAAAATGGCAGCAAAAGTAATCAAAAAAGTGAACCATAGAACTAGATTCTTGTACAGGATATCCTCACTTGTCAGTAAAAACACACTGAGGACCCTATCAGGAGCTCTCATTCAATGTCACTTCGACTATGCCGTAACATCATGGTACTATAGAACCACAAAGGCCCATAAAACAAGACTCCAGACAGCCCAAAATAAACTGGTTAGGCTTCTGCTAGGCCTCAACCCTAGGACACATCTAACCGCTGCTCATTTTTTGAGCCTTGATTGGCTACGAGTAGTTGACAGAGTGCAGCAGCTTGCACTGGGCCTGGTCTTCAAGATACGCTACACCACAAAGACACCCAAGTACCTGTCAACATACTTCCAAAAAGTGAACAACGTCCACACATACAACACCAGAGGAAGCTCCACGAACCACGTTCAACCGCGTTGCACCACAAACAAGGGGTTAAACTCGTTTGCAAACTATGCAGTAAAAATGTGGAACGCCCTTCCTATAATCTTAAAGGAGTGCAAAACACTGCCCACCTTCAAAACCACTCTCAAAAAACATTTACAGGAGGCTGCAATCCGTAACTGGACCCTCTAAATCAAAAATCAGATTAAAAGACCCGAACTACCCACTGTACATACTTTGTGTTTTGTCCCCCGCCCCCACCTGTGGTGTATGTCCCCACCTGTCCTACCCGCTGTACATACCTTATGTTTTGTTGTATTGTTCTTCCCATGATGGATGTGTGTTTATCTTGTAGATAGTAATAGTTATTTGTCTGTATTATCTTGTAGATAGTACTAGCTTTTTTGTCTGTCTTACATGTAACGATGAATTGAGAATCAAGGACCCCAATTGAAATAAGCCAGTGGCTTTCTTGGGTTTTTATCCTGTTAGTTGACCTTGTATGTAATATGTACTTTCATGTACCTACTTCTGCAAATCTTCTAATAAAGTTTTCAATCAATCAATCAATCACCGCGTTGCCAGAAGAGGTCGAAGTTGTCAACGAATGTTATCGCGACATGTGGAGCGAAGCCAGGTGTTAATGTTCAGTAATCTGGAGAAGCGACCACAGCCTCTGCCAAACGTGGGAGTTGGACCGGAGATTGTAGACTTGAGGTGGAGGTGTTTCACCACCGCGAACATTTTGTAAAAGTCGTCCTTCAGCTGCTCGGAACGTAATTTACCGGTGTCGTTTGTACCAACGTGTAGAATGAGCGACTTCGCCGAAGGGAACGACATGGCTACTTCCCGGATCATGTCTGTAATGTCAGAGACAGTAGCACCAGGACAGGACACGGTGTGGGAATTGGGGACACACACGTTTCTAACAATCGAGTCACCGAGGATTAAAGTGAGCGGAGCTGGTGGAGACAGCCGGGCTGAGACTCTCCGCCCGGGGGCTGGCGGATCAGCTTCGATGCTCGGCGGCTCCTGAGCCAGTTGGTGAGAGCTTGAGCGCTGTCTAACAGCAGATTTAAGCAGCTGGCGCCGTTCCTTCTTTTTGCTGGATGCGTTGGAGTTGATCGAGGGTACAGAGGACTGTTGCATAACTGGGATCTCGTTGCCTCCAGTGAGAGTCGGAGAGGCTTTCTCATGAGGTTTCCTCCGGCCATCTCCCCGGCGAAGCTGTGGCCATTGGGGGGTGGAGCAGGAGAGCGGCTGCTTCGGCCTAGCCCCGGTTTTGAACCAACGATCGCCCTGCTCCACGCATGGAACCGTGTCCTCCAGGACCTCCGGGGCTGCAGTGGAAGTAGCGGGGCCTACGATAACCTCCGGATCCGAGAGGCCACCTCTAGCAGCCGTAGAGAAGAGGGGGCACTGAGCTGAGTCCCCTTGGGCTGGTGCCTCAGGAAATGGATCCTTTGTAGCTTCATGGTCGACCTGAGAAGCCTCGTAGAAGGAGTCAATCAAGTAAGGTAAGAATCTAAGAATCTTATTTACACTGGATTTGAAATAACAGAATGACTACTGGGTTAAATTACAGACTTGCATATGTGCAGAGGAAGATGATGAAAGTGATATAATAACAATTTACGAGTGGATATGTAGGCCTTACCTTTCGTACCTTTCGCTACCCATCCCGAACAAGAACTATTTTCGGCACGGGTACTAAAGATGGCACGGGTACTTTTGGCAGAGGAGAAAGGCTAAAGACCAGGGTCGACCCGGGTTGGCCCTGTAGTAGAAAAGCGCCATTACACAGTACGCATACTGCCTCCCAGAATGCATTTCGCCGGGAGCGGCGAATTTAAACCTGCATTTTAAACCTCCATTAGCTAAAATATGTAATTTTGGCTTTACAAGTGATAACATGTCATTTTATGAAGTTTTAATATGTTTTCAGGCGAGAAAGTAACCATATATATTCCCAAAATAACCCGTTTATATCTGATCTGACAATATTTTGCGTCTTCTGTTCGCTAGCTGCGTTCGTAAATTCGCCCTGGAAATATGATCAGCACTCATGGAATGCCTCTTGTCCAATCAAATTACCTGGTCCCTTTATAACGTTGCACCCAGTGTGCGCTCCGGCGCTCTCAGAGCGATTTTACGAACGCACCCTACGTTGCTTACCTTCACTCACTCGACAGAAACATCGTAACATAATTACAACACGTTGTAAAATTATTTGGGGGGCCAATATCTTTAGCTAGCTCAAGTAACTAGCTTACTATATTGTTGTCTTAACAGTTGGTAAAATAACATGATTAAAATAAATATATATGAGCAATAACATATCGTGGGCAAGCACTACAACCAACTTGTCTGTCTGAAGCTACAATACAGGGATCATTCGTGATTGGGTTACAAGCAGTCAAATACTAGGTGAACATGTGTGTAAGACACAAATAAACTTGGATTTCATGCATTTCAAGTGGCATATTTGTAATCATGACACGTAGCCTTGTCTAAGAATGCATTTCACCATGTTAATTCCCAGTATAGTGAAAATACCACCGCTCATACGTGATCAGACTTAGCTGGGGTGCTGCAGCTGAAGAGTAACAAATAGAGTGCAAAAAAGCAGCATCTGCACACTCAAATCTGTGCATAAACGATGTTTATTGCAAGCTTTCGGTCCCCAGGCTATCGGACGATGGAAACAACAGCTGTATGACGGGTTTGTATGACGCAGTTTGACGAGGCTGAAAGCGCACAGGGTTGCCAGATGGGATTGACAATTTACAGCCTAAACTTTCTATAACCTCAAAATCAAGTAGCCCATTCGGCGGTAACCCGCCCCATCTGGCAACCCTGGACGCGAAATGCATTTTGGGAAACAGTACCCGAGTAGTGTCCATCGTAACTGACTTCAATTTTCCCAGAAGTAATTGCTCGCCTACTAAATTTCTCGCATACTCAAATCTCGCATACTGTACAGTGTGAACGCACTACATACTCAAAATCTACGTCATATCTAGTATGAGTAGTATGCTATTATGCTATTCCGAACACAACCTAACTCTACATAATTATCATAGTTCATATGTTGTGTATCTAGTGCTAGCTAACATTAGTCTAGTAACGTTAGTAAGGTTATGCTAAAATCACGATTGTAGGTGATGCATGCAGGTCTAATTATAGGTATTGATATGGATACACGCATCATAATATAGTAGGCTAACATTAGCTAGATGTACTCGTAATATCACACAATTTCTATCACTCACTTGATGTAGAGGAGCATGGCCAGAATACTCACTTGGAGTCAAACCTAGGGCAAGGACACAAGTATGCCATGCTCTAAATGCAGACAGCCTAATACTGTGTGGGGTGACAATGGTTAAAGCAATGTTAATGTAAGACAAACTAGAAAGACAACATGTTATAAATTGCACAATGTTGATTTATTCAACTACAGACAATGGGGATTGATGGGTGAACTGATACCTGTGAGAGAACAGGGGGAGCAGACAGAAGGCTACACATTTCTGCTGCATGATCATAATAAATACGTAGGTAATAGGCATTGATTGATTGATTGACAACTTTATTAGAAGATTTGCAGAAGTAGGTACATGAAAGTACATATTACATACAAGGTCAACTAACAGGATAAAAACCCAAGAAAGCCACTGGCTTATTTCAATTGGGGTCCTTGATTCTCAATTCATCGTTACATGTAAGACAGACAAAAAAACTAGTACTATCTACAAGATAATACAGACAAATAACTATTACTATCTACAAGATAAACATACATCCATCATGGGAAGAACAATACAACAAAACATAAGGTATGTACAGCGGGTAGGACAGGTGGGGACATACACCACAGGTGGGGGCGGGGGACAAAACACAAAGTATGTACAGTGGGTAGTTCGGGTCTTTTAATCAGATTTTTGATTTAGAGTGTCCAGTTACGGATTGCAGCCTCCTGTAAATGTTTTTTGAGAGTGGTTTTGAAGGTGGGCAGTGTTTTGCACTCCTTTAAGATTATAGGAAGGGCGTTCCACATTTTTACTGCATAGTTTGCAAACGAGTTTAACCCCTTGTTTGTGGTACAACGCGGTTGAACGTGGTTCGTGGAATTCTGGTCCTCTGGTATTGTATGTGTAGACGTTGTTCACTTTTTGGAAGTATGTTGACAGGTACTTGGGTGTCTTTGTGGTGTAGCGTATCTTGAAGACCAGGCCCAGTGCAAGCTGCTGCACTCTGTCAACTACTCGTAGCCAATCAAGGCTAAAAAAAATAGCAGCGATTAGATGTGTCCTAGGGTTGAGGCCTAGCAGAAGCCTAACCAGTTTATTTTGGGCTGTCTAGAGTCTTATTTTATGGGCCTTTGTGGTTCTATAGTACCATGATGTTACGGCATAGTCGAAGTGACATTGAATGAGAGCTCCTGATAGGGTCCTCAGTGTGTTTTTACTGACCAGTGAGGATATCCTGTACAAGAATCTAGTTCTATGGTTCACTTTTTTGATTACTTTTGCTGCCATTTTATCTCCGGAAAGATTTGCCTCTAAGATGGAGCCCAGGTATGTAATATCCTCTTTTCTTGTGATATTAATGTTACCCACTTTTATTTTAAAATTTTCAGCCTTTCTGAGTTTAGATGGGGATCCGTATAGGATGGTTTCAGTTTTACCTAGGTGTATTGATAGTTTATTGTCAGCTAGCCAGATGCAGATTCTACTCAGTTCAGTGCTTAGCGCTTTTTCCACCTGCAATATGTCCCTGTCAGAGACCAGCAGAGCCGAGTCATCCGCGAACAGGAACAAATTGCAATCACATGCTGATGACATGTCATTCACATACAGTATATTAGGAACAGTAAAGGTCCCAATATGCTTCCTTGTGGAACGCCGCAGGTCACTGGGAGGGGGGGGGACAGTGTTCCGTTCACACTAACCACCTGTTCCCTCCCCTCTAAGTAGGATTGCATCCAGCTCACCGATGTTCTATCGAACCCAATTGCTTTCAGTTTATCTAACAATATGTGGTGATCTACTGTGTCGAAGGCCTTCTGGAGGTCCAGCATGACCATGCCGCAGTACTTGCCCGAGTCCACCTCATGGTTGATGTGGTCGTTCAAATAGAGAAGGCATGTGTCAGTGGAATGGGATGTTCTGAATCCTGATTGAAATTCATACATTTTTTTCGGTAAGGTACCTATCAACCTGTTCATAAACTATTTTTTCCATAAGTTTCGAGATGGAATTAAGAACAGAAACAGGTCGGTAGTTGCCTGGGTCTAATTTGCTTCCTTTTTTATACAGTGGGGTTACCCTTGCTATTTTAAAGTCAAGGGGGACGTGTCCCTGTTTGATGGAGAGGTTTATTATGTGGGTGATGATTGGGGTAATGGAGGCAGCTGAGTCTTTTAGAAATCTGGCTGGAATATTGTCATGGCCCGTGGCCTTTTCTGAGTGTAGAGCGCCCAGCTTTTTAAACACCTCATCGTTTGACACCATGGAGAGTTTAAAATCATCTTTGCGTACACCCAGTTTATTGTAGAACGCACGGATGTGCTCTACACCATAACGCCCTGAGTGGGGTGGTAGATTGTTAACTAATTTAGTGGCTATGGTTGTAAAGAAAGTGTTTAAGCACTTAGCCACATCCAGCTTGTCTGTAAAGAGAGAATCTCCAGATTTTATGCTGATGTTTGTAGACCTGGTTTTGAGTTTTTGACTGCAACCTAGTTGGCTATTAAGTAGCTTCCAAAGGTCACGTGGTTTGTTTAAGTTTTCTTCGATTTTGTTATCGAGGTATTTTTTCTTAGCAGATTTGGTCATGGTAATTACCTGATTGCATAGTTTGTTGCATTGTTTTTTAATTTTCTCAAAGTGGGTTTTGAGATCTTTGTTTAAGTGTTTCACTAATTTTGATTTGCATTTTTGAACTTCAGAGCATTTTAGGTCTCTGACTTTCATAGCATTTAGAATGTCCGAATTCATCCATGGTTCCGATCGGGCTTTAACCCTGGTGGTTCTCATGGGGGCTATACTGTCAATAATATTTAGGAATTTGGTTTTGAAACCTAGCCATGCCTCCTCAACCTGTGTGCTTTTTAGTTCATCTAACCAGTCTTGATTCTCCAGTTTATGGTTTAAGGCCTCACTAGAATAGGATTTAAGGGATCTAGTGGTTACAGTTTTATGACCGCCAGCCTTGGGTTTATGTTTTTTACGAGTGCAAAAGATCATGTAATGATCACTTAGCCCACATACAATAACCCCACTCTTGGAGATTTTGGACTCATCCGATGTTAGAATGAGATCTATGGTGGTTTGAGTAGAAATACACACCCTAGTGGGTTTGGTAATTTGTTGGCGGAGTCCGTGTAATTCAGAAAACCTAGTGAAGGATTTGAAGACGGATGCTTCATTTCTGAGCATGTCCGTGTTCCAATCCCCAATAAGAATCTTTTCCACACAGTCAACGTCATCCAAGCACCCCTCAAGAATATCATAGAAATCATTCTGATCGGGAGGTCTGTAGATAGTACCAACCAGCACCGGTTTTGCTTTGTTAAAGATAATTTCAACCCAAACAGATTCTAATTTGTCACGATTCAGGTCATACCGGGTGTTAAAGATAATATCGTTGTGAATGTACATGCAGACACCACCCCCATACCTGTTCCTGTCGTTTCTGATTACTGTGTAGTTTACTATTTCAATCTCTGGGTCTTTGATTGATTCATCAAACTTGGTCTCAGAGAAGCTCAAAATGTGAACCTTGCTGTCATGGAACATTTCTCTGATTTGGTCCAGTTTAGGCACAAGACTGTTCACATTAAGGTGAACAATATGCAGGCCCTTACTGCTGTGTCCAAAAAGAGTGTTCATGTCCTTGACTTGGAAATAGTCACCATTCAGGTCATCGTCAAGTTGAGGGTTGGGGGATGGGGGGGGTCGCCCATTGTTCAACGGTTTCGGTAGAGAGTCTCCGGGTGGAGGAGGGGGGGGGTCGTCGCCGGGTGGGGGAGGGAGGGGGGAATGTTGTTAGCATAGCTATCCTTTGTTTTGATAGCCTCGTCTGAATCCAGGAAGACCGCTGCTGGTTTGACGCCGATGGCGTCGCTAGCAACATTTGCCTGGGAAAGGCACAGCTGCTCTCTGGCCAAACGTGTAGCCTGCCTGGTTGAAACTGGACCGGGATTCAGCTGAATGTCTCCCGAGAGAAGTAGATAGATACAGATCATGGTCCTACGGTCCATTCTACCTGCCGGGGGCTTGTTCTTCCGCGTCAGGTCAGCAGTCA
The DNA here is from genome assembly GCF_963989245.1 of Nansenia antarctica. Classification (NCBI taxonomy): domain Eukaryota; kingdom Metazoa; phylum Chordata; class Actinopteri; order Argentiniformes; family Microstomatidae; genus Nansenia; species Nansenia antarctica. The sequence goes on along the minus strand of NC_137688.1, from coordinate 61,541,007 downwards.
GCGTTGTGTGAATAGTCGCCGTTCCGAAGTTTAAATACTTCTTTGCGGTGTGGAGATAAAATACTGTGCATACTGTTTGCTTTACGTACTTACTTATACTGTTTGCTAGGTGAAGCAAATCGAAGTAATATAACTCTGAGTCAGATTAGGCCACATGTATTGGGAAGTAACGTTTACTTAGCCTAGCAGACAGCTAGCTTGCCTTTTCGTTTTCTAATGGCTTGAATAGTACGCCGGGGCGTTATAAGGGTCGGTGATGTTCAATCTATTTAGTTTAGCGATGTAGTGTTCTTTGTCTTGGTCGGTGAAGGGGGACGAAAACTCAGATGGTCTGAAGTTGCCACTGGGGCTGGTGCTGGCATCTATTGTTTTCTACTCTGCCAATATGGCGCCGTAAACAAAGTTACGTGACTCAAGTCACGTGACGTCCAGAGCTCTATGCAACAAATAAGTGGCTGAAGAAGATGCACATTAAGGTCATGGAGTGGCCTAGCCAGTCTCCGGACCTTAATCCTATAGAAAATCTGTGATTTACAAGAAACGTCTGACCTCTGTGCTTGCCAACAAGCTCCTCCAAGTTCTAAGGCCTGTCCACACCTATACGTTTTTTGATAAACGTGGATTTTTATATTAGTTTTGGGGGGTTCGTCCACACGCAAACACGTTTTTACCCCCTGAAAACGATATAAAAAAAAAAACGCTTGCCAGAGTGAAGATTTTTTTTAAACGCTGTATATTTTTGACGTGTGAACGAGTTAGACAGAGTTTTGTTGTATTCATCACGTCATCATGCGCGTAGATTTCTTTGATCATGCACACTGCAGCTGTTTGCTGTTCCCTCCAACGTCATACATATCCTGGCACCAGTAACTACTTTGTTTACAACAGGCAACGGTGGTCGAGGCTACACAAGCGAGGAAAATGGATGTGTACAAAGTGCTTCTAGTTCTTTCACTGTTAACTGGACTTTTAACCTGTTAACCAGATAAATGCACGGTTAATGATCGAGAACAGAGGCGTCTGATTGGCCAGCGGGGCTATGGGGTTAAAATTATATCGCCGACTACTGGTGTGAAATGCTCAATGACAGCGTTTATATTGCATTCATGCGTATGCATGTGGATACAGACATTTTTATAAACATGCTGGTGTGAACGGTAATATTTTTATATACGAAAAACGTATTGGTGTGGACGTAGCCTAAGTCATGTTTTGCTAGGGGATCAAATTATTATTTCCCTCGATCAAATGCAGATCAATTAAGAACTTTTAGATAATGTGTTTTTCAAGAATTTTTTATTTGTTATATTCAGTCTCTAACTGTTAAAATAAACCTACCATTAAAAATTAGAGCTTTTTTCTTTGTTACTATCCTACTTTTTCTGGATTTGAAAATATTCTGTGTAAAGCACTTTGAATTGTCCCTGTTGCCTTGCCTCGCCTTTATTCCAACACCACATATGCAGGGCTCTCAAGTCTCACGCATTGGGCGTGAGACACACGCATTTCAACCCGTTCACACACTCACACGCCACACCTTGTCTCACGCCCAATGCGTGATACTTGAGAGCCCTGCATATGTTTTTGTTTTATCTCCCCACAAAATACAAAAGTAAATACTAGTATTTTAAGCTTGTGATTAATCATGATTAATCTGATTAATTTCAGAATATTATTGTAATTAACTTGATTAGAACTTTGTTCTAATTGTTTCTCTATTGTTGCCACAAGACAGTGAATCAACATCATTTTACACATACAATGTTTGGATTTAGACATTGCTACACCATACCATTTTCTTTCATTTATACAATGATACAGGAGTTATACAGGTATTATATAGGCATGAGCATGTATTTGATTCAGTTGAATGGTTATCATTTCATTGCACATGCTGGGTTGTTTCCCTACATGCATTTCATTTACCAGTATCACCCCATCAACACGAAACAGAACAATGAACTGCTCACATGAAGGACTGGTTATTGATTTCACAGTAAATACATTTCCAATTGTTGGTTTATGATGTATGAGACTACAGAACATGCAGTATCATACAAATCCTTTATTTTCCCTTATTCTCCCTAGCAAGCCTCCACATCCCTCAATTAGTCTTTTCAGAGCTGTGGAACTGAACATTATGTAATTCAGATTCAGAACCTGCCTAAGAAAAGTGTCTGCATGGCAACTGCTGCTCCCTCATTCCCCAGATATGGGATATCCAAACTAGTTTTCTGTGGCAATGTATTGATGGCTGAATATTATTTCATTGACATGAACACGTGTTACGTCCGTAGTGTGTTTGTGTGTGTGTTCTGTTTGTTTCCTGTGTTTCTACCAGGTGGTTGTCCTTCCTCCCTGCCGATTGCATGATGATGGCCTGATTGGGCACACCTGTGCTCAATCCTCAATCAAGGTGGAGGTGGAAGATAAAAGCCTGGGAGAGACACTCAGATGGTGCCGTTGGGCCATTCCATAACTTGAGAGATGTGTGTGTGCAGTTAAAACTTCAGGAATTTGGGGCAAAATACAATAAGGCCACCGTCATCTGTGATGACTTGTTCAATAAAGGTGCTGTGATAAACTGTGTCAATAAATGCAAATGTGTCAATTTCTGATATGTAAAGATACAAATCTGAACGACATTTAGGCATGTGTGGGACATGGCTGTTTGACAATTGGGGCAGAGAAAACCCTTTCGCAGGGCACAGAGGTTGCTGGCATATGTAGATATTTGGCAAGTTCACATATATTGTTTTATGTGTGGCGCAGTATTTCAGTGGGTAGCCACATCTAGCCTACTGTCAAAGTCATTGGCTGTGGTGACAGGTGGTGTACACCGAAACCTTCTGTAAAAATAAGCCTGTGTTGAGCAACGTCACGTTAAACGGCTGCAGGGACCCAGTTTAAAAAAAAAAAAAAATATATTTTTAAATGTACTTGTCTAATGAATTAGTAAATTAATTTAAACCCACCTTCATTCCGATTTGGATCCCACACTTACGTATGCAGGGCAACTGACGTAGCGGTCACTCAGGTACCGCTGCACCTCCACCGTGGCGTCTGCTGTTGGGCTCTGGACATTATGTGCTGCACCTGCAGGGAACACAACAACACTTAGCCTAGTTGTCAAATTGACAGCTTTTTCATGTGATCCTCAACAATAGACTAGACTATGTTTTGCAACCAACCAACTCGAGTGTCCAGAAGCTCCCAAAAGTCGTCTGTCTCTTCGGTGGCAGGCATTTCCTGTGCTGAGGTTGGCTGCTGAGATAAAGATAAAATAAATAAAATGTACTTTGTGGTCCTCTGGGAGGAATTTGTTCAGGACATACAATATGTGCTGCTGTTGAAATACACAGTGCAAAGGAAAGGGTATTTACCTGTGAGGTTGAAGCTGCATTATGTGTGCTCTGACTAGCTGATGCACACTCAGCAGTCAACCTCTTCACCGCCTCCTGAGCATGGGACGGGTTACCAAACGCCAATGTTTTAAAACGGGGGTCCAGCAGCGTTGCCAATGCCAGAACCCCAACGTTCTCCACACCGCACCTTGCCGTCAGGAGCCGGAGCAGGTGCAGGCCCAGCTGTGAGGCAGCAGGGTTGGTCATCCGACCACACTTCTCGGACACCTTGTGTTGCATAATTCTTATTAAAGGTATAACCTTTGAATTCGAGACCCATTTCTCCTCGGATAGCTCTAAGGTTGCCCGATTAAATGGTGCCAATACCTCAAGGCACTCAGCCATCATATCAAATTCCCCACTGGTCAAAGCTGGGATGTCTGTGCTCAGGCTGGCCAGGGCCGCTCCCACCGACAGGCGCTGCTCCTTCATCCTCTGTAGCATCAGGTAGGTGCTGTTCCATCTCGTGTCCACCTCCTGGATCAGCTTGTGCTTGGGGACCCCCAACTGGCCCTGAAAAATGGACAGTCTCTCCTTCGCTTCGCTACTAGACTTGAAGGCTACAGTCTTTCTAGCTCGCAAGCGTATGTCCTTGAGTTCAGGTGTTAGGTCCAGGCCCTTCTTCACGACCAGGTTGAGGCTGTGAGCGAAACACGGCACATGGCGTACTCCCAGCAGCTTTGCACAGGAAATCATGTTGGAGGGGTTGTCAGTGATGAGGCAGTGTACTTTGTCCTTCAGGCCCCATTCTCCCAGCAGAACACTCTTGGCCTCCTTTATGTGCTCAGCTGTGTGCGTTTGGCCACCCCCAGTATCACAGTGGAGAGCCTGCAGTCCTCACCAGCGATGAAGTGGCAGGTGACGGCAAGATAGGCGTCCATATTCATCGAAGTCCACATGTCAAACTGTCCGATGTCAAACTGACTGATTCGGCACGGGACACCTCAGCCATGGCCTCCTCAAATCTGAATGTACCTCCATTCTAAGCTCTGAGTCATTCCTGCAAATGTATAGTCTACATTTCACGTATCTTGGCTGGCACCAGCACCAACCATGTTGGGTGCATCAGGTGTAGTCTCAGGGTGCTTCGCTCTGAGATGGCGCATTATCGAGGACGTGTTGGTATTATAAGCCAACTCTTGAGCACAGATCATGCACTTGACTTTACTGGGAGTTATCAAGCCAAAGTGCTCTCACACATATGATCTTGTCAATAGTCATTTCTGTAAAGAAGTGCTACCTTTCCTATTATTATTATTATTATTATTATCTGTTTTATGTCAGTTGGTTAGGTGGATTAAGCTCAAGTTTCAAACATTTAAAATCAGCCAAATCTGAATTGCCAGTTATTCTTCCCCATTGCCTGCCCATTACAAATTGAGCTAATCCAAAGTTGACTTTTACTAAATTCTGAAGGAACTCTAAATGGAGGAACTCCAGCTTGCAAGAATCATCTTTGTTTTTGTTGTAGACAACCACATCTTATCCACGCCCCCCTCGAGGGGGGGGAAATCGGGTCTGTTTAATATAACAGATATAAAGAGCTTACCTTTATCAATAATGTTCATCGATATCGCAAACGATTGATAAGATTCCATTCTAAACGACCATATCGGTTTTTTCCAGTCACAAGCAAGTGTTTACAGCCACGTCACATACCAACAACTAGCATGCTAGGTTTCAACGCCCGAATTTCCATATCATTGGTCCTCAAAAGTCATTTCCCCCCACTCTGCTCGATTCTATTGGGTCTGACGCTTCAAATGAGTGGTCAATCATGAAATTTGACCAATGGGTTCGGGAGAAAATCCCTGCATAACCCGTGCGTCACGAAGCATGTGTGAAAAGGAGGCGGTTGCGCAAGAGGAACGCAGGAGACCGCTGCTGGATGCAAACAGAGTCTAAACAGTTGGATTTGGATGGAATTTATACCTATAGTGATGTCAATGAAATATAATCAATTTTACAGTCTGATACATATGAGAAAGTCTGATACACTGATGGTGCCAAAATGTCTCCAAATGGCACAATTTGGTTGTCTGCCTAAACATACCTGGACTAAAACAGGTACAAGGTTGCATTGGCTCACATTAGTAGCATCTAATTTGGCACAAGTACTCATCAGACCCTGGAGTACTGATTCCTAGATGATTTGGGCTATAAGCTGATATTCACTCTAAAAGCAGTTATTTTTTTTAGGCGAAGAGTGAATTTGAGATTGTTCACAATGTTCTAGCTCTATTTACTCTGACACAGTAACATATATTTAGATTCTGACACTTCTGCAGCCACCCCACAGGTGTTAGCTTTCATTTGATACCAAGATCATTATGAAGGCCCTTGTGATTGTGGAGATATTCTATATTCACTGTGGGCATGTGATTTCGAGCAGAAAACCTGAAAAATAGGATCGATAAATATTGTCAAGATGATGATCGTAATGCTGTCAACGTTACGATAGTCCAACGGTACCCAACCTGAGGCAGTCTTGATTAGACAATCATTTCATTGCATTGCAGAAGCCCATTTACAACAGTAAACACAATTGCCTGGTTTGGACGGCCTGGCCTTCTTAAACACCAGTTGCCTGGTTAGATTGTGTTTGTGGGGGGGGGGGAATGGGCATAGTGGAAAGGTAGGGGTAACCTTTTCACACCCCAACGTTACTATTCACAGTTTTAAATTAACAAGATCTAATGGGTATGATCCATTCAGTTTTAGAATGTTCCAGCACTGCATACTCAAGCTATTAAACAATGCCTCCGCATTCTAATGTGTTTGTCAGAGCCCAAACGAGGGCCCAGTAATTGCCACCTGTTTTGCATTCTAAAGCACTGGAATCAATAGAAGTGATATTGATTCGATGCCCCAAAGCCGCTCGTCTGGGCCTTCATCTATTGTTGCATTCGCACTCCTATTTGCAATGCTGATGAGCCCCTGGTGAAATATGCCGACATAGGCTTCGTGCTAATGGAGTGACTAGAATCTCATTCTCCCCCCCTCCTTTTACTCCCTCGTCCCATCCTCCCCCCCCATCTCCAAGTCTATTTTCTCTATCTGGCCCCAGGGCAAGGTGGGGGTTGGCTGAGCAGCTGATTAGCGAGTGACCCCTAGGAGGACTCATGCTCCGGAGGTGGACGTATTCATGGAGATAAGCACAGATTCGTTCGGTGTAATGGGTGCAGAAGGAGAAGGTCTCCAGCTGTTGAAATGATCAACCCCCCTGTGTGGCAAAGGTTCAGTCAATAACAGCCCCCCCCCCCCCCCCTCACCATCACGACCGACCAGGTGAGAAGGGAGCTGAAAGAGGCTCCACTCAGGCAAGGCTATGGGCCCAGATGGAGTCAACCCCCAGGGTGCTGAGAGAGGGTGTTCTGATCAGCTGGCTGGCATTCTTTGTCACCTCTTCAACGTTTCCCTGGACACACAGAAGGTGCCCCCCCCCCCCCTGTGGAAAACATCTTGCATTGTCCCTGTGCCTAAGGGATGCACCAGCGTTCTCAATGACTTCAGGCCAGTGGCTCTGACCTCATATTATGGACACCTTTGAGAGGCTAGTCCTGCAGTACCTGGGGTAGCTGGTGGCTGATTCTCTGGACCCAATACAGTTTGCCTATCGGGCGAACCTAGGTATGGATGAAGCAGTCATCTATCTACTGCACAGGGCTTATGTTCACCTGGAGAGGCCTGGGTGCACTTTGTGAGTGATGTTTTTTGACCTCAAGTGCATTCAACACCATTCAGCCACCTCTCCTCGCAGACAAACTCATCGCCATACAGGTGATCCAGGCCATGACAGGCTGGATCACAGACTATTGGCGCTTCTCCATTGACCAGACCGGGACGGTACAGGATGTCACGCATTTGTATCTTACCCGTACCGTATTTTCAAAAACGCTTCTCCATTATACACAACAGACCTGCCTCCCAGAATGCATTTCGCACCGGCCGGCAGCGAGGATTTTAAATCCTCCATTTTAAACATTGTTTGTTGGCCCCACTCTCTGTCCAGAATTGTAGGTGGGTAGCATCAGTGCTTTGGGGCTGATGCTCCTCTTCTTTGACTTAGTGACTGGAGGCATGATCCTTTGCTGCTCAAGCACAGCGAAACTCAGACACCTATATACTTACACATTTCCAACTGTCTTACACCGTGTCAATCTCTTCAGCCTGTGAATAGGACACACCGTGTGCGAGATGATTCAAGGTGTGTACCAGTTCTGTTTCCTGTCAAGGATTTTTTTTTTTTTAATCTCGTTTCTTATCATCCAAGCTGCTTCTGTTATATCACCTCTGAAAGATCTGGTATGCTGTAGTTCTATATTCAAGAAGTATGCAGTTTTGGCCAGCTCAGTCCTTGAAAGGTTGTCTGGGTACAGAAGAAGCCTCCCACTGTTATCAGGAAATATATGGATGGTTTCACCAAACTCTGTTCCCATCCTACGGTGGAGGTGTGTCTTAGTCGAGTCCTTGATCTGGCTGGTACCAAGACAGGGTATCCGCGATGTCTTGAAAAGTATTAAAAGTTGATAAATCAATTTTGGGGAAATCAAGACGCTTAATAAGTATTAAAACGTCTTATCACGATTTTATGAGGTCTTGAATTTTGTAGGTATTTTTCTGAGTTAGATTCTGTCCAAAGAGTTTGAGTCCTAAAAACTTTGAGTAAAAGTTCGTGAATTTATTAGTTTTATTAAAAAACAAAGATGAACCGGAAATTCGGTTGTATGATCGTGGTCTAGTCTATTGCAAATGTCACGGCCAGGCTCATGACCATGACAAAAACGGGAGACACACACACGATCTTAGTAAGTAATGATAAGAAAATGTTTATTGTAAACTAAATGAGGCCAATAATAAGATGAGGTGTGGTAGTCAGTAAATCAGTGGTGTAATGTGAGTGTAGTGGAAAGTGGTGAGGTGAGTGTTGCATGGTGTGAAACAAGGAACAAACAAAGAATAGAAAATAATGGTGCCTAGAAGGGGGCCTCAATACTGAGGCCTGCATAGATCTTTTATGCCCTGGATCCTGGAACCAGGTGGGGCACAATCAGCTGTCCACCAGCTGACCTGCCTTTCACTGATTGGTAACCCTGTCCAGCAGGAGTACTCTCTGCAGACAGGGAAACAGATGTTTATTACAGGCCAGGACACAATATGGGGCCAGGGCCGTCACACAAACTAAAACTGTTAAGTTAAAGGTGTCACTGATGTAACCGGTTACAGCTCGAAGTGGCGGTGAGGTCTGGAAAAATATTGACAAGGTCTTTAAAAAGTATTAGAAAGGTATTGAAATGAACCTCAAGATTCCTGTATATACCCTGCAAGAGACGTCATAGATGATTGAAGTCTTGATGAAAGGTATGTCATGGGTAGTACTTCTGGGTTGGGTAAAGAGTTCAGCTGGCAGCAGCTAGGCTCTCGGCGTGTATATGATCGGCAGCAGGACCAATGATAATGGCCCCTCAGCAGCAACAAGCTCTCTACTAGTGACAGCAAGCGTCCTTTGGTCCAGTTTGGTTACCATTAACTCTAAAGTAGTATTTCTTTTGTTTTGGTTAGAAAAGGAAGTTCCAGAATTTATTGGGGGCAGTGAAGCATATTTTTCTTCTTTTGGCTCTACACTCCAAAGGTTTGAATTTTAAATCAAGTACTATGAGGTTCAAGGAGAGTGTCAGCTTTTATTTGATGGCTCCAGAAATTCCGAAATACGTCCCAGTATAGTGATGCAGGTCTTTAGATATTGTACATATGAAATTGTATCTGTCAATTATTTAATTTTTGTATTTATTATAACACAGACAAGAACCTTGCAATAAGCTAGGAAAGGTTGATACATCCTTACAGCTTGCTTATTTCCCAGTCACCAAATCAATAACCACACGGGTGGGGGAGTAACTTATCACCATTCTTTCCATTGAGATGGAGATTACAGCAAACATTGATGGGTTTATTGATAACATGCATGTGTGTACTGTACTTTGTGCTATTGTCCACTGCATCATCGCTCAATTGATCTGTAATCGAAAGCCAACTTCTGGGGTTCAAGTGGATACAGTGGCTGCCCCATGGTTCCATCAGTGTAAGTCCATCGAGAGGAGCAGGAGAGAAAAGCTTGTGCAGATTTTACCACACCCAGCTACAATCTCATTGCACATTGTGCTCCCTGTAGTGTAGTTGCTGTAAGCAGCCTTGTCAGTCATATGGTTGTCTCCCTCACCCCCTGCCTCCAAGGAGAAGCACAAGTGCATGAAGACAGACGGCTCCTGTGGAGCTACATACTAGCTATCAAAATAACAACACTGGTTCCTTGAGAACAATGGGAACAAGGCTCTGGTGCTAAACCACTACATCACTAGTGTGTTGTCAATGCCAGAGACGGTGAGGGTTACTCATCACCCGAGATCAGCCTTTCTGTGGACAAACTACAGAATGGAGTTCTCAGCCTCATTGTGACAATTAAGCAATATCACACGAGAGGGAGTGTGTTATACTGAATATCAGCACGGCTGTACTCGGCCTCGTACCTACGACCGAATCACAGCCGTGCTGATATTCAGTATAACAGCACGACCTCAAGTGTGATATTGCTTTTATACAACAGTTCTACAGCGCGATTTATTAGTTAACAGTAATAAGCGACAACAGATTATGCTTTGTTTGTTTATTTAATCATAAAAATAAACAAAAAATTGTTCCACAACTGAACTTCAAATGGACTGTTGCCTAGTAACCTGAACACAAACATGTAGTCTAATTAACGGTCATTTAGTAGAACATCTGTGCGGCGGAGTGATACATATAGTTAAATGTCCCAGTGCTGTTATACTGTATATCAGCACTCATGGAATGCCTCTTGTCCAATCAAATTACTTGGTCGGAACTAACTGTTGTATAAACTGCATTATTGCACTCCATTCCAGAAAGGTGTAGTCTGCCCATGCTTGCACATTGCAAATATGCATATGAGTAGTGACACACACACACACATGGCTATGGGTATGGTTTTGTGAATCTTTTAGAGCCCTATTATCCCTGCTGCTGAGTGAGTGAAATGTTTTTCTTGTGTTTTGCTGTTTCAGTAAAATTATGCCCAATGTGTCAGTGTCACAACCCGCCTCCATCCCCAATCCCCGTGGACCATCAGTCAAGGACAACACCGACCCACCCTTTATCTACCCATTATCATAACGGGTGTTGGTGTAGTTGGTTGTTCCACCAGCTTAAACAATTACAAATCACCACCCTTCACACTGCATAATTAAACTAGCAAATAATGAAAAACATGTCTCAACCACAAACACTCGGAGACACACAGCTAAATAGAGAGAAAAAGAGATAAAGATAGAGAAAAGGTCTTTGTTTCACTCATACAGCCTTCCTACTATAATGAATTAGCCAGCTTCTCTCTCTCCATCATATTCCCTGAGCAGTTGGGTCTGTGTTTTCCACAGGGGGGTGTTGTGTGTGCGGGGAGGCACACATGGTGATGGCAGACTCTACGCACCCGGAGCTCATGCTGTGTGGACATTAGCCACAATGTGTGTAGCTGACACACCAACTAGATGATATGGGGGAGAAGGGGGAGAAGTGGGTAAAGGGTAGGCTATAAGCAAGTCAAGTCAAGCACAGTAGCTTTATTTAATCATTATTGGTCCATTTCTACCAACGTTACACATGAGTAATGGATTCATTTACTATTGAATTGAAGTTAGAAAGCACAGATGGGGAAGGAAATTGCATTTTTAAAAGTGTGAATATTCAGCACTTATTCTGTTAAGTCTTTACTCCTGAGGGGTGCATACTGTTAACTCTTTGCTCCTGATGGATGCATAATGAAACACAGATTTCCGTGTGTGTTTTTACTTCCCAAATTTAGTATGCATCGCGCCTCTCAAATAACATTTATTTGTTAAACATGTTTTTGTCTTGCCTAAAATGGAATGAAAATTGTTTATTTTAATTGACTTGGATTTCACATGATATTATATCCACTAATCCTGTGTTGACAACACGTGGGGGCCATTCCACTAAAGTTGATTAGTATATCGGCGATAAAAATAAATCCTGCGATCAGGCAACTCGGGATTGGAATTCAAGCCTCAGGTGATTCCTCGAACGAGGATCAGGCTTGTGTCATGAGTGTTCACAGAACACCGGCTTAGAAATCCTCGATATGGGCGCGTGCACGCAGACATAAAGAGCCCTGAAGAGTCAAACTGTCGAAATGAAGATTGATCTTTATAGTAGAGGCTGTTAACAACTTTTGACTTCAGTTCATGCAACAAATGTCCCCTTTGGCATGCAAGTACCTTAGGGTCATAGAACAACTTTTATCCAAAGACACAAGTGAGATCTGCTTTTTTTTCAAAATGGCCGCCAACAATACATCAGAGTCCATTGGCAATTACCACACCCCCTATATTTGCTACTGTTATAGCTATAATTACACATTTGGTGTCAAACTGTACATTTCTGGGGTCAGGGAATCCAATTTAATAGGTTTCAAGGATGAAAACCCAATAGTTTTCTTCTTACCATGACAATCTGGGGTAAAATATGCAAATTCCATAGAAAATTAAGTGTCATCAAGGTGATTTTCCAAATCTTTCATTTTACATGTGTCCTTTAGTAGCATTATATTTAGACCAATCAGGTGCAACCGAAGCAAACCATGAAAGGATGTACGGTGCAAACATATCTGTAAAGTAGTGTCCAATGGTCACGGGCCGTTAACAACTGTGGGGAGCATGGCGCGTTCTGGCCTGCAGAGGGAGCCAGACTGTCAATGGGGGATGGATGACGTGCTGATTACGGACAGGTGTCAGTAATCAGACTCGTTATCCTGCTGGTCTATTTAACCTGTGTGTGTTTGTTCCCCCGGGAGAGTGAAGGAGACTGTACTTGTTCTTTATTATTTAGAAAAGACTCGCTCAGCACGTCAGTGACGTTGCTGAGCCGTGCTGTACGCCAATAAAAACATATTTACAGCCGTTCCTCTGTACCTAGGTCAACTGAGTTGATTCATTGAAGAAGTCCAATGCCAGTTGAGCATCATTGAACTTATAGTAACATGACATCAATTCTACTTCTGAGTAAAACCTGCCAAGAAAGATTGCTCATTAAAATGTTTGAGATTTCTTCTCAAGACCACATGAGATTTGTTATTTTCTAAGCGAATGATTCTGATACCTACCTAATTCAAATACGAAATAAACCTAATTCAAATACTCCACTGGCTACAATTTTGTCAAATGTATTGCTGAAAATCAGATCAATCAATCAACACTTTGAGCTGTCCTTGAAATCAGGCCTAGTGGGTCTCAACTAACAATTGAGTTAGGTTTAGGTTCCCACTAACCTCTGAGATTGAATTAAACACATTTAAGTTAAAATCACCAGTTATAATAAGCTCATCGCCTGTATATTGGGCAAGTAGATCCCCAAGTGCTTCAACAGAATCCTTTCCAGCTGATGGAGAACAAACAAGATAGCCTGGATAAGGCAATATCAGTGTCAGATATACTGATTCTTTTGAGCCACGATTCACTCGAAAAACAAGAATATCTGGGTCGGTTTGTAGTACAAATATTTAAACCTGATCTAACTTTTGATCTAAATGTCACGAGACCAAACGGGACCTAATAATAGGATGGGAAGTTCGCAGGCATGTTGATTAGACACAGCTGAAGTGGGTTAGCTGATGAGCGAACTAGTCATGGGATTGGCTGTTGTACCCTTTAAAAAAAAACTGGGTTTAGGTGAGAGAGTGAGAGGAGAGACAGGGGAAAAGGATTACGTGTGTTGATGTGAATGGACTGTTGCTGATGTTCTCTTGGCGTGAACTGTGTGAGTGGCTAGTATTAGTGCCATACTAATAACCAGTGTCACGACCCCATATGTGTTCTAGGGGATACGGGGTGTAACAATTAAATAAAACCAGGGGGGCAAGAATCGGAGGAGAAGGGAAATATAAAATAAACAAGATTTATTGTACAAAGGTAACATAAACAGGTTTCCGTGAAACTCTTAACTGAAAACTACTCTATAATAAAGAATAAAGTAAATTAACAGGCCTAGTGGCAATCTAATCTAAGTAACCAATCAAATACAACTAAGACTAAACAACTATGAACCTAATTCATTAATAAACACAAAGTACAAAACTAGGATACTGAGTGTCTCCCAGGCTTTTATCCTCCCTCCACCCTTGATTGAGGATTGAGTAGTGATGGCGAGATGAAGCTTCATGAACTGTTGAAGCTTTCCATCCAATTGGGTCACACATGGGCCGAAGCTTCGTGTTGCTTTATTTGCTCTACTGCGCCATCAAGTTTTGACCTGGACATTACAAGGGAGACAGGGCGAACAACCACATTAGCGTGCATTCGATTTTTTAGTATCATTGATCAATAGAACATGATTAAAGTATAATCTAGTCATTTCTATAGCTCTACTTTTGATAGCACCAGTGCATACGAAGGCAACAGGTTCAAATCTAAATGGTTAAGTAAGTTAATGATTAAGTTATTAGACAACTCATGTGGCTGTGACTGACTGGCATGTTACCCAGGCATGCATGAGAATGCACCTTCGTATATTCTCCATAGGAGAGTCCAAATCCTCCGCAAAAAAGTCCCATTCGATCGGTTCACCTTAATTATGTACCAGCAGGGCTGCCAAGTTTCACCAAAAGTTTGGAGTGAGATGTTTTGGTGGTGGAGCGACCCAAAACTGTGCACGTTAGCGGCGGCCCCTCTCTCCCACACAATTATTTGTGCTAGTTTCCTGCAATTTTACATGTTGTTCACAATAAACCAGCACAAGAAATGAAAATAATTGGAACATTTGATAAAACAAGACAAATTCAGACAATATATCATATTTATGTAAGTCTTAATAAACAAATACAGTAGCCTACAGAGTCTAAAAGAAAATTGGGCCCCATCAACTGGACTCAGCCCCTTGGTCAGCAGCAGAAAGACCCTTGGTCATCATCTTATATATAGTGCATTGCTCATGTTCATTGTGTGAAGCGCATTGAGTTGCATCTTGTAAGAAATTTGATTGCTCATAGATGGCTATCAATAGGGCTCTGTTATAGGGCTTTTAAAGCAGTGCCAGGACTTGAAAACCAACACATCTCACTCAGAGCGCAAGGTGGATCAGCTCACAGAAGAGAATGGCACACTCTCAGCCCAGGTGAGACACATGCACAAAAGAACAGTCGTGGTAAACAAAAAACAACATGTTTAAACATTTCACAGAGCACTATAGACTTGTACGGGTATAAAAGACACTGGTTCGTTCACTGGTGGCGACCTTACAGATTTCTGTATCTGAGTGTTCAGTGTTGTTACACCGTGCCTCTGATCTCTGTGTTTGTCTATCTCTGACAGATGCATACAGTGTGCACGCAGCTGGCCAGAATGGAGGCTGAGGTGGAGAGGCTGACCGAGGCCCAGGTGCAGGCTCAGGAGGAGTGTAGTGCTCAACACGGCCACCTACAGATGGAGCTCCAACATGCCACCGCTCAGAAGGTGTTTGTTTACAACTAACTAGATGTCATCTCTTTGTCCCATATCAAACAGATATTAACCTTCATCATATGACATTGTATCTGATGTCATACAGGATCTGTTTATTTCCCAAACTTTTTTTTAGCATTTATAAAAAAGAAACTTTAACATTTGCTTTAAAATTTGCAGAAAGGTGTCATGTTTAACTGTAGCATTTAGTGTTCAGGTTTGCTTTCAATCACTTGGAGAATAATTGTAACAGACATTTAAACCAGGGGTGCCCACATTTTTGCACCCCACTGTAACTTGCGCCTCTTTGAGTTGCCATTGTAAATCTAAGATGGTCCTCAAGATATACCAGTATACCCTTATGTAATTCTAAGGGTTGATTCACACCTGTTTCACACCCATAATATCAGCCATGTAGTGTATTTGTATTTCCATCTAACTTGGCATCTCTTCCATTTAACTATTATACTGTTATAGCTAATTCATGAATTGATTATGAACACCTGCAGATCGGCAGCCTGAAAGAGGAGGTGCAAAGCCTGGTTGTGTCAATGAGGAGAGCTGAAGAGGAGATCCAGACCCATGAACAGCAGCTGTCTAGGAAGCACAACGAGAGCTCTGTTCAGGAGGAGATTCTGCAGAGGGAAATCCAAGATCTGAAGAGTCAGATTGAGAGTGTGGGTGCCTCTCTGAAGAAGGCTGAGAATGAAGCACAGGTTAGAGAGGAGCTGCTGACCAGGGAAAATCAAGAGAGCTTCCAGGAGAAGGAGGTGCTGCAGGAGAGGGTGTCTGCCTTTGAGGAGCAGATCAGAAAGCAAAAGGAGGAGATTCAGACAAAGGAAGAGCAGAGCACCCAGCTTAAAACATTTAATACAAGTACAATTAAATAGAAAAGTACAAAATAGTTTAATACAAGTAAATACAGTGTATTAAATATGAAAACAAGTAAATAGTATAATAAATATTAATTAATTAAATAAATAAAATAAATATATATCAAATATATTATATTATTAAATATATTAAATTATTATATACAATTTCATTTTTATCTTTTTAAATATGTAACAAATCATTAAATATTAAAACAAGTAAATAGTATAATACATATTAATTAAATAAATAGAATGCATATATAACAAATATATTATATTATTAAATATATTGAATTATTACGGTATATACAATTTCATTTTTATAAAATATGGGAGGGAACGGGAGGGAACTGAACGAGTCATGCCACAGCATGATTCAGATTCAGATAACGTTTATTGCCATTATGCTTGACACGTATAGGAATTTGTTTTGGCATTTACAGAAGGTGCATTTATGCTTTTTTCACATATAGGCTACATGAACAAAACAAGTACAAATACAAATGCAAAAACAGGCAAAAACAGGACAAACACAGGACAGACAGTGCATGGATAGTGCTGTATATAAAGTGCAGTGCAGAGTTATTTCAGGTCCAGTGCATGTTCAGTCCTGGGCAGGCTTGGAGGCGGGGGGGAGGGGGAAGCCAGAGTCATTTAGCAGCCTGGCAGCTGAGGGGAAGAAACTGAGCCTGTGGCGGGCCTTTAATGTCTTAGGCAGCCGCAACCTTCTTCCAGAGGGAAGCAGGGTGAGGAGGCCGTGGCCGGGGTGGAAGGGGTCGGCCATGATCTTCCTTGCCCTCCTCAGATCCCTGGTGTCATGCAGGGAGTTGAGAGAGGGCAAGGGACAGCCGATCACCCTCTCTGCTGAACGTATCACCCGCTGCAACTTGGCCTTGTCCTTGGTCGTTGCAGCAGGGAACCAGGTGATGATGGAGTGGGTGAGGATGGACTCTATGATGGCCGTGTAAAACTGGACCATCATGGACCTCGGCAGCCTGAATTTCCTCAGCTGCCGGAGGAAGAACATCCTCTTCTGGGCCTTCTTCATGAGGGCCTCGGTGTTCCGCTCCCACTTAAGGTCCCACTTAAGGTTCCACTCGCATAGCATCAGCCAGGGGTCCAGGGGCTTGTCCTCGCTGTGAAGCTAGATCTATGAGCAGCTGGAACCTCATAAGGGACATCTGAATTTGCTGAGCAGAATTTTCCAGTTTCAGGCTCAGTCCCTGATGTGAGTTTTCGACTTCTGCTTTGAAGCCAAGCTGCTCGTCTTTGACACCTTGTAATTCGTCCTCCAGCTGCTTCATTAATTTAAGTTGGGCCTCTTGTTGGTCTCTCTCTGCCTGCTGTTCTGAGTTCAGAACATGACAGCCGTTTATGTAACAAATAATTTAAAAACTGTACAAAAATCTAAGTAAAATCATAAATCATTGTCTTTAACAGCGTTAACTTCTGCGGTCTGTGCATCTTTAGCACTTTGCACTGCCTTGTGCCACGGCAACAGAAAAACGGCTGTCATGCTGTGGCACGACTCATTCAGTTCCCTCCCGTTCCCTCCCATATGCTTGAAAGCAAGCTTGGTGGCTCTAGGAACCACATTTTTCACTTCAGCCTCTGTGGAGGTTGGCAGGATCTTCCTCTCGGCCCGTTTCTTGAGAGCATTGAACATGCTGTATCTGCAATCGAAAAAATACAGATATTAATGACTTGAATGTTTCCTCAAAGTGGTGTGAAACGGTGTGCAATGGGCTTTGAAGTAGATTTTCTCTTGTTTGGTGAGACTATAGTGCGGAGGCTACTCTGCCCTCGCAGTTAAAAGACTGCTTCACCCATTTTCAACCAGCTTTCTATCATTACATTTTAGGTTTTAAATGGGTAATAATAATGTTATACACACTAGCTGTGCTCTGGTCCAATCAGAGTGGCCTGTGGGTGCTCTGCTCTGGTCCAATAAGAGGCATGGGGAGTGGCCTTGGAAAGGGGGAGAACCCCACTGCATTCTGGGTGTTGTATTTTTTCTGCCATTTCTGTAAATCTTAAGACATCTTCATATTTCCAAGACATCTCAAGACATCTTAAGACCCATGTCTATAGACACGTCCTTAGACGTGTCTCAAGACGTCTTGACAAATGTGTCTTAAGATGTCTCGAGACAAGGGGATGGCTGGGTATGTTCTAGGAAACCTTTACTCCCAGAAAAGATCAACACTGTTATGACACGGGGGCGAGGGGGCTCAAGGACACGACAATGGAGACGGAATACTGTGAAGCCCCGTAGGGTATTTATTTACAGTGAAGGGGGGGTGGAAAAACAGGGAAGATGAGTCCGGGGGTTTCAGCCTGGCGGGCTGGGGTAGTGGCTGGCGTGAGCTGTAGAGGAACAGAGAAACAGGGTAAGTCTCTACAGTAGGCTAATACGATAATCACAATAATAGTCTCAAGAGCTAAGTACACGACTGGTAACAGGTAATACTTGCCAGGCCATTCTTAGGGAAGAACTGACGATGAGTGAAGGGAAGTCCAGGGTAGATGTTGGCAGAGGGTTGATTGGGAGTGGAGACAGGTGTGCAGGTTTGGCTGATGATCTAATTAGTGGGGACAAGCCTCACCTGCGGCGGAGAGCACGCTGTGCTCGAGCTGTGGGGGCGGGTGCTCGAGCTGTGGGGGCGGGGGAGGGTGTGTGTGAAGGCCCAGCCGTAACAGGACCCCCCTCCGAGGGGGAGCCTCCTGGCGACCGGCCCGGAGCATCACGGCACTTCCAGTACGAAGCACGAAGCATTTGGACAGGCACAGCACCATCCAGCACAGCTGCAGTTGTCACTGGTCTGTGGTTTTGGAGATCTCTGGGAACAATGCAATCTAGAATCTCACTCTTGGCTCCATGATGCATTTTTCCTGTTTTCCTGAGTGAGTAAAGGTGGATGAGTGAGTGAGTGAAGGTGGATGGGGAGAACTTTCATGTGAGAATACTGCCTCATTGGTTTTGTGACCAGAATGAACAGCCAACAAAAGTTGGGTCACTTTTGCTTGTTGGTCCTTCACAATAGCCACTTCTGATTTGTTGTGTGGTTGGGAAAGTGGAGCCATGAACAACTTCAGCTTGGTGTGTGGTATGGGAGCAGTGAATGCCTCTTCTTGGGACCTCCCAGCTAGCAATTTTTGGTTCTAGGCTAACCTCCATTCTGCTACGCTAGACTAGGCTAAGCTAACTTCTATCTTGCTACGGTAAACTACTCTAGGCTAGGCTAGTCCAATCCAAGGCTAGCTAGTTTACAGTAATAAAAGGTGCATCGTTCCCCTCTCTATGGCTACTGATGAATATGATCGGGGTGGGGAGGGGGGGGGGGAGAAATGGAGAGAGTGATGAAGAGAGGAATTTTCAGTGTTTATGCATTCATCTTTGGGATATCGGTGACAGGAGTACGACGATTCGTTTGAAGCATTCTGATTGGTTGGGAGGATGGGGGAGTTAGGGGACAGGGGTTGTTCTGGTTTGTTAGGTTTGACAGCTATGGTTTTTGATTTGTTAAAGTTTAACAGTGATGTGATGGGGGGGGGGGGGGGGGGGGGGTTCTGATTGGTCTACACAGTAATATGGTACGGGCTGCCTGGGATGTGTTCGTCTCCCCACTTGACCACCAGGATGTACTCCCCCTTCTCTTTCAGCTGGTAACTGACGTTGTACATGCGGTTGCCAAGGTGCTTCACTAGAACTTCCTCACACGGAATTTTGGGACCGTCGACGCCGACCAAGAGCATGTTACGCCCTGCTTTGCTGCAGTCGACGCTGAAGTTGTTCTTCTGTCCGAGGAAGCCTTTGGTCAGGCCCAGGCCCTTGGCTGTGACCCGGGTGGCGTCTGACTGGCTGGGCGCCCCCTGGTGGGGGGTGCTGACGCTGCGGGTTAGAGGGTCCACCAGGACGGAGGACGTCTCATGCATACTGTGGCTGGACACCAGCTTGGAGCCTGTGATCGTAAAAACATTAAAAGACTGCTTTAAAAAACACAATGTCTAAAAAAATACAAATATTAAAATGTTCCACTGTTATAAGAGTACTGTACTATGGCTTTTTCCTTCACCACACTAGGCGGTGAAGGGTTATCAGCCATAGGCCTCCCCGGAGCTCTCTTTATGAAGGGAGTTGATGTCAGCTGCAAATTCAAGAAGGAAGTCTGATTGGGTGAAAGGGTGGGGAAGACTCTGTCCGGCTCATCTAATGATGATTTAAATGGCTGGTCAGCTCTTCTCCTTTTTTCCTTATTCTCATCAGATTCTGAAGAGACAATTAAATTTCTCTTTTTTGTTGACAGCTGGGCGCTAGGGAGGGAGGGCTCCACAGAGCTACTACTTTCCCCACAGTTTCTAAAGTGCAATTACTCTCTTCCTCACTACTACTTTCCTTCACATTCTCACCCTCCTCCTGCCCCACGGTTTCCCCTTCCACTTCACTCTCTACCTGGGCTGGCTCCTCCCCTCCCGTCGCGCCCCCTTCCTCTCCTCCAATGGGAACTTTTGGCGGGAGATTTAAAATGTCTGGCTCCGCCCCTTCAATTAGCTCAGAAATTGTTTGAACCTGTCCAGTCTTTTTCACCTCTTTTCTTTGGGTTTTTACTTTGTTGGCAAATGATTGTGGGCAATCTCTGAAGAGGTGGTCTGAGTCTCCACAGAGATTACACTTTCTGCCATTTGGACAGTCAGAAAAAGCATGTCCAATCTCTCTGCACTTCCCACATACTAGTTCTTTGCATGCCTCTGCCAGGTGCCCATGCTTACCACACTTGCGGCATAGCTTGGGCTGACCCTGGTAGTGGATGTAGCCCCTGTTTTCCCCCAGAACTATCATGGATGGCAGTTGTCTCAGGCCCTGGAAGCCTTGGGGGTCTTCCAATTGTTGGATTGGGACCCGCCAAGCACAATTCCAGATACCGTCCTCATCTGTCACCTTCATAGCCTGGCCTTTGACAGTGCAATATCTCCCCAGCCAAACATAGATGTCACCTATATTCACCATTTCATTGAACATCCTGACAATAACCATTTTTGTGGTATTGTCAGTCAACTTCTCCACAGTGAATATATTGAACTGGGTTTTAACATTTTCAAACATATGCCAGAACTTTTGTAGCAGGGAAGCACTCATAAAACTAACATCAAACCCTCTATTAAAAGGGAGGGTAACAATACAGTTCAATTCAGCAGGGGTGAAACCAAGTATTTTCTGCATCATTTTTCTGCTAAAATCCAACCTTGATATTTCATGATAGGTTAAGGTTTTCCCTCCATTTTCATTTAAGAGGAAGCGCACACTGTGGTGCCTCCTCATGCCGGCACGGGCAGCCGACATTCTGGAGGCACCACAGGTTAAAACAATAAAATACTAAAATACTAAAATGCTAAAACTGGTAAAAACAGCTAAACCAGGTAAGAACTGGTAAAATTCAGACTAAAACAATGCAAAATGAGTAAAAACAAAAGGATTCACTTACCTT
Source organism: Nansenia antarctica (assembly GCF_963989245.1). NCBI lineage: Eukaryota > Metazoa > Chordata > Actinopteri > Argentiniformes > Microstomatidae > Nansenia > Nansenia antarctica. Next base: position 61,519,714 of record NC_137688.1, on the reverse strand, counting down.
GACCTGGGGTCTAGTTTGTTCCGCCCACTGGTCTGCTCTTATACAATGAATTCCTTTTGTGATGGATTTAATAACTACTGACTGAGTTGCAAAGTCCAAAAGCCCATCTCAATTTAATAATTAATTTGTATTTAAGAAAGCACATTTTAACGATATTTCCTTTTAACGATCAGTTTCTATGGACCTCTTTGAATTAAAAGAAAAGGACAATGAAGAATATGCCTGTAAGCAATGCGTTTGTATTTTTAAAATATAACTGGTCTTTCCTCTCATTCTGTGCTACTTGTTCCTGTTTAAAGTTGTTCATGTGCTTTGATCTTTGTTTGAAATGCCTTATTGAATATATGGGATCATGTGATTTATTTTTGATTTATTTTTCACTTTGAAAAGCTGATGAAGATTCTATTTCCAAATCAACTCAACACTCATCCACACCAGGTATTATAAAAAATGTTAATGTTGTTGTTACATGAGAATATGGTAAGGTCTGTCTTGGAGCTGCAAAGACTCATAACACCTTTCTTGTTGAAATAGTCCCAGTGTCTCAAGACCCCCGAACGTCCTCTCCTGTCAGAGAAATGCCATTTAAAGGTATAATGGCAAATTACATTACAGATTTTGATGTATTATGCGAAGGTAGTAATGAAGCACCGGGAGTATGTCACAGACATTACATTTTTGTTTCATCAGCACAAAAGAAAAGTCATAATCCTCAAGCTTTTGGTGACAAGAAAGTCCCAGACGAGTTGATACATCCAATTGTATCGAACCTTTCGAGTTTTGATACTTTTTTGCCAGCGCCAGCCCAGCACACATATTGTTTGCACCAGAGAGAAGTTTTGTGGGGTCAGCTGTCAAACGTGCGTGTGTGGATGTATCAACTCGTCTGGGACGTATTCTGACAGTTTAGAGGGGTTTAATAACGGTTTTAATGCATTTAAGATAAGTAGAAAATATGTTTAGACACAGACCGCATTTAGCTGGGTTAAAGGACAGCGATGTATAGACGCAATTTAAACCACCTCTTCTGCATGAATAACTATGCTAGACTACATGGAATCTCAGACTAAATGACGGTCTGGTACATATTTTGACAATCTACAGGCGTTTAGGGTATTAATTTAAACTCAACGTGCTGCTAGACTAAAACAGGTTTAGACACAGACCGCATTTATCTGGGTTAAAGGACAGCGATGTATAGACGCAATTTAAACCACCTCTTCTGCATGAATAACTATGCTAGACTACATGGAATCTCAGACTAAATGACGGTCTGGTACATATTTTGACAATCTACAGGCGTTTAGGGTATTAATTTAAACTCAACGTGCTGCTAGACTAAAACAGGTTTAGACACAGACCGCATTTATCTGGGTTAAAGGACAGCGACGTATAGACGCAATTTAAACCACCACTTCTGCTAGGATAACTATGCTAGACTATATGAATCTCATACTACATGACGTCTGGGACGTATTCTGACAGTTTAGAGGGGTTTAATAACGGTTTTCATGCATTTAAGATAAGTAGAAAATATAGCCGTAATATAGCTGGTTTATATGATGGCCAAGCGTAGACGCGAGGTTGAAAAGACGTCTATTGCTCAGAGGGTATGTTCCCAGAATGTTTTAGGATAACGTGCTCTAAAAGCCATTCTAAAAACGTTTGCTTATAACCTTCTTAAAATGTTTACTGAAAACCCTGTTCAAACATTATGCCCAAACATTCTTACCATGTTTTTAGCTAAACGTATTAACACATGTAAAAGTTTGATAACATCAATATTCAAGTCTTTCAACATAATGTATAATTATTTATTAACATAAACAACAGAGGTGAGACAGCCACAGCTTCATTTGAGAACATATAAAAAAAAAAATAAGCAAAACATAATGTACTGTACAATACATACTGAAAACAGAACCTATCATCACTCTGACAGTACATATCCTCATGACAGTCCTCGAACAGTGTGGGGCTTCTGCTCCCCTCAAGTGCTGCTGCTGCACCTGGACACATTCTTAAACATCAACCCTACTCTGAACTCTGTCCTCAGTCACAGATGGTCCACCTGCATCACTGTCCTCAGTCATGGATGGTCCACCTGCATCACTGTCCTCAGTCATGGATGGTCCACCTGCATCACTGTCCTCAGTCATGGATGGTCCACCTGCATCACTGTCCTCAGTCATGGATGGTCCACCTGCATCACTGTCCTCAGTCATGGATGGTCCACCTGCATCACTGTCCTCAGTCATGGATGGTCCACCTGCATCACTGTCCTCAGTCATGGATGGTCCACCTGTATTATCCACCTGCATTATAACAAAAATAGTATTTAAAATCAGAATAGTTTCTGATTCATCAGAAGTCTTCTTGGTAGCCCTTTAAATTACAGGCCGTTAATTATGCAGTAATTACTGGAAATAACCAAGTAATATCCATGTAAAATAGACATGTAGAATGCTAGTAATTGCATTACAATGACTAGGAATTACGTATCTGCTCACAGCTTATCACAAATTGCATGTTTGTTTTTCCCCCCCAAAGGAAAATGGGGGTGACATGGCTTTTTATTTCACATTTGTTTTTGAACAAATGCTTAGCACTGACCTGAGTCCCTCTGTGGGGAGCATATCTCAGTGTATCTGATATGTAGGTTTCCACTGTCTTCTGCAGGGTCTTGGGGTGGTTCTTCTGGCAGGCCTCTAAAGATAAAGACAGAGAAAAAAAGATCTAGAAAAGCAGATAGTTTAAGTGTTTTAAGCAGTACTTTATGTAGCATAAGCAAGCTGGACTTAAGTTCTTGAGGCAGTAGTTGAATTAGCTGAAGCAGTATCTGAAATGCTTGAAGCTGTAGTGGAATACCTCAGGCAATACAGTGGAAGTCATCTTTAATTGCCTCTCCCAGCCGAAAGCCATTCAGCTGCTAGCCGGGTGAACTGAACTTTGTTACACCATAATGGTCATTGCTTTAGAAAAACTAAGGACATCTATAATGTTTATTAAGAAGTTGAATTGGTTCAAGTTATGATAAGTCGAGTTAAGTACATTAAGTTAAGTTTCTGTTATCTTTGTTTAACATGCCAAGGATCTGTCAAGGACCAGTCAGGGAAAAGCAGCATCTGTAGCTGATAGAACAGTACTTGAAGTACCCGAGTCAGTAACTCATGCCTTATGGCTCTGGCCATTCGTTTTAGCCTTTCGTTTGTAAACAAGTCTCTTACTGCAATCTAGTGGAATTTACTGGTAAAATAAAACCATAAATTGCAGCTTTAAAAGGTCTTTGTTGGGTCTCAAAGGATTGCAGTGAGGTGAGTAGAATTTAAAAAAATAAAAACTTACGGACTATGACCGGATATATAGCCAGGTCCTGGAATGTTTTTTCCCCCTTGCGACCCTTCAAGCTGTAGTTTGCCCAAAGGGCATTGGTTCCAATCGTCCGCATAATTCTTCTAACAGAGTCACCAGGGGTTGTACCCCCCAGAAGAGACAGGTAATTGACCTGAAAAGAGAAACAATGCCGAAAATTATTTATCTTATAAGATCGGTTTACCTACAGCTATCTTCTATTGTTCTCTCAGTGTTCCTTTTGTTAGGTCTGACTGTTCCAACTAATAAAAGGTCAAATTCATCTGTAGTTTTCTCGAACACCTTGTCCTAACAGCACGTAGTGAGCATGTTAAAAGCAACATCTGTTTGCACATACCACTTTCTTTCTGTGAGCTGCGTCACTGAGCTTTTCACAAGCCTCTTGAAGTTCTGCTGCAGTCTTTAGTGGCCTGGTGAGCTCTTCAATCTCAGGGTCATCAGACCTCATATCTTTTTTTTAAATGGACTTAATGGTCAAGAGAGACTCTTCAATCTTGTCCAGCCTCATAAAGATGGACCTCACACATGATGGTATGCAGGAATCATCATCTAAAATATAAAGAATACACAATTCATTCATAGCAAGTCATCCTTTTATAGTTTTCCTGTCTTTGGCAACTAGGGCTGGGCGATATGGACCAAAAATAAATAGATATTTTTAGGTTGAATGGCGATACACATCTGTATTTTCTATTAAGTGGGCTAAATGTTCAGTTCTAACTTTGTGCTTCCACAAAATATTTGTGAGAGCAAAAAAAGCTACTTTGACACTTGCATGGCAAATGATCAAGAAGGCAACTTACTTACTTACTTACTTACTTACTTAGAGTGCTTGGAGTTGTTTTTGGAGTGCTGGTGAGGGAGGGACCTGGAGTGCTGGTGAGGGAGGGACCTGGAGTGCTGGTAAAGGGAGGGACCTGGAGTGCTGGTGAGGGAGGGACCTGGAGTGCTGGTGAGGGAGGGACCTGGAGTGCTGGTGAGGGAGGGACCTGGAGTGCTGGTGAGGGAGGGACCTGGAGTGCTGGAGAGGGAGGGACCTGGAGTGCTGGTGAGGGAGGGACCTACATTTGTGCAAAATAAACAAGTTAAAGTCGTGTACAATTGGATCATGACACCATATGCAAGTTGCTTAGTGACTACAGGCGTACCTTGACCACTGCTGAAAAGTCCCAGTTTACTGAAAGTTCCAGGATGCCATTGGTATTTGAAAAGAGCAACTAGTTGTGTATTACTTTTAAGCTACTTTGACACTTGCATGGCAATGATCAAGAAGCCAACTTACTTTGAGTGCTTGGAGTTGAGTTAATATGAAATCCCATAGGTGATTATGTTAATATAAATATGATTATTAGTGGGGTCAGGACAAATAATCGGCTGTGCTGCCGTATACGGAAATATGGATAATAGACAATGGTGCATGTGGATCATGTTGGGGGCGGGGTCCTCCCTGTTCGCATGAAAGCAAATGCAGAAAGGTTTGCCTAAGGAAGAACCCCGGAGAGAACGCGGAACGGGGAAGTCCTCGGGAGAGGGGGCTTGTTTTGGAGCACGCACTGGCGAGAGGGTGAGAGCCAAAACCCCGGCACCGTGCATGAACGGCAAACGGACACTTGGCCGGTGACTCCTGATCCTTTGAGAGAGAACCGACAAAACTGAACGACCGGAGCTGAGGAGCACGCAGGGGCTGGCCCAGTTGTGAGTGCACTGTGGGGCTGAGACAATGTTATACTAATGTGTTGTAATGGAGACTTACTTGGGCTATTCTGGTCGTCTCTGGCTGAAAATAATTCCATTGATGGGTTGACTAAATAAAAAAGGTCACAGAAAGTTAGAAAGTCAACACAGTTCACTGAAAGAGCTTATATCGGTACACACAGTATTGTTAAGACACGGGGGCGAGGGGGCTCAAGGACACGACAATGGAGGCAGAATACTGTGAAGCCCCGTAGGGTATTTATTTACAGTGAAGGGGGGGGGGGTGGAAAAACAGGGATGAGTCCGGGGGTTTCAGCCTGGCGGGCTGGGGTAGTGGCTGGCGTGAGCAGGCCATTCTTAGGGAAGAACTGACGATGAGTGAAGGAAAGTCCAGAGTAGATGTAGGCAGAGGGTTGATTGGGAGTGGAGACGGGTGTGCTGGTAGAGGTAATAGTTTAATGACCACACGACCTAGGTCGGTGGAATTTGTTGTCGGTACAGCTCAAAAACAGTGTCAAAAAACATACACACATTGTACATGACATGAACACACATAACCACAAGACAAGACAGAACATATTTACAATTTACAATTTATACAGTGCAGTGAGTCAGGTGTTGAGAGTCCTTATGGCAGAGGGGAAAAAACTGTTTTTGAAGCGGGATGTTTTGGTGGCCAGGGATCGGTAGCGCCGTCATCATCTGATGAGTTGGAAGACTTTGAGGCGCCATTGAGCGTCTTGGGGGAGTGACCATCCGTGGTTTAACCCCACCCGGCTTAGGTGAGGCTGGCCTTGGTGGCAACACATTGGTGGTCTCATTGGTCAGTGAGCTGCTCTTAGAAAGAGGTGCTTTTGCAGGCTGCAGGTATCGAGACTTCACTACTGTACTAGCAGATTAGATTTTCTTTCTAGCTCCATTGTTATTGGGGTTGCTGTTGTCGCTCTCTTTTTTTTTTGTGATCAATTTTTTATTTTTATTTTATGTACAAACACACAAAGGACAATGACAAAACAATTACCAAAATACACAACATTCATACCTGCATACATTCCCTCTACCCACCCTCCCACACCAAGGTCTTACTCCGCCCAAAAACCCTCAAGAAGGATTTAAACCAGCTCAACATAAATGCCACCAAATAAAATAAATAAACATAATAGGATAAACATAACACATTAAATACTATAATATTCAAATATCAATACCCACACCATTACAATTATTAATAGTAGCCTATTTAAGATTATTATAATAGTATTTTAGTACTATAATGTTATAAACATAATGAATGGCCTTTGAAAGAAGAGAATAAAGAAAGGAAAATGGAAGAGAAGGAAAAAGAGGAAAAATAAATAAAATCATACTAGTGGAATAACCATAAGTTATGCATATCACCTCTGCATACATTCTATAAAGGAAGTCCATAAACTAATATTCTTTTCTTGAGCGCCATGCATGCTGGCCACGGACCTTTCTAGTTTGGCTAGATCTAACACAGTGTTTAACCAATGCTGATAGGACAAGTCATGGGGGTCTTTCCACCTCTGAGCTACCAGTTTTTTGGCGGCTGTGAGGCCTACCAGAAGCCAGCGTTGGTGCATCATTGATACATTTAAACTGGTAAAATCATTCAGTAGTAGAATTATTGGGGAGCAGGGGATAGAGGACCCAAGAAACTCAGACATCTTATTGATGGCCATACCCCAGAATGATTTAACACCAGGGCAATCCCACACCATATGGATGAAAGTTCCTGTTGTGTTTAATGAGCATAACTGACAGTTTGGCGAGGGTGTTAATTTCATTAAAAGTTTGCGGGGTGTACAGTATAGCCTGTGTGCAAAATTATAGTGAATCATCTGATGATTGGGGTTGCGAGATGCTAAGTTGATCTTAGTCCAAACCGTAGTCCAATTGATTGTAGATGGTGAGATAGAAAGGTCATGGCTCCAACGCAAGTTAATTTGTAGAGGGATATCTGCACATTTGATCAAAAGTGTGTAAAGGTTAGAGACTAAGGCTGTGGTAGGTTTACCAACAAACATTTTGTGGATGGGATGTACCTTCCTTCGTGGAACACCGGGTGGATCCGACGGAGGGAGTGAGGAAGGACCAGCCGGATGGCAGCGGGGTTAATGACCCGGTCGATGGCGTAGGGGCCGATGTACCTTGACGCCAACTTCCGGGAGGGGACATTGAGGGGGAGATCAGCCGTGGAGAGCCAGACCCTCTGGCCAACCTGGTACTCAGGAGCTGGAGTGCGACGACGGTTGGCGCTTCGGGTGGTTCGGGCGGTGGCCCGAAGCAAGGCCGAGCGTACGGAGGTCCAGACCCGACGACACCGAAGGAGGTGTGCCTGGACCGATGGTACCGATGCTTCGCCCTCCTGGGTAGACAGCAGGGGTGGCTGGTACTCCAAGGAGCACTCGAAGGGGGACCGGCCGGTGGCTTCATTGACCATGGCGTTTAGTGAGTACTCCACCCAGGGTAGGTCCTTGCTCCAGGAGGATGGATGGAGGGAGGACATGCAGCGGAGTGCCGACTCCAGGCTCTGGTTGGCTCTCTCCGCCTGCCCATTGGTCTGGGGATGGTAGCCGGAGGAGAGGCTGGTCGTGGCCCCAATCCCCGAACAGAAGGCCTGCCACACCTTGGACGTGAGCTGGGGACCACGGTCGGAAACCACATCCTGGGGAAGCCCGTAAAGGCGGAAGACGTGGGTGGTGAGTAGCTCCGCCGTCTCCGCCGAGGTCGGTAGCTTTGCCAGAGCCACCAACCGCACAGACTTGGAGAAGCGGTCCACAATGGTGAGAAAGACCATGTTGCCTAGAGACGGGGGAAGGCCGGTCACGAAGTCCATGGCGAGGTGGGACCACGGTCAACCGGGCACGGGTAGAGGCTGCAGCAGTCCCGATGGCGGCCGGTGGGATGCCTTTCTGCGAGCGCAGGTAGGGCAGGCAGAGACGAACTCCCTGACGTTCGTGGCCATGGTGGACCACCAGAACCGCCGCCGCAGGAAGGACAGTGTGCGTAGGGCCCCAGGGTGGCAGGCCAAGCGGCTGGCGTGGCCCCACTGCATCACCTTGGTCCGCCCAAGCATCACCTCCACCGCCTCGATCTCCAGGGTGACCACTCCAACGACCCGGGAGGATGGAACGATGGTGTCAGGAGTGGTGGGTTCCTCCTCTGCGGCATGGAGCCGAGAAAGGGAGTCAGCCTTGGCGTTCAGGGAGCCCGGACGGAACGTGAGGAGGAAGTTAAACCGCCCGAGGAACAGGGCCCAGCGTGCCTGACGGGAGTTCAACCGCCTGGCCGACTTGATGTAGGTTAGGTTTTTATGGTCCGACCAGACGGTGAAGGGGTGCTCTGCGCCCCCCAGCCAGTGCCGCCACTCGTGGAACGCCTCCACCACCGCCAGCAGCTCGCGGTTCCCGATGTCGTAGTTGGCCTCGGCGGAGGTATAACGGCGGGAGTAGAAGGCGCAGGGGTGCACGGTCTGGTCCTCCGACCATTGAGAGAGCACGCCACCGACGCCCGTGTCTGAGGCGTCTACTTCCACAATGAAGGGCTTTGAGGGGTCCGGGTTGATAAGGACCGGTGCCGAGGTGAAGAGCCTCTTCAGGTTACTGAAGGCAGCGCTGGCTGCTGGTGTCCATGTGAACTGGCGCAGGGGGGAGGTGAGGGCAGTGAGGGGGGCGGCTACCCGGCTGAAGTCCCGGATGAATCGCCGGTAGAAATTGGCAAAGCCGAGGAAGGACTGCAGCTGCTTCCGGGTCGTAGGTTGGCCCCACTCGACGACGGCCCGAGTCTTCTTGGGGTCAGGGCGAGTCAACCCACCCTCCACAATGAGAGCACTTCTCAGCCTTAATAAAAAGGCGATTCTCCAGTAGGCGCTGGAGGACTAGGCGGACATGTTGGACGTGCTCCTCAGGATTCCTGGAGAAGACTAGGATATCATCCAGGTAGAGGACGACAAAGATGTCCAGCATGTCCCTGAGGACGTCGTTCATGAGGGCCAGAAAGACAGAGGGGGCGTTAGTGAGACCAAAGGGCATGACGAGGTACTCATAGTGGCCACGGGGGGTTTTGAACGCCGTCTTCCACTCGTCGCCCTCACGAATCCGGACCAGATGGTAGGCGTTCCGGAGGTCCAGCTTAGTGAAGATGGTGGCCCCAAGGAGGGGCTCAAAGTTGGAGCTCATGAGGGGAAGAGGATAGGTGTTCCGGACGGTGATGGCATTGAGCTCACGGTAGTCGATGCATGGCCTGAGGGTTCCATCCTTCTTCGTAACGAAGAAAACCCCCGCTGCCACCGGGGAGTGTGATGGACGGATGAGCCCCTCAGCCAGACAGTCGGAGATGTAGGTGTCCATGGCTGCCTTCTCCGGGGGGGCAAGGTTGTAGAGGCGACTGACTGGGAGTTTGTTGCCAGGGCGGAGCTCGACGGCACAGTCGTAGGGCCGGTGAGGGGGCAGGGTGCGAGCACGCTCCTTACTGAAGGCCTCCCCTAGGTCGTGGTAGACCTCTGGGATGGAGGAGAGATTGGGGGAAGCCGGAGGCGGTCGCAGAGGCGATGAGGGGGTATGGGCGGCACGGAGGCACCGGGCGTAACAGGAGGTACTCCAGCTCAGGATACGTCCCTCACCATAGCTGACATGGGGGGTGTGGAGCTCGAGCCACGGTCATCCCAGGATGAGGGGGTTTTGAGGATGTAGAACCGAATCTCCTCCACATGGTTCCCGGAGACGGTCAAGGAGAGGGGTGCGGTGGGTGAGAGGCCCCAGGTTGTGTCCGTCTAGGGCTGAGACGGAGAGGGGGGTCTCGAGGGCAACGAGGGGAATGGCAGCTGAGCGGGCCAGCTGGGCGTCCATAAAGTTCTCGTCTGCCCCCGAGTCAATGATGGCCTCGACAGTGAGGTTATGCCCCTGCCAGGAGAGGGTGACAGAGAACCTGGCTGGGCTGGTGGTAGGTGGGGATTGAGAGACACGGCTCACCCGGATTCCCCCTTCGGGTGAGCCTACCCTTTTGATAGGGACGGGCAGGTGTCACGGAGGTGTCCCTTCTCCCCACAGTAGAGGCACAGCCCCTGGACCCCTCGACCAAGCTGCATCGGCTCCTCGCCAGTGGATGGGGTGTAGGTTGACTCCCGTGCGGAGGAGGGGTTGTCTGTGAAGATGGAGTCTTGGGGGCGTGGCGAGCTGGTCTGGTGGCGCCCTCTCTCTCCGACGCTCCCGGGAGCCCTCGTCGACGTCAATGGCTAGGGCCACTAGTTCGTCCAGGGTGGCGGGTTTGTCCCGGACGAGCTCGTCCTTGATGACCTCACTCAGCCCCTGGCGGAAAGCAGATCGCAGTGCCCTGTCATTCCACCCGCTTCCGGCTGCCAGGGTGCGAAACTCGGTAGAGTAGGCCGCAGCTGTCCGGTTCCCCTGGTGGAGTGACATCAGTCGCGCCCCGACTTCCTGTCCTGCAGTGGGGTGGTCGAAAACCCTCTTGAACTCAGTGAGAAAGGCAGTGTAGTCACCGAACAGGTCAGGGCGGGCGCAGAGGGTGGCCTGGACCCAATTCAGGGCGTCGCCGGTGGTGAGGTTGGTGATGAACGCCACCAAGTCCAGAGTAGATGTAGGCAGAGGGTTGATTGGGAGTGGAGACAGGTGTGCTGGTTTGGCTGATGATCTAATTAGTGGGGACAAGCCTCACCTGCGGCGGAGAGCACGCTGTGCTCGAGCTGTGGGGGCGGGGGAGGGCGTGTGTGGAGGCCCAGCCGTAACACAGTATATCTTCTAGAATTGATGTGCAATTCTAGGTTTAATAGTGTCAGAGTGCAGTGCACTTACGTGTGCTCATTAAAATACGACTGGCAATTAATCCATCCAAGTTAACGTTATTCATGTTGTGCCTAACCTTAATAATTACTTGGCAATAAAGCTATCACCTGTTACCTGTTACAAAACAATAGGGCTAGATTTGCCCTCTAGTGGACAGACATGTACATAACCACATGCTCATAGTTTTAGGAAATAAGCAGTGGCATAAGCCTAGATTAGGTACATAGTAAATGTTTTTAATATTAAAAAGAATAAGCACTGACATTTGAATGGGATTATAGAGGAAGATTGACAGCCCAGCCCGAGTGGTTACCCAGTACCATTTACTTACAGGAAGGCATTGTCGGCATCTGTGGTACTGAGGTACTCTCCTTTATGGAAGTTGTAGTTTTTTTCACCCGTTTGACTACAGGCTCATCTATTTCGGTATCTAATGGAGAGATATTCAAACATATCTGTCAGGTAAGAATATACAGTAGCGTTAGATATTTTCTGGGGAAAACCCCCCACAATCAAGCAATCTTACCAGAATCTTGTGTGTACCGCACAGGCACAACAATCTTCTTGCCAGACATTTCCTCTTCCTCGTCACTCTCCAAATTTGACGTGACTACTGCTATGTTGACCTTGTCTCTGGCCTTTGTGTATGTGTCTACAAAATATGGGTGGAGATCAGAGCAGATACACATATTATTTATACATACACACACACATAAATACATTAGGGCTGTCAAATTAACACATTAACTTTGATTAAATAATTATAAAATGACATGTTGTGATAAGTGATAAGCATGTTGTGATGAGTGATAAGCTTAATCTTTAGAAAATAAATTAATTTATGGAAGCATTTTAGGCTAAGTGATAAGCTTTTGTTCAATGATTAAAAGGCCAATCATTTGGAAAAAAACTGATGGGAAATAAAACAATTTATAGAGGAATGCCCCCTTTTGATATTTATATTCAATGCTTTACTCGTGCCACAATAATGTCATGTTTTCGAGTTGAAATATCTTCATTTGGGGGCTTACACAGTTATGAGACCGACATACGGACGGACACCTCGTGAAAGCCATGTATAGAAGCGGTTGCACCGCTTAAAATTGTGATACTTAAGTTTTTTTTTTAAATTTTTTATCCCACTCCTAGTAATTTCACATTTTTGTTTTGAACAAAATAAAACAAGTAGCACACTTGGAATTCTAATGGAGCTTGCGTTTTGAGTTTTTCCCCCCACTAAGATCACTTGAGTTTGAGGAGAGTGAACCAAGTTTGCTCTCCTCAAAGTCACTGCTATAATTTAGGTGGAAGCATGAGGGCTTTTTTAAAAAGGTGTTTGTTGGCTTAGTTCTGAAGATTAAACAGTACAATACAATACCTAACCTGTGATTTTTTAAATCTTGACTTTATTTTTGCTCCAACGTGCTTGGTCCGGGATTTCTCTCCTCTTAACTTTGGGTGTCACATTCTTGTCAGGTTTTGGCCAGTAGCAGTACACAGTCTGCAGAAAATATAACAAGAAGGTACAGTACGCTAGCTGCTACTGGCTGCAGTTCACATTATATCTTGCATAAATAAGTTAGGATTAGGAAACACCTTGTTAGTCTTCTCAAGCCAGTTTGTTGGCACGATATCCACTGTGTTCGTTTCGAGGAAGAGCACAACAGCAGTGTGTTCTGGAAGAAAAAGGAAATGTTGTCACATTCTACCCTCCGTGCACACCCCCAATTTATATTCATATATACTTTCATATAATTACCGCTTGGATGCGTGTGCTGTTTGATTTATTTCACACACAAAAATAGGTGAATGATACATAAAGAACTACTGTATGTACTACTATTTACAGTTAGATGAAGTCTGTGCACTCAGAATGAATGGAGTATGGTAACTACAATCCTCAAACCATTGTCTGCCTCAGTCATAAATGCCTGCCTGCCCAAATGCCTTTCAGAGAGTCTTTTTATCCTAGTGTGACTGTCTTTGGCTGTGTAGACACCAATCAACCTTGAGTCACAAGGCTGTATGAAGTATGGCTCAAGTCGATCATAGACACGACAGAGCAACATCTTCTCCCCATGCTCTGTCTCACCAGAGACGGCAACAACTTCACAGCACTCTACGTCACTAAGAGTGAATACATTGTTGGGTTGTTTAATTCCTACAGACTTTTTTGGTTCATGATGGATCTTTCTCACTTTGTCTGCTTCCCCAAGCCGCCTCACAATCTGTGAAAGAGGATTTCGTCCAGAACGAACTAATCTTTTCAGCTGATGCAAGTAATTCTCAAAAGAGAAAGCACTGCACTCATCAAGACTGCCATAAAGGTTTGCAACAGATGCCAGGTGTACCAAACTGTGAACATTGTAGACAAGGAACTCATCCCCATACAATTGCCTTCCCTGGGCAATGAAGTACAACAACTCCTCTGCATTGTGATTGTACTGTTTTGCCAGTGTTGGACAAACAAGGATAGACAATGCGACACTAAAAAACAGGAAGTGCTCATAGAGCTCCTTTGAAATAATGCCCTTAAGCACAATTTTTCCTGTATAGAGGGCAAACTGTCTCCGTTCTGTGGCCTTCCATCTGTCAATGTCTTCAAAGCCTCTTGGTTCTCTTTCATAGTATTCGTTTCGTATCTCACTATGGGAACGCCCCCTGCGTGACCTCATCAGAAACTGAATTACGCTGCGCCAGCCCATTGGCTGGCCCAGGCGACGCTTGTGTCACGAGGGACGGGACCCTCCGCCTATATAAAGCGTACACACGGCGTCTGTCGTCATTCAAAAACCTTTTCTCGCTTCTCACTGGAGCTGACAACAACTGTGCGGGTGGCTAGAGCTAAACAGTCCACAGATACGAGCGACCAAACTCGTGCCGACGGGCGCTCTGCTGCTAAACTGCACTTCGTTGACGTTCACAGGAGTAGAAATACTTCTGTTGAAGAGTAGGAATACTCTGACTCGGGGTAGCGATACCCCGTGTTACGATTCGAGTAGCAATACTCGCCTTGCTCGGAACGAAAAAAGTAGCGATACTCCTCGTTCTGAACGACGCGAGTAGCAATACTCCCTGTTCTGCGAGTAGGAATACTCCGAACGGTTACGGGTAGCAATACCCAGTGTGAGAGACAAAAGTAGAAATAACTTTATCTCTATAACGCACTGCTAGCGGGTAGATAGTAATATCCCTCCCCTGGCCCCTCTGTTTTCCCTTGATAGCTGACAAGCTAACGGGTGAAGTAGCGAGGCCTGCTAGCAGCTAGCCTACAACCCTTAGCCAGAAATGGCTAACGTTGAGGCTAGCGGACCTAGCACAGCCGAGACTAGCCGGAAGACCTGCCCGTGCGGCAAGTCAATGGCTAGCTGGGACACTCACTCTAAGTGTGCAGTGTGTCTGGGATTAACCCACGCCCGGGCCGCTGTTATCTCTACCGATGAGTGTATCCACTGTGCAGTGTTCCCCAGGAAACTTCTCCGCCGACGGCTAAGTCGCATGGCTAGCCTGTCGGGAGAAGATCCGCTTCTGTGTAAGGCAGCCGAAACGCTGCCATCACAGTCTAACGCGGACATGTCTCCAGGTTTACCGACACCATGCTGGGCGGACTTAGTGCCACATAGCCCTGACATCGGTTTCCCGGTACTGGATGACAAGGGGATTGACAGCTTTACCGCTGCTCGCTATGAGAGAGACTCGGACAATGATGAGGGAGGGTCGCGTGACTCAGACCTCATTTTGTCCACCGATGATGAGGAAGACTCCTCATTATCAATCGGTAGGCGCGGAGCTGGAAAGCCCCCCACGCCTGACGGAGGTAACCAACCCTCCGCCCCGTCTCCCATGGACTGCGACATGCAGGACATGTGCAAGCGAGCAGCGGAGAGGCTGAATATCTACTGGCCCGTCGCCCAAACCGAAACTGCTATGTCACGCTTTGAAGGCAAAAGACTGCAGACGGCGGCTAAGACGGGGAAACAAGTTATGCCGTTCTTCCCCGAGCTACTCGATGAGATAGCAGTTACGTGGAAAGAACGGCCATTCAGCGAGAAACACCCAATAATCGGGGGTTCTCGACTGGATCCCTCGGCCTCCGCCACATCCCACCGGTCGAGCCGGTGGTGGCGTGCCACCTGCACCCGAAGACCCCCGTATCTTCGGCTGCCCCGTCCCTACCCTCCAAGTCGGACCGCTTCCAGGCTAGCCTTACAGACAAGTGCTACAAAGCAGCGGCACTGACAGCGAGGGCTCTCAATGCCTCCGCACTCCTATCAGCCTACCAGGCTGAGCTGGAGGAGGATATGACCGCTAACCCAGACAATATGCCTACCCTATGGGAGGAAATCTGCGTTATAACGGATCACATCCTCCGTCTCCACAAGACGGCCATTCAAGCCACGGGTAAATCCATGGCTCTCATGGTACTGCAGGAGAGGGCGCGTTGGCTCGGTCTCACCAACCTGTCGGCGAAGGAGAGAGAAGAAATTCTCGACACCCCTATCGTACCACAGGGTCTCTTCGGTGCAGCAGTCACCTCAATGCAGAAGAGATGTGAGGAGAAAAAGAGAGAGGATGAGGCTATGGAGCTGTGCCTTCCGAGAAGAGCGCAGCCCGCAGCGCCCGTGACCCAGCCACGGCAGTCATATGCGCAGGCTATCTCTCGCCCGGCCCCTGCCTTCAAGATCCCCAGAGCGGCTAGACAGCAGGCAGCGCCCCAGGCACCCAGAGGTCCCAGGAAACCATGGGCCAGAAAACAGGCTCCCCGGGACAGACCTCAGGCGTCCCCGCCCCCTCCCCCGGCCGCCGCGTCGGCGAGGAAGAAGAAGCGGGTGATCTGACAGCCTCTCCTCGGGAGGAGAGCGAGTCCAGTCGGCCCCCCTCGCTGACCGCCCTGTACCCTCCCAGCTCCGTTCCAGAGCAAGTTCGGTACGACATGTTCCATACAAAGTGCAAGACCACGGTCGGCGTCCGTGTTCACACGCCTTCCGGGGGAAAGCTGAGAGACTGTTCATACTACAAAGTTGATTGATTGATTGATTGATTGAAAACTTTATTAGAAGATTTGCAGAAGTAGGTACATGAAAGTACATATTACATACAAGGTCAACTAACAGGATAAAAACCCAAGAAAGCCACTGGCTTATTTCAATTGGGGTCCTTGATACTCAATTTACATGTAAGACAGACAAAAAACTAGTACTATCTACAAGATAATACAGACAAATAACTAGTACTATCTACAAGATAAACATACATCCAACATGGGAAGAACAATACAACAAAACATAAGGTATGTACAGCGGGTAGGACAGGTGGGGACATACACCACAGGTGGGGGCGGGGGACAAAACACAAAGTATGTACAGTGGGTAGTTCGGGCAGGGGGACAGACATATAATATGTACAATGGGTAGTTCGGGCGGGGGGACAAAACAACAAGTATGTACAGTGTGTGGTCATGGTGGGGGGGGGGGTACAAAAACACCAGTAGATTTAGGCGGGGGGGAGGGGGGCGAAATAATAACATTGCGTTTGCTCAGAGTGTAGACCAGGTAGGGGGGTGGGACAAAACAACTAGTATGTGCAGAGGGTATTTCAGGTGAGGGGGGGGGGGTGGGGGGGGTGTGGGACACATAACAACAAAATAACAAGAATATATAGAGGGTAGTCCAGGTGGGGGTGTAGTCTTTTAATTTGATTTTTGATTTAGAGGGTCCAGTTACGGATTGCAGCCTCCTGTAAATGTTTTTTGAGAGTGGTTTTGAAGGTGGGCAGTGTTTTGCACTCCTTTAAGATTATAGGAAGGGCATTCCACATTTTTACTGCATAGTTTACAAACGAGTTTAACCCCTTGTTTGTGGTGCAACGCGGTTGAACGTGGTTCGTGGAGCTTCCTCTGGTATTGTATGTGTGGACGTTGTTCACTTTTTGGAAGTATGTTGACAGGTACTTGGGTGTCTTTGTGGTGTAGCGTATCTTGAAGACCAGGCCCAGTGCAAGCTGCTGCACTCTGTCAACTACTCGTAGCCAATCAAGGCTCAAAAAATGAGCAGCGGTTAGATGTGTCCTAGGGTTGAGGCCTAGCAGAAGCCTAACCAGTTTATTTTGGGCTGTCTGGAGTCTTGTTTTTAGGGCCTTTGTGGTTCTATAGTACCATGATGTTACGGCATAGTCGAAGTGACATTGAATGAGAGCTCCTGATAGGGACCTCAGTGTGTTTTTACTGACAAGTGAGGATATCCTGTACAAGAATCTAGTTCTATGGTTCACTTTTTTGATTACTTTTGCTGCCATTTTATCTCCGGAAAGATTTGCCTCTAAGATGGAGCCCAGGTATGTAATATCCTCTTTTCTTGTGATAGTAATGTTACCCACTTTTATATTGTAATTTACAGCCTTTCTGAGTTTAGATGGGGATCCGTATAGGATGGTTTCAGTTTTACCTAGGTGTATTGATAGTTTATTGTCAGCTAGCCAGATGCAGATTCTACTCAGTTCAGTGCTTAGCGCTTTTTCCACCTGCAATATGTCCCTGTCAGAGACCAGCAGAGCCGAGTCATCCGCGAACAGGAACAAATTGCAATCACATGCTGATGACATGTCATTCACATATATTAGGAACAGTAAAGGTCCCAATATGCTTCCTTGTGGAACGCCGCAGGTCACTGGGAGGGGGGGGGACAGTGTTCCGTTCACACTAACCACCTGTTCCCTCCCCTCTAAGTAGGATTGCATCCAGCTCACCGATGTTCTATCGAACCCAATTGCTTTCAGTTTATCTAACAATATGTGGTGATTTACTGTGTCGAAGGCCTTCTGGAGGTCCAGCATGACCATGCCGCAGTACTTGCCCGAGTCCACCTCAAGGTTGATGTGGTCGTTCAAATAGAGAAGGCATGTGTCAGTGGAATGGGATGTTCTGAATCCTGATTGAAATTCATACATCAGATTTTTTTCGGTAAGGTACCTATCAACCTGTTCATAAACTATTTTTTCCATTAGTTTCGAGATGGAATTAAGAATAGAAACAGGTCGGTAGTTGCCTGGGTCTAATTTGCTTCCTTTTTTATACAGTGGGGTTACCCTTGCTATTTTAAAGTCAAGGGGGACGTGTCCCTGTTTGATGGAGAGGTTTATTATGTGGGT
This sequence comes from Nansenia antarctica, assembly GCF_963989245.1. Taxonomy (NCBI): domain Eukaryota; kingdom Metazoa; phylum Chordata; class Actinopteri; order Argentiniformes; family Microstomatidae; genus Nansenia; species Nansenia antarctica. The sequence goes on along the minus strand of NC_137688.1, from coordinate 61,501,676 downwards.
GATGATTGGGGTAATGGAGGCAGCTGAGTCTTTTAGAAATCTGGCTGGAATATTGTCATGGCCCGTGGCCTTTTCTGAGTGTAGAGCGCCCAGTTTTTTAAACACCTCATCGTTTGACACCATGGAGAGTTTAAAATCATCTTTTCGAACACCCAGTTTATTGTAGAACGCACGGATGTGCTCTACACCATAACGCCCTGAGTGGGGTGGTAGATTGTTAACTATTTTAGTGGCTATGGTTGTAAAGAAAGTGTTTAAGCACTTAGCCACATCCAGCTTGTCTGTAAAGAGAGAATCTCCAGATTTTATGCTGATGTTTGTAGACCTGGTTTTGAGTTTTTGACTGCAACCTAGTTGGCTATTAAGTAGCTTCCAAAGGTCACGTGGTTTGTTTAAGTTTTCTTCGATTTTGTTATCGAGGTATTTTTTCTTAGCAGATTTGGTCATGGTAATTACCTGATTGCATAGTTTGTTGCATTGTTTTTTAATTTTCTCAAAGTGGGTTTTGAGATCTTCGTTTAAGTGTTTCACTAATTTTGATTTGCATTTTTGAACTTCAGAGCATTTTAGGTCTCTGACTTTCATAGCATTTAGAATGTCCGAATTCATCCATGGTTCCGATCGGGCTTTAACCCTGGTGGTTCTCATGGGGGCTATACTGTCAATAATATTTAGGAATTTGGTTTTGAAACCTAGCCATGCCTCCTCAACCTGAGTGCTTTTTAGTTCATCTAACCAGTCTTGATTCTCCAGTTTATGGTTTAAGGCCTCACTAGAATAGGATTTAAGGGATCTAGTGGTTACAGTTTTATGACCGCCAGCCTTGGGTTTATGTTTTTTACGAGTGCAAAAGATCATGTAATGATCACTTAGCCCACATACAATAACCCCACTCTTGGAGATTTTGGACTCATCCGATGTTAGAATGAGATCTATGGTGGTTTGAGTAGAAATACACACCCTAGTGGGTTTGGTAATTTGTTGACGGAGACCGTGCAATTCAGAAAACCTAGTGAAGGATTTGAAAACGGATGCTTCATTTCTGAGCATGTCCGTGTTCAAATCCCCAATAAGAATCTTTTCCACACAGTCAGCGTCATCCAAGCACCCCTCAAGAATATCATAGAAATCATTCTGATCGGGAGGTCTGTAGATAGTACCAACCAGCACCGGTTTTGCTTTGTTAAAGATAATTTCAACCCAAACAGATTCTAATTTGTCACGATTCAGGTCATACCGGGTGTTAAAGATAATATCGTTGTGAATGTACATGCAGACACCACCCCCATACCTGTTCCTGTCGTTTCTGATGACTGTGTAGTTGACTATTTCAATCTCTGGGTCTTTTATTGATTCATCAAACTTGGTCTCAGAGAAGCTCAAAATGTGAACCTTGCTGTCATGGAACATTTCTCTGATTTGGTCCAGTTTAGGCACAAGACTGTTCACATTAAGGTGAACAATATGCAGGCCCTTACTGCTGTGTCCAAATAGAGAGTTCATGTCCTTGACTTGGAAATAGTCACCACCATTCTGGTCATCTTCACGTTGAGGATTGGGGGATGGGGGGGGTCGCCCATTGTTCAACGGTTTCGTTAGAGAGTCTCCGGGTGGAGAAGGGGCGGGGGGGGGTCGTCGTCGGGTGGGGGAGGGAGGGGGGAGGGGGGGGGTCGTTGCCGGGGGTGGGAGGCCTCTGTGTTCACTTGATAGCTGGTGGAAGTTAGGTGGGGGGGTAATGTTATTAGCATAGCTACCCATTGCTTTGTTAGCCTCGTCTGAATCCAGGAAGTCCGCTGCAGATGCCGGTTTGACCGGTTTGACCGGTTTGTCGACAATGCCGTCAATGGCTTCGCTAGTAACATTTGCCTGGGAACGGCAAAAAAGTGTAGCCTGCCTGGTTGAGACTGGTCCGGGATTCAGCTGAATGTCTCCCGAGAGAAGTAGATAGAGCCAGATCATGGTCCTTCGGTCCATTCTACCTGCCGGGGGCTTGTTTTTCCGCGTCGGGTCAACAGTCAACGTTGAGTGAATAGCTGCCGTTCCGAAGTGTATATACTTCGTTGCGGCGTGGAGATAAAAGTCGCTATGGGTCTCATTTTTTCCAATAAAGTTTGTCTCCTTCTCCATAAGATGTAAGTTCTGTGGTGATTTAATGTATAAATCCGTAATCCACAGAAGGAACAGGAGAAAATGTGGAATAATCCTTGCTGTTGCATTGTTGTAGCAGGAGGAGCGTTGCGAGATGTGACCGCTCATGTCTGTGACCGCCTGGTGTGTGTGTGTGTGTAGTATATTGTAGTAAGTATATTGGTCATACTTCCAAGTTGTCAAGATCCCAAAGATGGCGTAAAAACATCCCAGTTGAGGTTTTATTTGCTGAAATTACACATTCAGCATTGTTCTTCCGCGTCAGGTTAGCAGTCAGCGTCGTGTGAATAGCTGCCGCTCCGAAGTTTAAATACTTCTTAGCGGCGTGGAGATAAAAGTCGCTATGGGTTTCATCTTTTCCAATAAAGTTTGTCTCCTTCTCCATAAGATGTAAGTTCTGTGGTGATTTAATGTATAAATCCGTAATCCACAGAAGGAATAGAAGAAAGTGTGGAATAATCCTCGCCGTTGCATTGTTGTTGAGGCAGCAGCAGGAGCGTTGAGAAATGCGACTGTTCATGTTGAGAGGACACTGTTGTTTGTCACTCAAGCACGTTAATGCACAATGTTTTAAAAATGTTCCGACAAGCGCATCCAGGCAGAGTGCCAAGGGCGTTGTTAACAATGTTGAAAAGCATAAAAATAAAAGAGATGTTGAAAAACAAATCTTTCTCTGCCATAACGCAGACCGTGGGACTAGCCCGTCCCGCGGCTGTGATGCAGAAAGCGGCCCGACCGCGCACGCTAGGCGGCTGTTGCGCGCCCCGGCCACAAGGGGGCGCCAACAACTCGCATGTGACGGTGTGGCCAGTCAGCCCGCTTTCCACGCATCAACGGGAATGGGCAGACTGCACACAGTCAGACTGGGTGTTGAGGACACTACGAAGGGGCTACAGGCTCCAATTCTGTGTCGCTCCACCCCCATTCAGAGAAATACTGTACTCTCGAGCTCAGGGCGAACGAGCCAATATTCTCCAGGAGGAAATCTCCATTCTAAGGGAGAAAGGAGCTATAACAGTTGTACCTCTCGAGGAGACCCACAGAGGTTTCTACTCGAAGTATTTTCTGGTCCCAAAGAAAGGGGGGGGGGCATGAGGGCTATTCTAGACCTCCGTGTCTTGAATCAGCATCTCAGAAAATACAAATTCAGGATGTTGACACACTCTTCCCTGCTAAGTTTCATACGAGCAGGGGATTGGTTCACATCAATCGACCTGAAGGACGCTTATTTCCACATTCCGATATATCCTCCACACAGGAAATATCTGAGATTCGCTTTCCAAGGGATAGCGTACGAATATGTGGTCCTTCCCTTCGGCCTGTCACTAAGCCCAAGGGTGTTTGTAAAATGCACCGAGGCAGCAGTGGCCCCTCTCAGACAGAGGGGTATCAGAGTGGCCACATATATCGACGACTGGTTAGTGGCAGCCACCAACCGCGAGGAGGCGGCGCGTCACACAGCGGTCATTTCGAAACACCTAACGAATCTGGGGTTCCGAATAAACATGGAAAAGAGCATGGTGACACCCTCCCAACGCATCGCGTTTATAGGGCTCGCACTGGACTCTATCCGAGCCAAGGCGTTTTTGTCTCCAGAAAGAGTGGAGACGATGCGCGCGACTATAGCGCTGTTTCGCAGGGGCAACATAGTTACCCTCAAACAATGCCAGAGGTTGTTAGGCTTGATGGCCTCCGCTGTGGTGGTCATACCCCTGGGGCGCCTGTACATGAGAGGCATCCAGCGCTGGGTGGCCTCTCTGGGCCTGGACCCCCACCGCGACGGTCACCGTCGTGTGAGGGTCTCCAGGGATTGCTCACTGGCTCTGCACCAGTGGAAGGACCCAGGTTTCATAACACAGGGTGTTTCTATGGGACCTGGCCTGAACAGAAAAGTAATCACCACGGGTGAGACCACTCTCTCTGAGAGGCTGGGGTGCCACTTTCGAAGGGAGAACGATAAACGGGGGTTGGGACCCGCACTTACGTTCTACCCATATAAACGGCCTGGAACTGCTAGCTGTTCACTTGGCTCTGAAACATTTCCTCCCGTGGTTGAGAGGACATCATGTTTTGGTGAGGACAGACAACTCCACGGTCGTTGCCTATGTAAACAGACAGGGGGGACTGAGGTCCCACCAGTTACACACCATGGCACACAGACTGATAGTGTGGAGCAGTGCACACATGCGGTCGCTGAGAGCAACCCATGTACCGGGCATTCTGAACTACGGAGCAGATTTGTTGTCCAGGGGCAACCCACTGTACGCAGACTGGAGACTTCACCCCGAAGTAGTAAGCGACCGTGGACGTTTATGCTACGGCAGAGAACGCCCAGTGTCCCCTGTTCTTCTCTCTGCGCGATCGGGGAGCCCCGCTGGGAGTGGACGCATTAGCGCACGAGTGGCCGAGGACCCTCCTGTATGCGTTCCCACCGGTGGCACTCATTCCCCCGACTCTGGCCAGAGTGAGGGAAGGAGATCTGTCCATGGTGCTGATAGCCCCGCGTTGGCCGGGAAAGCACTGGTTGGCGGAGATTTTTCATCTCCTATCCGGTCCGCAATGGCAACTACCGCTGCGCAGGGACCTGCTGACCCAGGCGCGGGGGGAGATATTCCATCCCCACCCAGAGAGATTGTCTCTGTGGGCCTGGCCCGTGAAGGGATCAACCTTGCACTAGTGGGTCTTCCCCAAGGGGTGATCGACACTATTCAGTGCGCCAGAGCCTCATCAACTAGAAAGTTGTATGGGCATAAGTGGCGTGTGTTCGAGACTTGGTGTTCAGAGTCACACGCTGTCCCTTTTCCGTGTTACGTGACAGTTATTCTGTCATTTCTACAGGACTTAATTGAGAGGGGTAAGGCTTTCTCAACCGTTAAGGTCTATTTGGCAGCTATTTCGGCTTGTCATATTGGCCTGGGTGGAAAGTCGATAAGCCAGCACCCGTTGGTGTGCCAGTTTATGAAAGGGGCCCGAAGGAAATTGCCTACGTCTAGGCCGTTAGCTCCTTCATGGGACCTCCCTATGGTGCTAGATGCTCTCTCCTGCCCACCGTTTGAACCGCTGGAACAGGTGGAGGTGAAAGTGTTAACGCTAAAGACGGTCCTATTGCTTGCTTTGGCTTCGGCTAAGCGCATAGGTGAAGTCCATGCACTCTCGGTGCACCGAGAGTGTACAAAGTTCTCCCCAGGGGACTCTAGGGTCAGTCTGATGCCTAACCCAGCCTTTATTCCGAAGGTTATAGGCTCTTGCACCCCTATAGAGTTGGCTGCCTTCTATCCCCCGCCTTTGGCCTCGGAGGAGCACAGGCGGTTGCATACTTTATGTCCTGTCCGCGCGCTGCGTGTTTACATAGACAGGACTCAGGGTTGCAGGAAAGGTGACCAGTTGTTTGTATCCTGGGCGAATCCACACACGGGAAAGCCAGTGTCGAAACAACGCCTTTCCCATTGGGTAGTGGCGGCTATTGCCTTGGCTTACTCTAGTACAGGTCTACAGCCCCCCGCGGGCTTACGTGCGCACTCTACTAGAGGTTTGGCGACCTCCTGGGCACTCTTTAAAGGGGTGTCTATTCAGGAGGTGTGTGCGGCGGCGTGCTTCGCCCCACACGTTCGCTAGATTTTATAGGTTGGATGTTACGGCTCCAACGCTATCACACTCAGTCCTCAGTTTGGGTTCCTCTTAGGACATAGTTCCTAGAGTGTGAGGGTCCATTCTGGGACAGTTGTCGTTTTACAGGCAGGTCTGGCAATACGGGAGTAAGTATATTCCCATAGTGAGATACGAAACGAATACTATGAAAGAGAACTTTAGGTTATTTACATAACCCCGGTTCTCTGAGTAATATTCGTGAGTATCTCACCGGACCACCCTTCTTGCTTTAGAAGCGAGAAAGAGGTTGCTTGTTTTGAATGACGACAGACGCCGTGTGTACGCTTTATATAGGCGGAGGGTCCCGTCCCTCGTGACACAAGCGTCGCCTGGGCCAGCCAATGGGCTGGCGCAGTGTAATTCAGTTTCTGATGAGGTCACGCAGGGGGCGTTCCCATAGTGAGATACTCACGAATACTACTCAGAGAACCGGGGTTATGTAAATAACCTAAAGTTTCCTTGCAAACACATTAGGAATGCACGTTCTGAGCTCCAGAAGCTTTAAACTGACCTGCTTAACATGCCCAGATGACAATCTGACTGCCCGTGGTCCCCTCAGCCACAAAAGGATCAGTTTGCGCATGACCCGAAGACAACACTGGTGCATATAATCTGCAGGGAAGTGCTCAACCATGTTTATTGGGAGCTGGCAAAATGGTGACACCACTGAATGCGGGTGATGCTCCTCCTGAGACTGATCTCGGAATGATTTATCAGTTCTCAATGTTATATTGGTGATTTCAGGATAGATCACCCGATGGCCATCCCACAATCCTTTTTGTGTACATTTGTCACATTCATAATAACCTGAATACAGCTTCATGGACTTCACCAGAGCCTTGGCTGGGGCATCACATGTAACACAATGCAGCTTCACCCTAATCAAACCACTGTCTGTCTCTAGTCCATTTTCCATAATACTGCGAAGGTCACCAACAACATCATCAAGAAAGTCAAGGTTAGTTGGCTTTGACAAACCAAAACAGAGAGCCAGTGGGAAAACTGTGGGAGGAGATAAATTCAGTTGGCACAATACTGGCCACAGTGTCTCCTTGCTGCTTTTGAAAAGCGACAAGCCATCGATATTGAGGGAGATGTCAATGAAATCTAATCTAGAAATTTCCTGTTGCGGATACATTTTCAAATGTTTCAGGAGCTGGTCTTTGCAGCCAAGGTAGATATACTGCATTCCTGATTTCAACTCAAACTCTACACTCTCGCAGGTGTCAAGCAGTGTTTTTGCTGTCCTTGGCAGCTCTGAGTGTCCATATCCTTTCAAAATCTTTAACAAACCATCAACTGCATTGTGTTTCACTTGATATTCGATTGCCCACACTGCAATGGAATGTCTGAGGGGGGGGGTTAGTTTCAGTATTGCTGCCATTACTGCTCTGAGACAGTAAATCTTCTAAATCTTTCTCATCTGCACAATTCTGTTCCACAGAAGCCCCCTCTCCTGTATGTTCCCCCTCTCCTGTATGTTCCTGGTGTTGAAAAAGCAGTGACGGTAAAAACTCTGATGTAAACATTTGGTCGCATGCACATTTTTCTTCTAATCTTTTAGCCCTTTTCCAGCGGGCTGAGTATGTTCTATCTGACATCCTAAACCCTGAACACACCCCAGAAAAAAAGGAAAAAAAGAAAGGAAAAAGGTTATAAAAAAGCTTCTACCAGGTCTGTTGTGGTATCCATGCTGTTTACACTGTAAAGAGAGAACACAAAAAATGGCAGTATGAGTACAACATTCATGTGAAGTGAAATACCAGTACTGTTACCCAAACAGTTGACCACAATAATGGGCAAAACTATATGACAACACATCCCTGAAAATGCATGTTATAGCTGTCATAAGAAGATGCAGAGTATTATCTACGAAAAAGACTGATTCGGACTGCCACCTTACACCAAACAATTGAGATGACGGGAGCGTGAAAACTCTCATTATTTTACACTGGAAATGTGTCTGCAACAGTGAAATCGGGTGAGAAGTCGTTTAGTGTAAGGCCAGCATTAGTCTGCACTCACAATAGATCACGAAAAAATACAAAATATCAGATAGCTGTCTGACTCAAATAATTTTTTCAATCAGTGACTTCATGCCATTTACAGTCTATGCTTCCAACTCAATCTAACACGACATTACATGCCAGAAATGCGTGCAATAGTGCAAGCATGCAAGATTTTGTCGAATTTTGCATGCATATGACACGAGATATGATAAGACATGGAGGCGCGAGTGCAGCGAAGCACTGAGCCATGTGCGTCCACGATTGTGCTGGCTAGATTACTATAGCTTGCTAGCTAGCTCCCAAACCTGTCCCAAACTTTTGGGCTGGTAGATTTGCTTCACTCACCAGCCAAAAAACCAACAACAATGACGTTAATCTATTGAGTGGCTGGTAAAATCTGAACGTTCACCAATTTGTCGATTTGGACGGTGGATAAAAGTTAATTTTGCGCCCAGCTTCCTAGCAATTTCTGACAACACACACGCTCGACGTTATTCGCGTTAACGGTTAGTTTGTGGTCAAGAAAGTACATTTATCCATACAAAGTAACGTTAATCAATTAAAAACAGTTATTGTAACCTTACCGTTTAATCCAAAGTGTCCCGTTCCCTTGTGCTGTCTTCAAAAACCGTCTACCTGTGCCCGACTACGGAGGTGAACTGAACATCTCAGTCAGGCGTGAAATCTAATCAGTCACTCACTCACACACCTCTGCTCTGGCTTTCCCGCCACAAGAAGCCGTCTGCTCTCGCACTTTTTACCCTTTGGAGTGCAACATTGTAAACATTTTTACATTTTCTTGCACTGTACAGAATGTATGCAACAACTGCAAAAAGTACATTTGAGGTACATGCACTGTCACATTCTGTGCTTCATGTGTTGTGTAGACAGGCATACCCATGCACACACAATTGTAGCAAGTGTTATTTCAGAATTATTTGGGATTTTTTCAGACATAATACTGTATTTCGACAGTGACAGTGAAAACAGTGTACATTCCGTTCGTGTTTTGTGATTCACTATTTGCAGACATTTTTGAGAGATGTATTTCATAGCTATTGGCAAAAACAATCTTAGTTTGTTTCTTTCATTTCTATTCCTGTTCATTACCTGTATTTTCTTTACAGCTTTGATTATAATTAGATGCATGTGAAAGTCAATTGAGAATATAAATTCAAAATAATAAACAGCAATGAAAACATTGTTTCATTAACATTTCTCCTAGATAAGTATGATTTATGACACCCAGGTCTTTATTATAGTGGATTTTGCATTTTCAAAGTTAGGGGCATCATGTGCGTAAAAACGCTTCTACTCATCATTAGGGCATAATGTTCTAGCAATGTTGTCACTTAACATTTTAAGAAGGTTATTATCACACAACATTTTAAAAATGTTTTTAGAGAACGTTATCCTAGAACATTCTGGGAACTTGAAGAAAACTTCCCGCTGAAAACGTTTTCAAGAACATTAGGGCATAATGTTCTAGCAATGTTGTCACTTAACATTTTAAGAAGGTTATCACACAACATTTTAAAAATGTTTTTAGAGAACGTTATCCTAGAACATTCTGGGAATTTGAAGAAAACTTCCCGCTGAAAACGTTTTCAAGAACATTAGGGCATAATGTTCTAGCAATGTTGTCACTTAACATTTAAAAAATGTTTTTAGAGAACGTTATCCTAGAACATTCTGGGAACTTAAAGAAAACTTCCCGCTGAAAACGTTTTCAAGAACATTAGGGCATAATGTTCTAGCAATGTTGTCACTTAACATTTTAAGAAGGTTATCACACAACATTTTAAAAATGTTTTTAGAGAACGTTATCCTAGAACATTCTGGGAACTTAAAGAAAACTTCCCGCTGGAAACATTACGAGAATGTTCTAGGTAACATTCTTTGAACATTTTTAGAACCAAAAATTGCTAGCTGGGATATGCATAAAAACGTTACTACTCATCATGCTGTTGTTCGCCCCCACCTATTCCCAGGGGTCTGACACTTTGTTACTAAGCATCCTCTTCTCCAGCCTCTCCAAAGGGCAGCCCCCCTAGATCCACCAGAACAAAAGATATGCACTTTTGAATGTGTACACAGTACCAATTGTGCATTATTGGGTACAGTACCTGTTTGTGCCCACAGGAGGCGCCCTTTAATATTATGGGCTATTTTGGGGCTTGCAAAGGGTGTCTTGCACCCTGAGTATACCCCCTTGTACGGGTCACCCTTGGGACTAGGAGCACCTTGTCAGGGCAAGTGCTTTTAAAACCCCAATGATGTCCCGGGTCAACTGGACCCGAACAGTACGAAAGGGTCCAAAAAGTGAACATCATACAAGGGTAAAGGAAACCTATTTCAATATGCTATCTATGCGTTTCTTATTACATAATAAATGACATGCTCATTTGTATAGAGCGCAACAGTGTGGATCCGGAAGTAAATTTTGCGTTATCGTGTAACATTATCATGTAACATTGTGAGAACATTTTGTAAAAGAACATTCTATAATCTGTTACCTAAACAATGTCCCCAAAACATCCATGGAATGTTGCAGGTAAAACGTTCTTCCTTTGTTTACATATCACATTACAGGAACATTCTAGAAAAAACGTTTTGTGATCTGAGGCATCAATAACATCCTGAAAACATTATCCAAATGTTGCTTTGCAAATGTCCTTCCTTTGTTATCGTGTAACATTGTGGGAACATTTTATAAAAGAACATTCTATAATCTGTTACCTAAACAATGTCCCCAAAACATCCATGGAATGTTGCAGGTAAAACGTTCTACCTTTGTTTACATATCACATTACAGGAACATTCTAGAAAAAACGTTTTGTGATCTGAGGCATCAATAACATCCTGAAAACATTATCCAAATGTTGCTTTGCAAATGTCCTTCCTTTGTTATCGTGTAACATTGTGGGAACATTTTATAAAAGAACATTCTATAATCTGTTACCTAAACAATGTCCCCAAAACATCCTCAGAATGTTGCACCTAAAACGTTCTTACTTTGTTAACATTTAACGTTATAGGAACATTATTTGAAATGGTAAACATCCTTAAAATGCTCTTTGAACATTAGATGAAAACGTTTTCTTTAAAACATTAGCAGAACTTGTAGGGAATGTTAGCCAATGTTGTGGGAACATTCCCTGCTAGCTGGGCTGACCCGCTTATCCACAAACACTATATCGCTTCATTCCGATGTCCTTCACCTCCCTTACATTGTCGACCACATAGTCGAATAGTACCTAGTACTGCAAATCAAGACTACCTGCCAATTTGAAATGAATCAGAAAATTACCTTGTAGACAGCTTGAAATGTTGGATACTGTTCATGGTGCCTCTGTTCTTCTGACTTCTTTGTACCCTCAAATTCCTGGACTAGGCGTGCCAGCTCAGGGCGAACAATCTGCTCTCGGCGAACTGTGTCTAGGTCATCCAGGTTCTCTATGACGCCACCATGATTCTTGAGCCAATCAATGAGTTGCTCATGCATCTGGTCATGAGGGATCATGGATAATGCTCGCCTTGACTTCTGCCCTATGAAGTGACCACTTTGGAACTCCACAAACAGAGCAGGATGTCGCTCTTCTAGTGTTGCCATATTGTGTAGATGGATGGGCAGGTTCCGGGCATAGTGGGTATGATCCAGTGCAAATACCGATCAGCGCATCAGCGAATGAAGTGTCTCCTTGTAGAGGGAGATGTTTGCTGAGCGACAGGACGTGACAAACTTACTTACAAAAGTACTTTATATGAAACACTAGGAAAATGTGGAGGAGCTGTACTCTTGACTAAAGAATATAATAATTGTTTAAAGGAGTGAGTGTGACGTGAACATGTCTTACCTGAAGAATGAGAAGATCCAGCTCCATGGACTTGAACCAGTAATGTGCTTGGGGCTGTGAGGCACACTGCATATTGAGCCATGCATCAAAGGGCAGAGGGATGAGGCCCCTTAGCTCTTCATTGTCATTTGTTGCCTTCTCCACGTATTGATCATATGCCTGCTTCATGAACACATAGAGAGCAGATACAGACACCTGATGCGGTGAACACCAATGAAGGACTGAGCTTTGCCACTAGTTGAGATACCACTGTTGGTAAGCACTGTGGTCCATCCACTGCCTTCCAGCCAGTCTCCAGACACACTCCACAGCATCTTCTCCGTATGCATTGGCCCCAATGTTACCAGGAAAGAATCCTCACCAAGCTCTGTCTGGGGGAACTTCCACTGAAGTTTATTGGCCAGGGTGAACAGTGGTTGATCAGCTACCATGACTGGTGTCTGACCTGGATTTAGATAATTCAAGGTTCTCTTTCCCTAGAAGGGTTCTGACTCTCTCCAGCCACTGTTAACCTTCAAGGATGTTGATGACGGGAGGCTGGATGAGGATGGCTGTTGGTATTTAGGGCAGGTACATACAAGACCTCATCAGTTGGCAGTGAAACATCTCGATCCATGGTTGTGTAGCAAGCTGTCAAGGTTTTCACACCCTTCTTCCCCATCATAGCTGGATCTAGGATGTCAGTGAGAAGTGGCTCTCTGAAGAGAAGTGCTGCTGAATGCTGATGCATGTTCCATGGAGGGCTGATGCTGCTGTTCTACCACACCAATCTGTTCCCAGTGATTGATCACTGAATTGGCAATGTATGTGCTGTATATTTCCAAGCGGTGATATGACACACATAGTCCTCGATTATGCATGGCCTCCACCAGATGTCTGCTGCCAGTTTGAAGGTGTAGTTTCATTGCCAGATATAGCCATGCTGGCGTTTCCTTCTCTTTTTTATGCTGAGAAACACTGTCAGGCTTCTTGGATCTGTGTCTTACGGAGTTGAAAATGATTTGCTGCCCAGTGGATGTTGCAACCTGGGACTTCTCAGGTCAAGGAGGTGGCTGATCAATACCTGATCCATCAAGAAGCATGTGTAGGAATGATCTTAGCATGGGAGGGATCGGATCTGCTTCACAGAAGTTTGAGAAGGAACCTGTAAAAGCCTGCTTCATGGGGAGATACTCTTGCCAGAGGATTTTGGTTGCGTTGAAGATGATGGACACATCGTTGCATATGTTTTTCTTCATGTCCAAAACAACAGGTGCATACTTCAATCTAATAATAAAACTACCTATACTACTGCTAGCTATACCTAGTTAGCTAACATTAGAAAGGTCTGTAATCAATAATAAAGTTATACCAACCTCATGTGTTCATCTCAAATTTCTGTCATCTCAACATTTTTGTCACATCTGGAACATTTGTCACAGCCACTGGTGCACATTAACTTGCTTAGGTTGCACCTGATTGGTCTAAATATAATGCTACTAAAGGACACATGTAACATTATGCAAGTAATTGGACCTCTTAAAACAATTTAAAATAAAATATTTGGAAAATCACCTTATCACACTTATTTTTGAATGAAATGTAAACATTTGACAATCTGGGGCATATTTTACCCCAGATTGTCATGGTAAGAAGAAAACTATTGGGTTTTCATCCTTGAAACTTGTTTAATTGGATTCTCTGACCGCACAAATGTACAGTTTGACACCAAATGTGTAATTATAGCTATAACAGTAGCAAATATATGGGGTGTGGTAATTGCCAATGGGCTCTGATGTATTGTTGGCGGCCATTTTGAAAAAAAGCAGATCTCACTTGTGTCTTTGGATAAAAGTTGTTCTATGACCCTAAGGTACTTGCATGCCAAAGGGGACATTTGTTGCATGAACTGAAGTCAAGGCGCTATATTTTGGTCTAACAGCCTCTACTATTATGAAGACGACAAATAAGATGTAAAATAGTGTAATACTGCCGCAAATAACAAGGCGAGGGAAATGATTTGGCAAGAAATTGCTGACCGATTAAATGCGTAGGTCATACTAGCCCCAGTTATTGTTATATGTTCATATTTTAATAAATGAATATTTATCATTTTAAGACGGTGGTTCAAATCCCTCTTCAGACACACTTTTTATTGCATTTCGTTGTCTCAATCTAATCTAAAATCTCATCTAAAAAAGTATATAGGCTATAAAATGATGGTGCAGGCTAATTTACAAGAACTGACACGATTACAATGGTGTTTGAAGCCTTTCTGAGTAAATTATGTTATTCTAACTGGACCCTGGATTTGGCATTGATTATTTTTTCGTATGATTACTGATGGATTGATGATTCACTTAGACAGATATACTGTATATACAGTGCCTTGCAAAAGTATTCACCCCCCTTGGCTTTTTACCTATTTTATTACATTACAACCTGTAATTTAAACATTTTTTAATCAGAATTTTATTTGATGAATCTGCACAAAATAGTGTTAGTTTTTAAATGAAATGAGAAATATATATATAAAAAAAGAATTTAAAAAAATAAAGAACTGAAAATTGGCATGTGCATATGTATTCACCCCCTTTGTTATGAAGCCCCTAAAAACTTCTGGTGCAACCAATTACCTTCAGAAGTCACATAATTAGTGAAATGAAGTCCACTTGTATGCAATCTAAGTGTCACATGATCTGTCAGTATATACACACCTTTTCTGAAAGGCCCCAGAGGCTGCAACACCTAAGCAAGAGGCACCACCAACCAAACACTGCCACGAAGACCAAGGAACTCTCCAAACAAGTCCAAGACAAAGCTGCATATTTATCAAATAAAATTCTGATTAATAAAATAGGTAAAAAGCCAAGGGGGGTGAATACTTTTGCAAGGCACTGTATATATATATATATATATATATATATTGTAAATCGATTTGCATGAAGGCTTCGGTTAAATGTAAAAAAAAAAGTTAAATCAAGTCTCGAACCGGCAGCTTTCGAAACCTAAACCTTTCGAAGCCTTCCCTGTGCCAGCCACACCGCTGTAATGACGGCAATGCAAGTTGATCGACATACCTATTTTATTTTATACACTTTTTAATTTATTTATCTATCGATCGATCACACTTTCAAAATATCAAATTATCTATCTTATCACACAGTCAAACTATCTATCTATCTGTCTTGTGTGAAGTGGGAACTAATATTTCCTAAAAGACACTTGAGGAACTGTCGTTCGGGATGTAGTTTCCGCCACAGCTACGCAGACGGCACTCAACTCTTCCTGTCCTTCCCCCCGTCTGATGTACACGTGGCAACCCGTATCTCAGCATGTCTCGCTGACATTTCAGCTTGGATGGCTGACCACCATCTCAAGCTCAATCTTAACAAGACCGAGCTCCTCTTCATCCCCGGGAAAGCCTGCCCTCTCCAAGACTTCTCCATCACAGTGGAGAACTCTACTGTAACCCCCTCCCTGACAGCCAAGAACCTTGGAGTGATCCTGGGTAACCGACTATCCTGTGCGGAGAACATTGCAGCAACGGCTCGCTCCTGCAGATTCTTCCTCTACAACATCAGAAGGATACGACCATATGACCCAGGCACTGGTCATCTCCCGCCTGGACTACTGCAATGTACTCCTGGCTGGGCTCCCCGCTTCACCCATTAGACCTCTGCAGCTCATCCAGAATGCTGCTGCCCGGCTGGTATTCAACCTCCCCAAATACTCGCATGTCACCCCTCTCCTTCGCACCCTGCACTGGCTCCCGATAGCAGCTCGCATCAGATTCAAGACCCTGGTGCTTGCATACCAGGCAGCTAAAGGGACAGCCCCTGCCTACCTGAAGGAAATGGTAACCCCCCAAACCCCTGCCCGCTCACTCCACTCCTCCACCTCGGCTGGCCGACTGGCCCCACCTCCTCTACACAGCAGTCGGGCTGCCCGATCACGTCTCTTCACAACACTGGCTCCCCGCTGGTGGAATGAGCTCCCCACGGCTGTCAGAACGGCAGAGTCACTACCCATCTTCCGTCGTAGACTGAAGACCTATCTCTTCAGGTTACATCTTAACTGCTCCTCCTGAGACATCTTCTGACCCTCACCACTACTGTGTCCCTAAGAACTTCTATTGCCCCCCTTGTACTGTTTCTCAGTTTCTCCAGTAAAAAAAAAATAAAAAATAAAAACTTTAGTAGAAGGCGATAGGGAGAAGGTTTTTCCTTCTATCAGTGGCCCCGGGCCCGAGCTAGATTACTCTTCCTGCAACGAATGGTGGATTGCTGATTCACATGCTTGGTATTCAAATGTATTGATTGTAAGTCGCTTTGGAATAAGGCGTCTGCTAAATGCCAAAAATGTAAATGTAAATGTAGAGGGCCTGACTCCAGGACAACAACAGAAACTAGAGGGGCTTTTATCCCAGTGGACCAGTGTGTTCACAACCAATGATGAGGACTACGGCAGCACGGATGCTGTCCTGCACTATATCCCTACCGGGACTGCCCCACCAAGTCGTGAACGATACCGGCCTGTCCCTCCAACCCTGTACCCGGAGCTCCGACAACTGCTGGCTGGGATGTTGAGCTCAGGAGTCGTCTCAGAGAGTTCGAGCCCCTGGGCTGCCCCTATTGTCCTGGTGAAGAAAAAGGAAGGGACCTGGAGGTTCTGTGTCGACTACCGCCGGCTAAATGCAGTTACCCACAAGGATGCCTTCCCGCTCCCCCGTATCGAGGAGTCCCTGATGAGCCTAAAGAAGGCAGCATGGTATTCAACTCTCGACCTCGCCTCCGGGTATTGGCAAGTGAAGGTTGACCCCCAGGACAGGGAAAAGACGGTGTTCACGACACCCCTTGGCCTCTTCGAGTTCTCCCGAATGCCGTTCGGGCTTTGTAATGCCCCGGCCACCTTTCAGAGACTTACGCAGAAGTGCCTAGGAGACAAGGTACATGACTTCCTCTTTAGGGGTGATGTTATTATCTATTCCCCTGACTTTGACTGTCACTTACAGCATCTGGAGCAGGTGTTCCAGCGGCTCGCCAAGTATGGATTAAAATTACAGCCCTCGAAATGCTAATTCCTCCAGAAGGAGGTGGCCTACCTGGGACACGTGGTGAGTGAAGCTGGAGTTGCCACTGACCCTGAAAAGATAGCTGCCGTTCGCGACTGGCCTCAGCCAGAGACAACCACCCAGGTACGCTCCTTCCTTGGTTTTGCGGGTTATTATAGACGTTTTATCTCTTCCTTCTCTAAGATCGCCTGCCCACTCCATGGCTTACTGACTGGCACTGCGACTCTGGGAAAGAAGGGCCGTCCCGTGGTATGGACACCAGAGCGTTCGAGCAGCTGAAGGCCGCCCTCCTGAGTGCCCCGATCCTAGCATATGCGGACTTCACCAAGCCATTCATCCTGTATACCGACGCTAGCTTTGATGGCCTGGGGGCGGTACTATCCCAAGTCCAGGGTGGCCAAGAGAGGGTCATCGCCTATGCTAGCCGCAGCTTGTCTCCCCCAGAGAGAAACGACCAGAACTATAGCTCTTTCAAGCTAGAACTATTAGCACTGAAGTGGGCAATGACTGACAAGTTTTGGGACTATCTATGGGGAGCTGATGTTACAGTCTATACAGATAATAACCCACTGGTACACCTAGACACTGCAAGGCTAGGGGCAGTCGAACAGCGATGGGTGGCCCAATTGGCCTGCTACCAGTTTGAAGTGACGTACCGCCCCGTCCGCTCTAATCAAAATGCTGACCTTCTCTCCCGACTCCCTAGGATTGAGGGGCAGGTGTGTCTGAGCCAGGAAGCTGGGTGTGAGATAGGACCACGGCCGGAATGGGTTGTTGAGGGAGGGCCTGACTGGAGGCAGATCCAACAGGGGGACCCACACCTCCAAGTCTTGTCCGAGAGGCTCAGTCAGGGCAAGCTGCCCGTCGGCAGGGCCCGGGACAGTGTTCCCCAACAGGAGAGGTGGTGGTGGAGGGAATGGGACAGATTAGCCCTGCGGGATGGAGTCATTGGCCGGAGGGTGCGGGACACAGTCGAGGACACCTGGAGGTGGCAGATCCTGGTGCCCAGCTCGGCGACACACGACCTATGGGAGAAGTACCACACCTCTTTAGGTCACTTGAGTGCTGGTCGGATTGAAGCAGCCCTAAGGCGGGGTTTCTATTGGCCCCGATTGGGGGAGGATGTGCGACATTGGGTTATGGAGTGTCCCCAGTGTGTACAGAGGTACTGGGCCAGAGGTAAGGGCACCTTTGGTGCCGATCACCACCAGTTATCCCCTAGAAACCGTGGCCATCGATTATCTCTCTTTGGGTCGACCCGGTGACACCTACCCGTATTTGCTTGTCATGACTGATCTTTTTTCCAGATATGGGTGGGCAGTCCCGACAAAAGATCACAGCTGAGACCACAGTGAAGGCCCTCTGGACAGCGGTGGTGCAGCACTGGGGATGCCCCGAGAAAATTCTGAGTGATCGGGGGGCTGCTTTTGAGTCGGAGATCGTGGCCCAGTTCTGTGAGTTATATGGGTGTAAGAAGATCCGCACTACCCCTTACAGACCCCAGGGCAATGGGGCCTGCGAACGTTTCAACCAGACATTACTGTCTCTCCTGGGGTCCCTGGGGGAGGACCAACAAAGGAGATGGCCTGATCACCTACCCATGTTGCTCCAAGCATATAATAACACCGAGCACAGTAGCACTGGGCTCACCCCGTTCTTTGTCATGTGTGGCAGGCATGCCCGTCTCCCTGTTGATGTCATTGTAGGTGCCGAGGCCACGGATGGACCTGGATGGATGGGTCCGGCACCACCATGACCAACTCCGCCGGGCCTACAGCCAGGTCGAGGCAAGGACCCAGCACCAACAGGAGTGGGACAAACGACGGTATGACAGACGAGCCAAGGACGTTCCATTGGTGGCTGGGGAGCGAGTGCTCCTGAGGAACTTTCGCCGGCGTGATCAGGGTAAGCTGACCCCTCGATGGCAACCCAACCCTTTTGTTGTTTTAGGACCACTCCAGTCTGGACTGCCTGTCCTCCGTATCCGACCAGAGGGAGGAGGACCTGTTCGGACTATCCACCGGAACCACCTGAGGCCCTGCCCCTACCCAGCCGCCCAGCGGACCCCGGCTACCGTGCTGCCCAGCCATGACCCAACCGACAGTGTGCTCCCCAACCAGGTCCCCAAACCGGACTGGCGTAACTACACCTGGTACCCTGTCCGTGTTCCCATGGCTCTTCCATCTGCCCTGCCTGCTGCTCCCATAGGAGGTCAGGATGGTAGAGGTGAGGAGATTGTACCCCTAGCTGAGGAGGGGGGTGGACGGGAGGTTGCACCTCTGGCCGGGGGGGGGGAAAGGACTGGGTAGGCCCAGAAGGCTGAATCGGCAGCCACCACTTCGGGATATCGGGAGGCACTTAGCTCCTAATAGTCGAGACGACTATGGACAAAGGGGGGGTGAGTGTCACGAGATGAAAGCGGGACTAGCCGTGGGTAGTTCGCGGGCACGCTTGTGAGCACAGCTGCCCTGGGTTTGGTTGATTGGGCGCACTAGCCAGTGGATTGGCTTTTTTGGCCTTTTAAAAAACCCAGAGTTTTAGGATACATGGACGCATCAATTATGTCGCACCTCACATATTGTTTGACAAGCTGGGGCCATGCATACAGCACTTCCCTAAAGCCATTAGCCACCCTATACAAGCGGACCCTTAAGGTCATGGACCAGAAGCCAAACAGCACACACTACTGTACCATCCTAGACAAATGTAAATACCTTAGCTGGGAAGACACCATCAAATACAAAAACATCTGTCTCATCCATAAAATTCTGCATAACAAAGCTCCTCCCCCGCTTAACTCTTTCATAAACCAGCGTGACCACAGCTTACGGCCCACCAGAAGCACCTCTCGTGGCGACCTTATAGTTCCATTCAGGAAAAGCACCTTCAGTAAGCAATCCTTCTCAGTGATAGCAATAGAAAACTGGAACTCACTACCCAACCAACTCAAAGACATACATACTTACTCCACCTTCACAACACACATGAAAGCCTGGCTGACACAGAACTATACTTGTCCTCATTAATCCCTCTCTGTGCTGCCTCCCCATAATGCCTTTTTTTGTATGTTTTGTTTTGTTTAATGTTTAACTGTTTAACTGTTTGTAAGTGCTTAATGTTGTGTGGCCTGTAATTGTCCTGTGGCTTCTATGTGCTTGAAATGTCGCTGCCCCCATAAGTGTGTATGTGGTGTTTGTTGTAGCCCCTTCAATCACCTCAGCTTGCTTACGTGTGTTTTTTGTCAAGTGTGATGTTGGGGTACCTTGTCTCAGCCACGTGTTCTTAGAATTTTTAAATGTTTTATTTTAACTAATGACGTTACTTTTCAGGATGCCATGTTGCAACTGGCCGGGGACTTCAGCTGAAAATTAGCCGACTAGGCTAACGCTGCCTTTTTTACTATATTTTATATGGTTCATGTATTAGGATTGTCCTCGATATAATAAACTAATAAACTAAACTAAACTAAACTAAACTAGGAGAGAGAGAGAGAGAGAACATGGGGGCTGTATTAATCTGAGTGAGCGTACTGTGTGGACGAATAACCTATATTACAGACAGGAGTTGGAATACCTGTGCGGGGCATTGGCTGCCTGGTCGAGGCACGGAGTGGTGGTTGCCGACGACAGACTCGCTGGTGGAGCTAAGCCGGCTTGGACCGGTCGCGCGGCTGCCGACAACAGACTCGCGGTGGAGCTAAAGTCGACTGGGACCAGTCGCGTGGATGCCAACGGCGGATTCTATACTGGAGCCGAATCGACCTGGATAATAGCGAGCTTGAGGATTCTCGGAGGCGGAGCCCCGCCAACGCCACAGGCAATAGTGACTCTTTGTTTATTTTTTTGGTTTTGATTTTTTGTGGGGTAGCGCTGAGGAGGAGAGCCTACCCCACCCACCTGACTTTGTTGTCTGTCCTGTGTATTGTTTCCCCCAACCCCCCCACCTAGTCCAGCACCGTAGGTCCCTATAGAGGGGTGGGAAATATAGGATAACGCCACGGGTGAGTACCTCTAGGAGTCCTCACGTGTGCAGTGTAGTACCCTTGGGTTTCCGATTGCAGTGCCTTATTGTTATTTTATCGAGTGCAGTGTCCCCTTTGATGATTGCTGTGTCAGATATTATCTCAGAGTGTAGTGTTCTCTCATTGATGTTTTGCAGTGCCCTCCCCAAGCTACCAGGGTCTAGTGTGAGTTTCCCCTGTATTCACGGTTGCTGTTAGTTTATGCTCCTATAGTATACCCACCGGTGAGGGCCCCTCATTTCCCACATTGCCAGTTTAGGGAGGAGAGGGTGATTGTGCTGGGGGTGGGTTGGAAGGGTGGATTTTAGAGTTAGTCAATTTCTATAGATTTTAAAGTAAATGTGTACGATGAAATTTATAATAAAGATGATTATTTTTATGTACTTGTCTTGGTCTTCTGTGTGAGGGTGTGTGTTGGAGAATCACATATTCTGTGCCGGGAAGGTTTAAGGGTGTTCACTTTAAACTGTGACATATCTACGTGTATTCCTCCCACTTCACATAAAACATTCAGTATCAAACAGCTGTGCTTCACCAGGGCTCCAATATGAACTTTAAACCTCAGGCAAACAGATCATATTTGATCACCGCTAAGTGACTCTGGTTGGAAAATTATTACCAATGATTACCACCCCCCCCCCCCCCCCCCCCTCAAATCAATTTCAACTGTACATCGATATGCCAGTCAGATAAGTGAAAGAATTGGAGCGGGAAAGTGAAAGAACTGGAACACCACTTTAAAAGTTGGGAGTCACTTGTCAACCTCTTTTAGTATCACATCAGGAGATTACATGCCCCATTACTCCATGTGGTACCACTTTTACAAGCCAGGAACATTGGATCTGAGTGCTGCAATAGAAAACATGGGAATCAGATGAGTGTTCTCTTTCGTATAACAAACGTAGGAGTCAGATGAGTTGTCTCTGTTGTATCCATTAAATGTTGTGTAAAAACACAGGATGATATCATAGAGTGACTGTGACAATTCGTCAACCACCTCCAGGGGCTCCACTCTTTCTCCTCTTGTTTTGTTTGTTCCCACCTCCCCTTCATTTCTGCTCCTCCTTCTAATTCTCCCATTTCAAATCTTCATTTCCCTATCTCCCTGACATGGTTGAATAGTCATAGGCCCCAAAATAAACTCCATAGTGTTTTTGTGTGTGTGTGTGTGTGTGTGTGTGTGTGTGTGTGTGTGTGTGTGTGTAAACACCGTGGGCTGAATTGATTGAGCTCACAGATCGTTCGGATACAGCCGTGTGCCTTTCGGCCTCTGTG
This sequence comes from Nansenia antarctica, assembly GCF_963989245.1. Classification (NCBI taxonomy): domain Eukaryota; kingdom Metazoa; phylum Chordata; class Actinopteri; order Argentiniformes; family Microstomatidae; genus Nansenia; species Nansenia antarctica. The sequence goes on along the minus strand of NC_137688.1, from coordinate 61,479,665 downwards.
GTGCACAGAGCATCTGCCTCCTCCTCCTCCTCCCCCTCCTCCAGGGCACATCTGAATCACCTGATTGATGAGTGGGCTCAGGTGAAGGTAAAGTTCATCTCCAGGCATGATAACAACTAAATTAAACAACTGTATTAATGTACAACGTGGCACAGGAACTGGGCAAAGAATAAAATAAAATAAAAAGCTAATGGCTAATTGTTTGCTGCCCTGAATGTGAATTACTACTACTTTAAATGCTATGGATACAGGAACTTATCACTTCATCAATAGTCTTCAGAATTATATTAAATTGAGTCTTTGTGATTGTTGACAAAGCTTTTCAACAAAAGTGTATATGCAGTCACAACCATGCTCTTACCGTCTTACCTAACATCCACAATGTCCACAAGGCCTAAACCCTCCATCCCTGAGGATTTCAGGTGACTCTGGATCCAAGCTCAATATCTCCCGTCAGTACACTAGTACGTACAGCAATAATTTAATGAAGTAGAAGCCGCACACTCTAATTCCCGATGCAAAAGTGTAGATTGTAGATTAACAACGGTTTTCGGCCGTAGCCTTTGTCAAGTCTTACGGCTTAGCTTCCGAAGTCGGACGAGAGAATAATGTCACCGATCATCCATATACTATATGATATAGAACAAAATAATATTCAAAATAAAAGCGCGAGCTAAGCGTTGTTGAAAATCAGTGACACATCGCTAGTCAACTAACACAGCTTGTTTTGTGAGCCTGCTAATAATGTGAAGTAGTGTTCTAGTTAACTAGGTAGAGTGGGGATTACTCGCCGAATCCAATGCATTGCAATATTTTGGCTAAGATAGATGCCACAGTTCAGGTTACGTCAGTCACTGTGGATTGTTGTCGGCACTCTGAATTCATCAGCGATTGTAGTGTGTGTCAGTTGCGTGTGTTAAGTGTTCCAAATGTCTACATTCGATTCTAGTCAGTCTGGTTATCTCAAGCTTTTTATGTTAACAATCCGTGTTGCGTGTTGCGTTTGGAAATAGGGCTGTTGTGTCGCAAATGCCAGGGCTGTTTTTTTTTATCCCAGTCCGCCCCTGGTTGGGAGGTCTATGAACATCAGAACTCTGCCTTAAAGCATGTCTTATGAATATTCAAAGCCTCAGTGCTGCACATACAGGAAATCCCTATGAGCTATTTAAATAGTACCACTGTTAATTACTGCCCCTTGAAAAATTAGGATCATTGGTGCGCTGCAGTCTTGTACCTTCCAGCTGCTAATTAAATAAATTGGTTTCCTGTTAATAAATTACTTCTGAATCATTTATTTTCATATAAAAATGGCTGCGCTGAGATGGAGCCAACAGAGCCTAGTATAATGCATTACTAATACAAAGATGTGACTTTCCATGTTCGTATCATCTTACAGAAGGTATTCTGTATCTCTGAAAAGGGGAAGGGCAATACAAATATTAAACACACTTACTTTTAAAATACAGTACAGATTTTGTGTGCATTTTAATTCATCGCAGAATTTCTTTTAAAGTTCAATACAATGAAACTTGACAATGAAACTTGAAACTTGCTATTCACATGAAACCATTAGCACACTGCCTGCGTACAAAATGATTACATTTCTAATTTACTTTCAGCAAAAATCATATCTGTTGTGAATTGATTGTTTGATTTTTTTGTGTACTCAAGAGAACCATCAAAAGAGTAAATTTGCCTTGCAAGGAGAGTTTTGTCAGAGGTGGATGAAACTGTCTGTAGAATAAATAATTAATTAATTAATGCCCTAGCCTAGAACATTAAACACCTATTGTAATGTAAGTAACTTTAGGTTACTGTGTGGGTAAAGAAATATATCAGAATCCAAATACGTTGAATGAAATAATAAATTGCCATAGTGTAAGACCAAGAGTACTTCTATGTCATTAGAGTCGAGCAAGTTCATTATGCATGTCTTATTTTGGAAAGGGGCAACTGTGGGGATCACATATTGCACAGCAGAATACAATTCAGTACTGTGTTCATCTGAGAATAGCAGTCAGAGGCAACAACATCTTATGTGATCCAACCAAACTATTCCACATTTTCTCTTGCAGCTTATCCAATGAGGTTACATAACCATTTGACCCTCTTAGTTACATCATAAAATTAAGCCATGCATGTGTGTGGACAGTTTTGAGCCTTGTTAGTTAAAATCATTAGGCAAGCTTACATTAGCTTACATTTATTATCTAGGTTTGTCTGAGTGAACAGGAAGTACAGGCAATGATCTAGAACAAGACATTTGCGATAGAAAGTGACAGTGGTCATTTTTGGACAGCAAGCCAGAGATGTGGTGATGTTTCCCTGCATGCACTGCTGCTCTGACTGGTGTGTTTGATTAGCCCTGTGACTGATTAGCCGGAATGAGCTGCTTAATTGGATTGAAGCGGCTATTTGAGCAGGTCATCATGGGTGGCTGGTGGATAAGAATGGCCCTGTTAGCACGGTATTGATGTACATTACCATATGGGTTTGATGTCTGATAGAAACACACATTCTTCAGGTAGAGTGATACTGATATGAGGAAAAAGAACCTCAATGGGCATTAACTTACCGTACTGTATCTGAATAACAATATAAAATAATGAAATGGAGCTTCATATTCATTCTTTCAAAACGCCCAACCTTAATATACAGTGTTTGTTGACATGGGCTCAAATTAATTACAGTACACTCATACAATACACCCATACAGTACAGTACACTCATGCAATAGACCCATACAGTACAGAACACCCTTACAATTCACCCATACAGTACAGTACACCCATACAATACACCCATACAGTACACTCATACAGTACACCCATACAGTACACCCATACAGTACACCCATACAGTACAGTTCAGGCCTTACGGTACACCTATACAGTACAGTTCAGGCCTTACGGTACACCCATACAGTACAGGCCTATGAACACAGTCCCTCTCCACTGATGATGTATGCAGTGCTGCTACAAAGGAGACACATGGCCACACACGGTGATGTCAATATAATTCCAATAGCAGTCATTTCAGTCATCAGCTTCAGCTAACCTTGTTAGCTTCTTCTCCCTTTGTGATATGGACAACAAGGAGGTAAACATCGGGTGAAATTAACCTTGGTCAAACCAGAAAGGGTCCAATAATATTGTTATGCTTGTGAAAGGTCCTCATCACGTACCGTGCTGACGTGTGTAAGACTATGTCCATTTTAAATCATTTACAGTAAAGAGTGGCTAAAATGTATGAGGTTTAAACGTGAATTTCCACACACATGACCTTTCCATGAAACAGAAATTAGAGATTAAGTAGAAATACAACCATTTGGTCTGATATGTATTGGATAACATGAGACTTGATCATATTTCAAAAGATTATTTTATTGAGAGATATTTGTAAGTAAGACAGTAACAGTAAGATGGAACGTAACGAATGTTGATATTGGCATTTCAAAGTGACCCAAGGGTCATTGTTTCCCATGAAGACCCTCATGTTTCATAGAAAAATACTCTAATTTGATCCCGCAATTCAATTACTTCCCTGTCATTATTGGAAGGCACAATCATTACATTAGCGCAGCCTGGGCCCAATATCCATCTGTAACAAAATCATTTTCAAATATTTTCTCTCTGCAATATTACTTCCCTTCCACATTCTGTCCCTGAGGAGTCCACCAATGAAGTATTAGATCTCAGAAGTGGTATCATTTATAGAACACAATAGTGTGTTTTGCTTTTTCTAATTAAGATGAATGTAATTTAGCTTCCCCTTTCATGTCCCAGATGAGCTATTGTAAAGCATCAATTCCCAGATGTTCACTCGCATTCTGTGTTTATTTAACCAACAACATAAGTCTTATCTTTTATATCAGCTTTTATAAGAGAAAATAAGGAAGTAATACAAATGTATCATATAGTTCATTGAGGAACCAGCATGGCTGACAATGTCAAAATAAACTAATGACACAATAATTAAGACAGGGCGACGGCATTGCAGGATAATTTATCTTTGTCCTTTAACACTAGAACAGTCGTGCCTTTTTGACCTTTTTTACCTACGAAAAGAGCCGTGACATGACCCCCTCTTTACAATGCTCAAGCTGCTATTTACACACAACGACCACTATTTACACACAACGACCACTGTAAATTAGCCTGCTTCCTACACCGAAAAACTGCAAAATAGCTTTATATTAGCTTATCCTGATGTGATTTTGAAAATGTAAGGATACTGGGTGGTAGAACGCACATATCTAGGAAAAGTCATGAAAGGAGGTTCCTGAAATTTGATTGAGTGCAAAGATATATCATATAATATTTTTCTTTACTCGTGGCTGTTCTAGTGTTAATATCTTTCTCCATAGCAGATAGGGTAGATATCAGCTATGTCCTGCCCACGTGTCATTTGCCTCACAGAGACCAGCCCGGACCAGACATTGTCCGAATTAGTAGCTATTAATATTCAGCCGCATCAGCAAATAGGACCTGCTTACTCGTCAAAATTAAAAATGGTAATAGTATTTACCACAATGTTGGGCAAGAAAATGCCGGAACATAATATCACCCATCAGTTTCCATTAACCTTTTCTCTGTCACAAAGAGCGAGATTGTCACCTCATATTAACCTCAGCCAGGGGCGGACTGGGATCAAAAAACAGCCCTGGCATTTGCGACACAACAGCCCTATTTCCAACATCAACACGGATTGTTAACATAAAAAGCTTGAGATAACCAGACTGACTAGAATCGAATGTAGACATTTGGAACACAAATGTAACACACACACGCACACGCAACTGACACACTACAATCGCTGATGAATTCAGAGTGCCGACAACAATCCACACAACGTTATTGAGAGCATAGTATAACCAGTAGTATGCTATAAGGCACATTCAGGACAAATAGGCCAGACCAAAACATGAGAAACAATGCCAACTGCTAAATTCTGAAATCAAACTCACAACAAGTAGGCTAATTCTTTAGATCTTATATTGAACTCCATTTCCCAAGCATAGCCCCTACCTAGTGGGGGCCCCTGGGCTTGAGTCATTGTTCGGGCCCCTACCTACACCAAGAAAGGTTAGAAGTCATAAGGAAACATGTTTATTGACTGGGCAACACAGTGTATACAGTACTAGCCTGACCTTGGTCATGTGAACCAGCTTCATAAAATAAACCAGAAACACTCATTCTGCAGTCTGCACGTTTTATTCTGATATTAACCAGCTTGTTAACATTCAATTTGTCACATTGTATACCCACAAACCATATTACTGTGTTGACGCAACTTCAGGGGAGTGTGTTCATGTTCTGCTGTGCACCGCTCCCCTCTTTCACTTTCCCATAGTCATGCTCCCTCCGGACTCTTCAGAAGCAACACTGAGTCATCTAATAAAGTAACACTATTTAGGAGCAGTAACTAGTCTGCAGCCTTCAACCATACTCAACTATCATCACTTCTATTCAACACATGGACAACGCATTATTGGATAACGTTTACGTTAGCCCAATATTGCTTGCTTATAGCAAGGAGTCTGGCTAATTAGATGGTAGACTCGCCAGCCAATGAGGGGGCTCTTCACGAGTGCTTCGCCAACCAATCAGGTAGCGGTATTGCTCTACCATCCCCTACCATCCTAGGCTCCGCAAATCCGCTGCCCGGGCCGATATAATGTGTTTTGGGCCGCGGTCTGCTGAAATAAGTTATTTTCAATGAAAATCACCAGAGACAAAATTACAAATAATATATATATATACAGTATTTAAAAAAAATAGATAATACATTCTGAGCGGCCCAGAGTCTCGCGGCCCTCCTGGCATTTGCCAGGCATGCCCGGTGGCCAGTCCGCCACTGACCTCAGCTGAGCAGAACGACCAGTGTCACATCGATCAGGAGAACAGGGAAGCCTGAGGCTGTGTTCGGAATAGCGTACTAGCATACTGCATACTAGCATACTGAATGAGTATATACTGCATACTACCTACTAAATTCACAATAATAGTATAGTAGTATCCGAAAACCAGCCGACCATTATGCATACTCCATACTGCCTCCCAGAATGCCTCCCAGAATGCATTTCGCTGGGAGCGGCGAATTTAAACCTCCATTTTAAACCTCCATTAGCGAAAATATGTAATTTTGGCTTTACAAGTGTTAACATGTCATTTTATGAAGTTTTAATATGTTTTCAGGCGAGAAAGTAACCACATATATTCCCAAAATGTGTCCAGTTTACCAAAATAACCCGTTTATATATCTGATCGGACGATTTGTTTGCGTCTTCTGTTCGCTAGCTGTGTTCGTAAATTCGCCCTGGAAATATGATCAGCACTCATGGAATGCCTCTTGTCCAATCAAATTACCTGGTCCCTTTATGACATTGCACCCAGTGTGCGCTCAGGCGCTCTCAGAGCGATTTTAACTTCTCCCTTCATCCAGGACACCTTGTGCATAGTCTACCCACAAATATAGTGCTTATAATAATGTTCCATGGACAAGAGTGCTCCAAGCACAGGCATATGGATGATTAGGGTCATGGTCCTCTTGCTCACGGCCATACTAGTCTGAATACGCCCGATCTCGTCCGACCTCGGAAGCTAAGCAGGGTTGGTGCTGTAAGCTTTTCGTTCCTCCGCGTTACCGAGGAGAGGCGCGTGCAGCGGCCGAGGAGAGTGCACTCCTTCCGGATAGACATTTATGCATGCTCTCGGGGTTCGAAACATAACTTCCCGGGGTGCCAGTGGGTTGGTTGATGGCTCAAAATGACCGTATAGCGATGGTGGAGTTAGCAAAGTAGTATTGTGTTTTTACCACCTTCCTAGCCGGTGTTATTCACGGACAAATACGGTGCCCGGGGCGCACTCTTTGCGGGTTAATAACGTCGCTTTACCGGGGCTTACGGTGAAAATTCAAATGTGTCCGGACAGGGGAGAGGGGCGGGATCGTAAATCACTTTGAATGGAGTCGATTGGAGACCCCCATCGATGTCGACACTGCTCGGCATACTGCTACTAGCTTACTAGCTTGCTATATTGTTGTCTTAACAGTTGGTAAAATAACATGATTAAAATAAATATATATGAGCAATAACATATCGTGGGCAAGTACTACAACCAACTTGTCCGTCTGAAGCTACAATACTGGGATCATTCGTGATTGGGCTACAAACAGTCAAATACTAGGTGAACATCAGTGGAGGCTGGTGACTTCCAGAATTGAGGAGGCCAATTTTTGGAAAAACGAAATCGACTACATTAAAAATAAAACTGTTCAATAAATCCTGAATGTTGTCTACCTATTCGATGTATAAATCGCGCCAGAATCTCGCCGACTTCCGAGGTAATTTTAAGCAAAAGTATTTTGCCAAATGAGCTATTATTTTCAGGGATAATAGCCATGGGTGTTCTAGACGTGTCCTGCAAAGGACAAGTTGATAGGACACTCGTAGCCACTATCGATCCACTGTGTTTCTTTGACTGAAGTGACTGGTGAATTCTCAAAATGGCTTCATGTGATTGGACGAACAAAATGTCAATCTTTCAGCCCTGGACTCAATGCTTGGTGAGGCCAGGCCTCCCTTGCCCACCCATTTTCAGTGATTTGGCCAATCACATATTGCCATGAAAAAATTTGCATTACATTGACTTCTATGAGAAACCACTTTCCTGGGGAGGCCTGGCCTCCCTCAATACAAACGGATAGGGATTCTGGCCTGTAGGTGCTTTACAATTGCAATATTGGGTTTTAGCCATGGAAAAATTCAGATTTATGAACAACACGGAAATAATATTAATATATTAAAAATTAAAATATGTTTTTTGTTAAATAAATAAATAAAATAAATAAATATAATTGTTGCTTTTTAAAATCTCTCTCTTCTCTAACATTATTGGGGAGGCCAGGCCTCCTCCACCTCTATGGAGGAGCCTCCACTGGTGAACATGTATGTAAGACACAAATACACTTGGATTTCATGCATTTCAAGTGGCATATTTGTAATCATGACGATGTAGTCATGTCTAAGAATGCATTTCACCATGTTAATGTTAATTATTGTTAATACATGTTAATTCCCAGTATAGTGAAAATACCACCGCTCATCCGTGATTAGACTTAGCTGGGGTGCTGCAGCTGAAGAGTATCAAATAGAGTGCAAAAAAGCAGCATCTGCACACTCATATGTGCAAAAAACGATGTTTAGTGCAAGCTTTCGGTCCCCAGGCTATCGGACAATGTAAACAAAAGCTGTATGACAAGTTTGTATGACGCAGTTTGACGAGGCTGAAAGCGCACAGGGTTGCCAGATGGGATTGACAATTTACAGCCTAAACTTTCTATAACCTCAAAATCAAGTAGCCCATTCGGCGGTAACCCGCCCCATCTGGCAACCCTGGACGCAACTCTGCAACTCTGGACGCGAAATGCATTTTGGGAAATAGGAGCCGAGCTAGTGTCCATCAAAACCGACTTAAATTTTACCGGAAATAACTGCTCGCCTACTAAATTTCTCGCATACTCAAATCTCGCATACTGTACAGTTCGAACGTACTACATACTCAAAATCTACGTCATATCTAGTATGAGTAGTATGCTAGTACGCTATTCCGAACACAGCCTGAGTGAATGAGACATTGAGCAAATAGAGGGGTGTGGGGAGCATGGCGCGTTCTGGCCTGCAGAGGGAGCCAGACTGTGGTGGGGGGATGGATGACGGGCTGATTATGGACAGGTGTCAGTAATCAGACTCGTTATCCAACTGGGCTATTTAACCTGTGTGTGTTTGTTCCCCCCGGGAGAGAGAAGGAGGCAGGGAGAACCTGCGACAGTAGGAGTGACATTCTACACCACGAGCGAGCAGAACCCGAAAGGGGGATCCAGCGAGCGAGTCCCGGAAGGGGAGCCGACGCCGCAGCATTATTATTTGTTATTGCTCGTGTTTATTATTTTGAAAAGAAACCTGCCAGCACGTCAGTGACGTACGCTGAGCAACTGCAAGCGAAATAAAACGCTGTCATTGAACACTTCTTCCTCTGTGTCGACCTCCCTCTGTGCCTAGAGACCTTTACAGGGGGGATTGGTCGAAATCTGATTATTCAGAATCTAGTGAGGCAGAGTGCTCTGATTCGGACTGACTATAATGTGGTTAAGTGGTTTCATTATTCAACTATTCCAGTTACAGCTATTAAGCTGTATTTGAAGTACAATTAGTTATCTTGTCCATCAATTATTGTACTGCAAGAGATCCTTATGGAGGTAGTTTGTACAGCAGTACAGCAGTACCAAGATAAAGGGCCGGTTGCTCAGACATGGCTTAAGCCTAGTTCCAGACTAAAAAGCCATTTAAACTGGTTTAACTAAAAACGTCTTGCAGAGACATAGCTTAAAACAAGACAGATTTAGTCTATTCTGGTTTAAATTAAGATTATTGCAAGAAGGAAGTTTAGAGCTATTCTAGGACTAAAATGAACCAAGTTGGAGCTTAAATTAATCCTCCAAGGAGGCAGGTTTAACTTCAGTTTAACATTGTCTGTGAGGAAGCATGAAGTACTTGGATTATCTCAATGAAGACCAGTATGCCTTACAGAGGCTAGCCAGACGGGTACTTGTGGATAGGAGTGATCCACTGACTTACTTTGATGAAATAACTTTTAGAGACCGCTTTCGGATGCACAAGGAAAATGCATCAGAAATAATTTCTTTGCTTGAGCCTGGACTATCCATTCAGCTGTCTCAACGAGGAAGGCCTGTACCTATTCCACTCCAAGTCCTCATTACCTTGAGGTTCTTGGCATCTGGAACCTTTCACCGGGAAACAGGTGATCTGTGTGGTGTCCATGAATCTACTGCATGTAGAATAGTGCACAAAGTTTGCAGGGCCATTTGTGGACTGAAGAGTACATAATCAACTTTCCTGATGCTGCTAGCCAAGCCAACTATAAAGTAGAGTTTTATGAGTTTGGACACTTTCCAGGAGTGATTGGCTGTATCGATGGATGTCATATTCCAATCAAGTGCCCATCAACTCCAGATGCTGAGGAGTACAGGAACCGCAAGAACTGGTTCTCCATTAATGCTCAGGGTGTATGCACTCCTAATTTGGAGTTCTCAAATATTGTTGCCCGTTGGAAAGGTTCAACTCACGACTCACGGATCTTTTTCAATTCTTCATCGTGTGCTGAGTTTCTGAGTCGACAACATAGTGGACTAATGCTTGGTGACAGTGGATACGGCCAGAGTGTAGGAGTTGGAGCGTACAAACGAAACGGAGACTTGGTGCCAGTATAAAGCCGACCGTGTCGGCATTTATTTAACTGATGACATAGCGCCAATAGCAACGTACAAACACTTCCTTAAATGTTACCTTTACGCCCATACGTCACACCCCAGTGACCGGCGTTAAAGTGCCCGCACACAATTCTCCATAACCAAACACACAGGTGAATTATGTACATCATACATCATAGTATTTGTCCGCTACAGACCTCCCCCCAGAATTCACCATAACTGAGAACAGTCACCATTGCGGGGCCCGGATCACCTGTCCAAAACGGCTCCGTAAAACCGGAGCAGGGACTGAAAGTTCAACAGTCTGCTTATGAGGGACAGCAGGTGTTTTTTTAGAGGCTTTGCGGTGGCGTGGGGGCATAGCTGGAGGGCGGCCCCGCCTCGGGGGCCGAGCCAACCCCACGGGCTGGTCCAGATCCACGTGAGCTGGTTTAAGTCTGTCCACTGAAATGTAATCTGGCTTACCCCCGATGTCCACCAGAAAAGCCTTGTCTCCAGCCTCCAGAACCCGAAACGGTCCGTCATAGGGCGGTTGAAATGGCCCTCGGTGGGCGTCATGGCGGATGAACACGTACTCCGCCGTTCGCAGGCAAGGTGGCATATATGACTGGGGTAGCCCGTGCTGTGAGGTGGGTATAGGTGCGAAAGCCTTGGCATTATCCAAAAACTCGGCTCGCTGTTTGAGCGCCGACCAAGGGATCGTGGCGTTAGGGACGAAATCCCCAGGAACCCGTAGCGGCTGTCCGTAGACAAGCTCGGCGGATGACGACCGAAGGTCTTCTTTAGGGGCGGTCCTAAGGCCCAACATGACCCACGGGAGCCTGTCGACCCAACCACTGTCCTTGAGGCTAGCCCGAAGTGCAGCTTTCATAGAACGATGAAACCGCTCGCACAACCCGTTGGCCTGTGGGTGATATGCGGTAGTGCGGTGAAGCTTCATCCCCAGGCCTCCGGCAACTGCACTCCAGAGCTCAGAGGTGAACTGTGGCCCCCGGTCAGAGGAGACGTCAGATGGAGCACCGAACCGGGCGACCCAAGTGCCAATGAACGCCCGAGCCACCTCAGCAGCCGTGGTAGATGATAGTGGAACGGCCTCCGGCCACCGTGTGGTTCTGTCGACCATTGTGAGGAGGTAGGTGAACCCATGAGAAGGTGGCAAAGGCCCCACCAGGTCCACATTGACATGATCAAACCTCCTTTCCGGCACTGAAAAATGTGCCAGAGGGGCCTTCGTATGTCGATGCACCTTAGAACGCTGGCACATGACACAGGCATCTGCCCACTTCTGAATGTCCTTTCTAAGCCCGTGCCAGACAAACTTAGCTGCCACCAGTTTTTGAGAAGCCTTCCTCCCTGGGTGGGACAGGCCATGAATAGCGTCGAAAACCTGCCGTCTCCACTCAAGGGGCACGACGGGCCGTGGCTGCCCAGTGGACATGTCACATAGGAGTGTGGTCCCGGTGTCGTCGAAGACCACATCCTCCAACTTAAGCCCTGTGACAGCAGTCCTGAGGGCCTGAGCATCTTGGTCAGAGGCCTGATCGCCTGCCATGCGGGCGTAGTCGATGTCCAGGTGCACCGCACCGGCGACCGCCCGTGAGAGGCAGTCAGCAACCCGGTTGTCCTTCCCTGCAACATGTTGGATGTCGGTGGTAAACTCAGAGATGAAGGACAGTTGGCGCTGCTGACGAGCAGACCATGGCTCTGAAACCTTCGCCATCGCGAATGTCAACGGCTTGTGGTCCACGAAAGCTGTGAATGGCCTGGCCTCCAACAGAAAACGGAAGTGCCGAACGGCGAGGTAGAGGCCCAGGAGCTCCCGATCGAAGGTGCTGTATTTACGTTCGTTAGGGCGGAGCTGCCGGCTGAAAAAAGCGAGTGGCTGCCAAGCTCCCTTCACCCACTGCTCATGTACCGCCCCGACTGCATAGTCAGAAGCATCCGTGGTTACGGCAATCGGTGCATTCGGCGAGGGATGTGCCAGCATAGTTGCCCTAGCCAAAGCTCTCTTAGTCCCAGTGAAAGCATCGTCCATCTCCACAGACCAGCCGATGATGTGCTTGGCGGTCTTGCCTTTAAGAGCCTCATACAAGGGCCGCATAAACCAGGCTGCTCGGGGAACAAAGCGGTGGTAAAAGTTCACCATGCCTCCTGCAGGGCCTTGATTGTGAGTGGACGTGGAAAATCCACGATAGCGTTCACTTTTGAGGGCAGGGGCACTGCCCCGTCGTTAGTGATGCGGTGTCCAAGGAAATCGATTGACGTCAGTCCGAACTGGCATTTGGCTGTTGATGATCAGGCCATGCTGGTTAAGCCTTTCAAAGAGAGTTCTTAAATGCGACACATGCTCTGCCATGGAAGCGCTGGCGATAAGAATTTCGTCCAGATAAACGAACAGGAATGGCAGGTCCCTAAGCACGGTGTCCATCAGCAGCTAAAAAGCCTGTGCCGCGTTTTTAAGACCAAACGGCATACGGAGGAACTCAAAAAGGCCGAATGGGGTGATCACTGCTGTTTTCGGGACGTCCTGTGAATGGACAGGAACCTGGTGATAGCCACGAACTAGGTCCACCTTAGAGAACACCAACCTCCCCGCCAGCCGGGCAGAAAAATCCTGAATGTGTGGGATTGGGTAACGGTCAGGGGTCGTAATGTCATTAAGACTGCGGTAATCGCCACATGGACCCCACCCACCACCAGGTTTTGGGACGATATGTAGTGGAGAAGCCCAGGGGCTGTTTGACCGGCGAATAATGCCAAGGCGCTCCATGGTGTTGAACTCCGCCTTAGCAACGTCGAGCTTAGCTGGATCCAAGCGCCGGGCACGAGCATAGACCGGTGGTCCAGTAGTGGCGATGTAATGCTCAACCCCATGCTTAGTGGAGGCTGACGAGAAAGTGGGCTCCGTAAGACTCAGGAACTCAGCTAAGAGGCGGGAAAACAGCAGCAGAGAGAGCACTAGACAGTCTTGTCGTGCCCGCACCACTGAGTGCACATGCGAGGGAACTAAAAGTTTCTGCGTTGATGAGTCGTCGGTTCTTGACGTCCACCAAAAGGCCGTTAGCGCAGAGGAAGTCGGCGCCGAGAAGGGGAGTAGACACAGTAGCCGTAATAAACTCGTAATTAAAACGCTGTCCTCCGAAGCACAGTGGTATTTTCCTCATCCCAAAAGTGCGGATGGGGCTGCCATTGGCAGCTTCTAGAATGGGGCCATGTTTATCACTCTGGATCTCTATCCGTGATGCAGGCAGGACGCTCAGCTGAGCCCCTGTGTCACAGAGGAACCGCCGTCCCGAAACTGTGTCAGTAATGAACAACAAGCTACCTGAACGGCCGACACTCATGGCAGCTATCGAGCGCCGGCCCTGGCGTTTCCCGATGCCTCAAAGTTGCATGGGGGGCGGCACCTCCTAGCTTTGGAGCCATATTGTGCATGGTAGTAACACAGGCCTGTGTCCTGCTGCCGTCGGCCCACAGCGGCAACCTCCACTGTGTCTCCAGGCCACGATGGGTTAACACTGGCTGAACCTCGAATTGTCATGCTGCACCGTTGCACACCAACAGAAAAAAACTTATCTGCCTCCCTAGCCAAAGCACGGCTATCCTTAGTAATTGTATTAGCTAATGCAGCCCGAACCTGTAATGGTAGCTGTTGCAAGAATAGTTCATTAAAAAGAAAACACGGCTTATGATCTCCTAGAAGAGCTAGCATATAATCCATCAACTCTGAGGGTTTAGCATCGCCGAGGCCGGGCAGAGAGAGTAGCTGGCGGGCACGTTCAGATTCAGTTAAACTAAAAGTCTCTACTAAGTACGCCTTTAATGCTCCATATTTGTTGTGCTCAGGAGGCTGCTCGAGAATACTCACAACCCTGGTTGCTGTAGAGCTCCCGAGAGCAGAGACGACATAGTAGTATTTCGTAATATCTGTGGTAATTCCTTTAAGCACGAACTGTGCCTCCGTCTGAGCAAACCACACTTTTGGCTGTTTCTCCCAGAACTCTGGCAACTTCATAGCGACAGCGTTCATCGTAGCCGGTGCGTTATCCATAGTTGAAAAAACAAAAACTATATAATCCTTGGAAAGCGTCCCAAAGCGACGTCGGGGTCACCACTGTAGGAGTTGGAGCGTACAAACGAAACGGAGACTTGGTGCCAGTATAAAGCCGACCGTGTCGGCATTTATTTAACTGATGACATAGCGCCAATAGCAACGTACAAACACTTCCTTAAATGTTACCTGTACGCCCATACGTCACACCCCAGTGACCGGCGTTAAAGTGCCCGCACACAATTCCCCATAACCAAACACACAGGTGAATTATGTACATCATACATCATAGTATTTGTCCGCTACAAGAGTACATTTTTATTCACACCATACATTAATCCCATAACAGCGCCACAGAAGAGGTACAACAGGGCTCATATCCGCACTCGAGGTATGGTTGAGCGTATGTTTGGGGTATGGAAAAATCGATTCCAGTGTTTACGCAACACACTCCGCTTCAACCCAAGATGCTGCATAGTGATCATTGCTACAGCTGTGCTGCACAACTACCTGAGGAGGCAGCACTGTCCTGAACCTCCACAGGAAGGTGAAGATGATGCAGATGTGCCCATGGTTGTGGCAGTCGGTGACCAACGAGGACTTGCACACAGGAATGCCTTCACATTGCAGCACTTCAACTTGGGTGAGATGCATTTATTGTTTGCTTTGTACATAATTTAAGAGTAAAATTAAATGAGTGACAAGGCTGGAAAAAAATGGTCAGTACTCGTGTAAATACTCTTGGGAAATTACAAGACACTTTTATTGTGAATCACAAGAGTTAAGCACAATTGTCTCAGCACTGTACTTCATTGTATTCATAGCTTTCTCCTCCAACTTCATTTCCAATTCAACCTGGAGTATACTCATTTTAAATTCATGTTCTTCCTTTAGATATTTCATTTTCTCTTCATGAAATTCTCTGGCTAACTTTTCATGCATTGTCATCTTTATTCTTCTTCGCTGGCAGGTGCTGACAACTTCAGTTATGGCGGCAGCAGATGTGGACGGTAAACACTCATTGTGCACTGGCTCTGTCACTTGGGTCACAATTGTTTCCTCTGGGAAAATGAACAGTGTTAGAAGCACACATTTACTTACAGTGGGGCAAAAAAGTATTTAGTCAGCCACCAATTGTGCAAGTTCTCCCACTTAAAAAGATGAGAGAGGCCTGTAATTTTCATCATAGGTACACTTCAACTATGAGAGACAAAATGAGAAAGAAAAATCCAGAAAATCACATTGTCTGATTTTTAAAGAATTTATTTGCAAATTATGGTGGAAAATAAGTATTTGGTCAATAACAAAAGTTAATCTCAATACTTTGTTATATACCCTTTGTTGGCAATGACAGAGGTCAAACGTTTTCTGTAAGTCTTCACAAGGTTTTCACACACTGTTGCTGGTATTTTGGACCATTCCTCCATGCTGATCTCCTCTAGAGCAGTGATGTTTTGGGGCTGACGCTGGGCAACACAGACTTTCAACTCCCTCCAAAGATTTTCTATGGAGTTGAGATCTGGAGACTGGCTAGGCCACTCCAGGACCTTGAAATGCTTCTTACGAAGCCACTCCTTCGTTGCCCGGGCGGTGTGTTTGGGATCATTGTCATCCTGAAAGACCCAGCCACGTTTCATCTTCAATGCCCTTGCTGATGGAAGGAGGTTTTCACTCAAAATATCACGATACATGGCCCCATTCATTCTTTCCTTTACACGGATCAGTCGTCCTGGTCCCTTTGCAGAAAACAGCCCCAAAGCATGATGTTTCCACCCCCATGCTTCACAGTAGGTATGGTGTTCTTTGGATGCAACTCAGCATTCTTTCTCCTCCAAACACTACGAGTTGAGTTATTACCAAAAAGTTCTATTTTGGTTTCATCTGACCATATGACATTCTCCCAATCCTCTTCTGGATCATCCAAATGCTCTCTAGCAAACTTCAGACGGGCCTGGACATGTACTGGCTTAAGCAGGGGGACACGTCTGGCACTGCAGGATTTGAGTCCCTGGCGGCGTGTTACTGATGGTAGCCTTTGTTACTTTGGTCCCAGCTCTCTGCAGGTCATTCACTAGGTCCCCCAGTGTGGTTCTGGGATTTTTGCTCACCGTTCTTGTGATCATTTTGACCCCACGGGGTGAGATCCTGCGTGGAGCCCCAGATCGAGGGAGATTATCAGTGGTCTTGTATGTCTTCCATTTTCTAATAATTGCTCCCACAGTTGATTTCTTCACACCAAGCTGCTTACCTATTGCAGATTCAGTCTTCCCAGCCTGGTGCAGGTCTACAATTTTGTTTCTGGTGTCCTTTGACAGCTCTTTGGTCTTGGCCATAGTCAGGGCTGGACTGGGACAAAAATTAGGCCCTGGCATTTTTGGCCCAGACAGGCCCACCCCAATCGGTCGGACCACACCCACCAGCACAAAAATACTTGCCTTATATACTCGTCTTATATACTGTGCTGTACAGTCATATGACAAACTGTAGTATTCCCCCAAACCACTACAAAGACGACGACATACAGTAAGCAATGGTACCAGTGCAAGTAGACCAGTGTACTCAGTGATCAGATTCCAGAGCGAATTTACGAACGCAGCCTTGTTGTTCTAGATTTTTTTTTTCATTATCAACCTATCATTGCGCTTTAGAGTAAAACAAAGCACGCAACTGTCGCGTCTATCTATTCATGGCGACTCTACATTGTGATTTACAAGGGATATTAACTAATATTAAGTAATATTATTACTTGGTTACATTTTGCAATTGATCCGCGGTACACATGCGTGCCGAACCGTGGGGGGCGATCCGTTACACCCCTACACAGCTACCTATATTTTCCTTACCGGGTCAACGGTTACAGGCTGACTCGGCCCCGCTTCTTCTGTATCCTCTCTATCCTCTGTATCTGTACCCTGCTCCCGCTCCTCCCTGCTAACCTCCTCTTCAACCCTAACCCTAACCCTAAACCTCTGTATCTGTACCCTGCTCCCGCTCCTAGCCTCCTCTTCAACCTGTTGCTGTTGCTGCTGTGGTAAACTTGAGGGTGCAGCAAACATGTCCCTAATATTTACACATTTGGCAGCATCTGCCTCGAGTTTCTTCTTGTTTTTCTCCCTAACTTTTTCCCAGCCTCCCTTCCGTTTTAGTGTGCTTTTGCGCTCCATATCTCTCAGTATCTATCTAGTAACTATCCAGGCTAACTAAATGCATTTTGCCAGCCGGCTCGGCCCAAAACTACAGCGAAACTGAGACGGAGGTCTGGTGCTGCGTGCGTGCGTGACCCCTGACCCCCCCCCCCCCCCTTCTCTCTGTTGATTGGGCCAGCCCAGTGTCTGTATAGAAAATTGGCCAATGGGCCGCTGTCCCAGATTTATGGGCCGTTCAATGGTAGCTTTCGATTTATGGGCCGTCCGATGGTAGCTTTCGGCCGGGCCGGCTTTTTTTTTTTTTTTGCCGGTCGGCTCGGCCCAAAACTACCGCGGCCCACCGGGCAAATGCCCGGTATGCCAGATGGCCAGTCCAGCCCTGGCCATAGTGGAGTTTGGAGTGTGACTGTTTGAGGTTGTGGACAGGTGTCTTTTATACTGATAACGAGTTCAAACAGGTGCCATTAATACAGGTAACAAGTGGAGGACAGAGGAGCCTCTTAAAGAAGAAGTTCTGTGAGAGCCAGAAATCTTGCTTGTTTGTAGGTGACCAAATACTTATTTTACAGAGGAATTTACCAATTAATTCATAAAAAATCTGACAATGTGATTTCCTGGATTCTTTCCCCCCATTCTGTCTCTCATAGTTGAAGTGTACCTATGATGAAAATTACAGGCCTCTCTCATCTTTTTAAGTGGGAGAACCTGCACAATTGGTGGCTGACTAAATACTTCTTTGCCCCACTGTATATGAACCTTAGAATGAAGATTGACAGTTGAATATGGAGGTTACCATTTGGGCTCAGGCTCAGTTCTCAGTTGCACTGTCCAAATGGTCATCATCTGGAATACCATCCAGGGGTTGCTGGTGCTCTATCATTCCAGAAAGCACATCACTGAATTCATCAGTTTGGTGATCTTTTGGTGGTCCGCCACCAGTAGTGAATCGCTCTCTTCTGGCTTCTGCACTCTGTTTTTTTAAAGTCAGTTTGATGTTCTTCCAGAGAGTCTATAAAAGCAGATGTCATTCAATATTAATTATCTTACACAAATATGTTTTTATTTTTTTATTTAACCTTTATTTATCCAGGGAAGTCACACTGAGATTTGCATCTCTTTTACAGGTGAGCCGAGGCCAAAAAAAGCAGCAAATAAGAAGTGAAATGCTGATAATCTCATGAAGAGATGAATGAAGATCTCACCTGAAGTTGCTGTACTGTTTGTTTTGTTACTTTTTCATTTGCATTAAATTCACTGCTAATTTGCAATCCAACTACTCTTCTTCTTTTGCTCGGTAGCAGCAGTATGGTTTTTACTTTCAATGATTGGATGGTTTGATGCAATTTGTTTTAGTAGCGTCTTTTCCAACTCAGTGTAGTTCTTTGAACGAATTCTGGTTGCCACTGCCATTGTTCCATCTCAAGATCCACATCAGTCACATCAGTTTCTTATATTTTTCTGACAATTAAGATAAAACCATTTGCTTTCACAATAAAAGCTCCTGGTATTGTTTTCTATCAATGTTCTCACTAAAAATTGTGTTTTCTGTTCCATTCCGGGTGTTCATGGGGACCATTGTATGAACTAGCCTGGCTCCGCCTCCCTCAAATGAGGCTTAATCCAGGTGTTTGCAATAAGGCTTACTTAGCTTACTCCAGGACTCCATAGTCTCCGACTTACTAAGCCACAGTTGAGATACTTTCATGCAAGCGGCTTAAATGACCTAGTTTAACTAGTCAAGATTAGGCCTAGTCCTGTCTTTATTTAAGCCCTGTCTGAGCAACCGGCCCAAAATGGGTTTTGACATTAACATCTTTTCAGTGAACATAATTATGAAATGACCCCCAAAACATAAATTGCCATTACTAAACCATACAGGTTTGGTAGGCATGGATTCGTAATGGTAATAGCTATAGTTTACCATTGTTATTTTCCTTCCTTACATACTGTAAAAATGGCAAACCCCAAACACCACATCTTACCTTCCCATTCAAAAGTTACGTTTTCACTCTACCAGAGGGCGGCTGTAATACACTGTGTTATAATTTAGTTAGGTGGACACTTGGCTAAATAACTGGGGGAGGGACACAGGGATAAAGGGATAACAAACTGTACATTTAATACGACCTAGAATACGTAGTACACAAGCATAAATACAAATAAATATGTAAATACAAATAAATATATAAATACAAATAAATATATAAATATGTCGGATATCCTAACTATGGTACCAGGTTGGAGCTCTTGCATGGTGACACGATGAGGGGAGAGTCCAGGGATGTGGAATGATGGAGGGGATATGGGGGATAACCACGACGTTGATGGGGGAACTGTCCTGGGATGATCGACGGGAGATGCAGGGGGGGCACGCACACAGCTACCCGGAACGCAGGACGGTGGAGGCGGGTGTATCTCGCCCACTGTCTCTGGCAATCGGCGTCCCAAGGTCCGCGATACGTTGGTGAAGCTACGGCTAGCTACTGTTGAAGCTCAGTTAGTAGCTAGCTAACGCCTCCCCGTCTCTTCGCTGCACGCAAGGCAGCTGACAGTCCAAACTATGTCTTATAATAACCACGTATAATAACGTTGGTTACTATTTTCACTATTACTCACACTTTACACATGTCACAACTCAATAATACCCCGGCTCTGGTCTCCAAACATTAAACTTTCTTACTCTCACCACCCGCTGCTCTCTACTCTCTCCTCAGTTCACTCACATCTCAACGTATCTCGACACTCGCTTTAGCACACACATACACATCAAAAACCGCCAACTGAACTACGGCATCATTACTTGGACACATGTGTTTTAGGCAAATGGCAAGAAAACAATAAACGAAATCAAAGAGAGAAAAAAGGGGGGGAAACCTAGCTGGGCGGGGGCAAGGTAATTTCTTATAAATTATTAATTACTAAAAATGAGCTTAATCAAACTAACTAATCGATGTGCATCTGGACCGTGTAACAGGTACCATACAACGACATTTAGGAGGGGGGCCATCTTGGATTTCACAGCGGCCATCTTGGATTTCTGGGTCAAAATGATGTCAGAATCGGAATCCTCATGGACGACTTGCATGATAAAGTGACTTCACACCTGATTCTAGGTGCTCTGGTTCAAAAGTTCATTTTTCAAGATGGCGCCAGTGGCCAACTTGGATTTGTCCATCTGGCAAAAAAATCTGGGATTTTTTGGGAGGGACCTCTGGGCCAATAATAAAAGGTTAATCGAAGTGAAATCAATCATCAAACCATCTTAGCCAGAGAATGGTCACGGAATTGAGGTTCTGGGCCCAACTAACAGGCAGCCCATAGACCTGTAGAAGACTCTCTCTCTCCTAAAGCTTTTTTTTTTTTTCTTCCAGCACTTGCCAATCGCAGTGATATAAGCTAGACATCCCTGGGCAGCTCCTCTTCTCTCAGTCCTCCCACTCTCCTCTAATGTAAATCAGCTCCTATGTATTAAATAATTAACGCTTGCTCGGGATGGCTTTCTTTTCATTGATCCTGCAGGGTAAGCCCGAGGTGGATAGATGGAGCGTCGTGGACAGGTCTGCATACAAACAATGGGATAGCCAAGCCAAGTAGGAGGTGGAGAAAGGTGTAGGGCTCATTACAGAAGCAGCGTGTCTGTTAAAGATACATTTTCCCTCGGCATGTTGTGTTTGGAAGACGTTTTGTTTTTGTGGACAATGTTTTCACACAGCACTGACACTGTCTTGAAGAAGATCATTACTAACAATTGTTAGCCTACAACAATAATTGTGTGACATCCATAAGAAGGCATCAATTACTAATAGGTGCAATCTTTGATTTTAGTCAAATGGCTGGCCTGCCATTTATGAATAATTATTTATTATAATAATAATAATAATTAATTTAGAGAGAAGTTGAGACGTGACCTCTCTCAAATTCATACTCTGGAGGGCAAAGACTAAAATATAATCAATTTTACTGAACTCATTAGGCATTTACAATTCCTTGAGAATCAATGGGTATATAATCCAAATAATATTTGAGTGTGACTTAAAGCATGTTTAAAATGAATAGTGTAAAAATGTGTTGGATACAATAAAATTGCTATCTGTATTATTCTCGTTTATATTGTTATGATTATTTTGTGCAATGTCAGAGTTAGTTTGAGGACACTCAGTAACAGAGATGTGTTGGTAGATTATTAGAGACAAAGATTGTGTAGCCAGGTAGCCCTATGATTTATAGTAGTAAGGTTGACCACAGCTATTAAATTCCCTCACTGGTTTATCATTTATCGTTGATATCGACTGTAAACTCAATGCAATGTTGATAAGGCACAAGGCTGGATGCTTTGATCTGTATTGATAAGAGCCATGGGTGACTATTGTCCTTTTGCATAACCCCAACGGGCTGGATTAATGTGTGTGTGTGTGTGTGTGTGTGTCAACGGAACGCATTTTAAAGCATTATACAAAACATTAAAAACATACACTTCTACAACAGTATGTTTGGATACTGGATTCTGATTGGCTAGCAACAGTGGTAAATACCCTAACTCCCTTCAGTTCAGCTCCAACCGCATTTCCAGTATCAATGCGCCTCCCAATCAATCTGATTAAGAACACCTGTGCTGACCTACAATGCAATCGTTGATCTTGTTTATGGGACTATATTCTGTGGAGGAAGGATATGTATTCTGAAACGATTAATGATTGTAAATAAATGAATTTAATGTTACAACTGTGTATTTTTTATATTATGTGGTAGCTTTTGTAGACTTCGCCTCGTGCCACAACCCTGTACCAGTGGTAAATGTCTCCACAACCCCCTTCCTCTCATGG
The DNA here is from genome assembly GCF_963989245.1 of Nansenia antarctica. NCBI lineage: Eukaryota > Metazoa > Chordata > Actinopteri > Argentiniformes > Microstomatidae > Nansenia > Nansenia antarctica. Next base: position 61,457,355 of record NC_137688.1, on the reverse strand, counting down.
TAAATTGCTTACTTGCACAACATATCCAGCTGAAACACACAACAACGTAAAGCTTTCCATCTTTTCAATCACACAAGGCTGTAATCTTGAGTGCAGAAGTTCTTTCTTGTTGCACAGAGAAGAGCTCTTGATTACAATTGGGTGTTTTGATTAGAATTGTAAAGGAATGCTTACTAAAATGGTCAATGTTATGGTGTGAGTCTCTTTTAGTAAGTAAGTAAGTAAAGCTTTATTTATATAGCACCTTTCATAAAAGAAATGCAGCTCAAAGTGCTTTACAACAGGAATAAGAACATGAAGTGAATATAAAAACATATATAAGCATAGAATGAATATAAAAGCAGGGGAAAACAGTCAAAAGAAAAGGTAAAGATAAAATACAATAACATTTATTTAAATAAGGGAAACAATGTACAACCTCTGCCATAACGATCCGGCAGCGTCAGATCACAGTATTTTAACCAACTGGATTTGTACTGTCGTCTGTCAACTGGATCTGTAGCCTAACAGACTAGAGAACCACGCCTGCTCACCTCAGACTAGAGAACCACGCCTGCTCACCTCAGACTAGAGAACCACGCCTGTTCACCTCAGACTAGAGAACCACGCCTGTTCACCTCAGACTAGAGAACCAGACCCGTTCACCTCAGACTAGAGAACCAGACTCGTTCACCTCAGACTAGAGAACCAGACACGTTCACCTCAGACTAGAGAACCAGACCCGTTCACCTCAGACTAGAGAACCACACCCGTTCACCTCAGACTAGAGAACCAGACCCGTTCACCTCAGACTAGAGAACCACGCCTGTTCACCTCAGACTAGAGAACCAGTGTGTTCACCTCAGACTAGAGAACCAGACACGTTCACCTCAGACTAGAGAACCAGACACGTTCACCTCAGACTAGAGAACCAGACACGTTCACCTCAGACTAGAGAACCAGACCCGTTCACCTCAGACTAGAGAACCACGCCTGCTCACCTCAGACTAGAGAACCAGACCCGTTCACTTCAGACTAGAGAACCACGCCTGCTCACCTCAGACTAGAGAACCAGACACGTTCACCTCAGACTAGAGAACCACGCCTGTTCACCTCAGACTAGAGAACCACGCCTGTTCACCTCAGACTAGAGAACCAGACACGTTCACCTCAGACTAGAGAACCACGCCTGTTCACCTCAGACTAGAGAACCAGACACGTTCACCTCAGACTAGAGAACCAGACACGTTCACCTCAGACTAGAGAACCAGACACGTTCACCTCAGACTAGAGAACCAGACCCGCTCACCTCAGACTAGAGAACCACACCTGTTCACCTCAGACTAGAGAACCAGTGTGTTCACCTCAGACTAGAGAACCAGACCCGTTCACCTCAGACTAGAGAACCACGCCTGCTCACCTCAGACTAGAGAACCAGACACGTTCACCTCAGACTAGAGAACCAGACCCGCTCACCTCAGACTAGAGAACCACGCCTGTTTTAGAGACGTATTGAGGAAGCATGGAGAATTCAGAGAGATATTGAGGATGAGACAAGACTAGAGCGAGGAGCGAGTGTGTGGTGGCTACAGTGGATCAAGCAGACATAACTGTTATGTATTGACTGACAGATTCAGGCTGGGAATTGCAGCTGTTCGCAGGGATGCAAACAGTCTATTGAAGATTAGCATGGTAGCTCTACTCCTTTCACTGCTGCACAATACTCAGTCATACCATAATGACTCCTATAGGTGGCGCCACAGTCGCCCCAGTTTGATTTGAAACAGGGGCTCTATAATGTCTCTGCTGACACAACTACCTCTTTCTTCCCTCTCTATCTCTCATGTCCCTTGTCGACACACACACACACACACACACACACACACAGTACATTGTTCCATGTTTATCCACATTGCAGTGCACGTATACAGTGCCATGCATTATTCAACAAACGCTCAACTTCCTCTGTTTCAGACATAAAGCTGACGACGCATGAAGGAGGACAACTGAGTGGGAGTCTGCTGCCACCATACACACAGTGCTCTCAGAACCACTCAGTAGTGTGTGTGTGTTATGTAGTGGTGACCAAAGCATTCTCATGACTGGGAGACTGTGTGAGGTCATAGAGGTCAGAGTGTAGAAGCTTCGGGCAGAGAGAAGGCTCTGTACTAGTGATGTCTTTCTATATTATCCAGTGATGTCATTGAGAGCAGTTATTTCAAGAGCTATTTCCAACATCTTGCCTGTGTTTATACCTTCAATATTTAATTGACCTTTTTATTATGGGTGGATATGTACTGTATATGAGCCAATGTGTGTTTTGCGATACAACATTGTCTGTATAATAATAATAATACTTTTATTATTGTGCTATGTTCTTTATCGTACTCTGTGACCCCTCCCTCATTGCTATAACATGGAGGGGAAACCTGTCTAAAAATATGTATTTCAAATGTGTTGTGAGGGAGCGTAGATCTTACAGTGAATCAAACCTACAACTAAACCTGTAAGGGTATGCATGCAGGAAGTAAGCAGATAACCCCCCCCCCCCCCCCACCATCTCCTTCTCTCTCACTCTCCCTCTCTCTCCCTTTCCCTCCGAGCCTAACCCCTGCCCAGATCTTCATCATCATGGTAATTAAGGTGCCAGAGGAGTGGAGGGCAATCTATTTCAGTTTGACATCAGATACGCGATGGATGGATGGCTGTGTGTGGAATGCTAAAACTCTCTGTTCTCGGGGGAATGTGTCGTAATGGCCATTTTGTCACCCCTTCAATTTGCCGCGTGCCGAGAGCAGTGGGAGCAGCAGAGACACGAACCAAAACCACAGAGGGCATTAGTACTCCACTCATTGCTCCTAGAGGAGAGTCATTCAGGTTGGATATAGCCAGGATGACTTTGCACATTCACTGTACATCTATATAACTTGAGCTGGGTGGATTAATCCACAACAACATGATAATGGGTGAAGTAGATTAGGCCCAAGACATAATACACCGTCACCCTATATCGATTGCCAAAGTAATATGGAAATGATAGCGAATAATCAAACATAATCAATTCCAATGTGTTATGCCCACCATAGGGAATAACCTGTGCCTTAACAGCCATGAGGGGTCATTTGACCGCTGTGAGTAAAGAAAAATGTTATCTTTGCACTCGATCACATTTCAGGACCCTCCTTTCATGACTTTTCCTAGATATGTGCGTTCTACCACCCAGTATCCTTCCATTTTCAAAATCACATCAGGATAAGCTAGTATTTTTCTGTTTTTCTGTGTAGGAAGCAGGCTAATTTACAAGCGGCCAACTAGTTGTTGTTGTGTGTAAATAGCAGCTTGAGCATTATAAAGAGGGGCTCTTTTAGTAGGTAAAAAGGCATGGCTGTTCTAGTGTTAAAGAAAGACTCTGACATTGCCACAGGAACTTGGACATTAGAGATGTTTCAGATTCAACAAAGCAAGATTCTATCGGCACACGAACATGGCAGTGCAACACGATAGCCGGATGACAAAATGGTTGCTGAGTGAACAGTTTTGCTTTATGCTAACTATCTCTACCACTCGCTTTTTTTGTGGCTGTCTTTGAAAGTGTAAACTTTTTAAACCTTGACACTCTAACAAAAGAGGACCCCTACATTATATGAAAACTAGTGTGTAACATTTTGACTTTCCTTTAGACAGACACATATGCGATCTCCTATGAAGATACACCGTGCCGCTGAGCCGTCCACTGTGGATAATTATGTCTTCTGAGGGGTCCCCAGATTGATACGGTGAAGGGACGACCACTCAGCCATGAAGGGGAGCGTGGAGGCACCCTCAGTGACGCGACTGTTCCCTAAGATGGCTGTGAAGACCTGTCAGTTATCATTAGACCACCCTTAGTAACTAACTAGGATGGAACCATGAGGAAAAAAACACCTTTATTATCAGGTTGTAGCTGTAGAAATGTTGAATAGTGCCTGACTGCCATAGATGGGCATTGTTTAATTGGATGGTTAGTTAGTTAGTTCAATTCCTCATTGTTACATGTAAGTATGTACCGCAATATATAGATTGACCTTCTTTCCCTCAGCATCTCCAGATGTAGAAAATGCAATGAATAGGAAATTCATAATTATATTCACTGTCAGCCTGTCGCTGATTCACTTTACAGTGGAAGACGAAGCTCAATTTGTTTGTGCTTTAAGCATGAGGGAGGTGGAAGAATGAAGACTCCTTATTGTCAACCTCATCTGGTCCAGTGCAGGCAGCACATCCAGCCCATCCATCAGGAGGCACCATCGTCTAGAAGAAAATGTGAGGGTGAGAAATCGTGACGTTAGAATTATAAGGTTCTATCTCCATTTTTTGTCAAAATTGATCCATTAGGTGTTTATTAATGCCTGTGTGGTGTTATTTTTTAAATGTTGATTTTTTTTTGTTAGTAATTAATAAAATACAATGGTTCCATCTCACAAAACATAATGGAATGTAAAAACTTTGACGCACAATATCTCTGAACTACCCTAAACGGAGATAGAACCTTATCATTCTAAGCTCACGAAATGTCAACTGCTACTATATTGAGCTTGTGTTTGTGTTACATTTACATTTTACATTTATGGCGTTTAGCAGACGCCTTATTCCAAAGCAACTTACAATTGATACATTTGACTAAGCAAGTGAATCATCAATTCAGCAGGAAGAGTAATCTAGCTCAGGCCATTGGCAGTCGTCGTGATTGAAGAAGAAGTTAACTTTTTTTTTTTTACTTTGGAGAAAAAGTACAAGGGGGGCAGTAGAAGTCTAGGGAGACACAGTATAGGGGGAAAGCAGGTGTGTAAGAGTCTCTAGCACAGAGGGAGGTCGACACAGAGGAACGGAATATTCAGAGCGGTTTATTGAGCTGTCCAAGTGCCGCGCACGTCACTGACGTGTCGCCGGCTTCACTAATTAAACAAACAAAAACAAACTTAAAGCAGACGGCTTGCCGCGGCGTCAGTCCCCTTTTCGGGTGCGCTCGTCGGGGCTCTCTCTCTTGCTCTGGCTCGCTCTCTCTCTCGCAGCTTTCCACTGCCCTCCTCACTGCCGGGGGAACAAACACACACAGGTTAAAAAGACCGGTTGGGTAACGAGCCTGATTACTGACACCCGTCCGTAATCAGGTCGTCACCCCTCCCCCACCGACAGTCTGGCTCCCTCTGCAGGCCAGAACGTGTCTCGGGAGGAGCAGTTAAGGTGTAGGCTGAAGAGATGGGTCTTCAGTCTCCGATGGAAGATTGGTAGTGACTCTACAGTTCTGACAGCCATGGGCAGCTCATTCCACCAGTGGGGAGCCAGTGTTGTGAAGAGACGTGACCAGGCAGCACTACTGCCGTGTTGGCGTAGAGGTGGTGGGGCCAGTCGGCCAGCAGAGGTGGAGGAGTGGAGTGAACGGGCTGAAGCTTGGGGCAGACTGAAACAGCAGTAAAGAAGGGAGGGATATTTCAAGCTCCAACCAGAGGTGAACCTGGACCCTGTTTCCATTTCTAACTGTGAGGTTGCAACATGTACATCTGACCTTGGATCAGGGCTTATGGGTCAGGGCTGGGTGAGCAGTGCTGAAACAGAGCAGGGGTGAGTTACCTCCGTAGCATGAAAATCACTTTTTGATGGATCTGCATAATAAACTCAGTTAATTAAGCATGCAGACCAAATCCCCTGTAGTTAGTTCTTGAAGGGTTTGTCATTAGGAGTAATTCTATTCCCATAGTTAATGTTTTCTCTCTTGGAAGAAATTGTTGATCGTTGAAACCCCCCTCCTCCTCATTTATAATTTTTTGTGTGTGTGCGGACATGCTTGAGGATGTGAATGTACGTTTTTGTGACTACACACAATGAGTGTGTGAATGGATGTGTATAAGAATATGAAAACACACACACACTCACACACACGCACACAATTCTATTGATTCCCATCGAACATACAGAACAAGAGCCTCTACAGCCAAAGAGGAGGATGTGAAAGACAAGAGAAAATCATTAACATCCGTCCCCCCGTGGAAATGACCAATACCGTCATGAGACAGAGAGAGTGCCCACACCACCACTAGCCTCTTACATTCTCCTCTAGTCCTGTTGGTCGCATTCTTAAACCCTGCTCCAATTCTCCCTGCCTTATACATTTTACATGCCTATACACAGGGCTTTGAAAAAGCAGACAAAGGCCCCTCTTTTTCAGCAGGAATGTCTGCATTGCTTCAGGACTCCCACTCTCTGGACCCCCTGCTGGGAGAAGCCCATTTGAACTCTGGGGGAGAGAGAGAGAGACTGCACTACGGTACTACAGCAGGCATCCTCCCTTCCCCTTCAAAGACCTTTTTAGATCCTGGGGCCTGTTTGATGTCTGGTCGGGGCGCCCGCCAGTAACGTTGACCCCGAAGGCAGCTGATGCATCACCTGTTTAAAACGTTGTTGTTGTTGTTGTTGTTGATCCCTGACTCTGTTCCATGCAAATAGACGCAGCCTGTCGTGTATCTCAAGGTGATTCGGTTGTGGCTGTAGGAAATGGGGGTCAGTTACGTGGGTGTACGCTCACCTGTCCACTGTGCCTCATTTACCAGGACAGTGAGATGGGGAGATGGGGGATAGAGCATAAAAACAAGGAGATATAAAAAGTAGGCCGATGCACAATGCTGATTATTGTGGGGGATGGAAAAACAAAAATGGACCCATTAAAGCCACAATGTTTGACCTTGTCCACATTAGGATAGAGCCATTTCCCCAACTCCACGTGTATCCATGGAGACAAACAGGGAATTCTCACTCAATTCCAGGTCAGGCATGTTTCCATTTGGGAGACCCCCAGCAGCACGCTCCCATTTTTGGGAGAGAGAGGGTTCTTTAAAAACAATTGCAAACCAAAGGCATTATCCTGCTCAATGGGCCGCAATACAAAAGTGGTGCCTGCTATCGGCCACAGGTTTGCAGTGCAATCACACCAGAGAAGGCAACATATTAACTGTACTCTATGTACCGATGTTCAGAGAGAGTGTTCTTGGTATTACTAGGTACTTTACTGTCTGCAATTAAAATAGTCTGGACTCTCGTACATAAGGCATGAGCCATACGTAAGGCCTATTTCTCACAGAGATTGGAGTCACAGACAATGAGCCACGTTTACTGAGTATTTGCACCCATACAAAATGCAGCACTGATTTTTATCGGAAGAATGAAAAAACATAAATCTCTCTTTGTCTATAATTCGCCTGAAAATCTTATCATCTTATTTTGCCTTTTACTTCCTTTAATGTTTAATTCCCTCTGGAAGGCTCAACACTGATGCAGGTGCTCAGTAAATCTGAAGTCTAGATCTAGGACAAGACAATATACTATTTTTGAATCAACATTGGTGACTCCATGAGATCATAGGAACAACAGCATGCACAGGCACACATACAGATACAGTACACACACACAAGCACCTGAATTTGATCAGACTAAAGGAAGCCAACATATTCTTTGTTGCACTATGTTACCAAACCAAAATATAAAATACTACTTTGTTAATAGGGGAAACTGCCAATTACATTACAGGTAATTAAATTACAAAATAGTGTCCCGTAGAACCCAAGGTGCTGCGGCAAGCAAGGTGTCATTGTACCTCCTAATTAAAATACTGAACTACCACAGATAGAGAAGGCCGACAATAAAATCTAATAAAATCTAAACAAAATCTAATAAAAGAAGCAAAAATCACTTCTGAGCATCATGCAAGCCAGCAAATACAACACAATACATACCTGTATTACCATGCAATCCTATAGGAACTACCGCTCTGATCAGGCAGGCAATCAGGAACCTGCTCGCAAAGCAAATGATACACAATTACCCACTAGTTCCCCTCTAAAACACACACAAAGGTGCAATAAATGCAAGCGTATTTCTTTATGACCACAACACGGCTCCCTTTTACCTATCTAGTATTTTTTAAATGATGATCCAGGCCCTTTAATCAATTGGCACCATGCCCAGTGGTTATCGAAGCGCCAGGTTTTAGGGTTATGTGATTTACTGCAAACTTGTGTCACGTTAATGACACATCATCCATATTCATAAGAGGCTGTGTATGTGGGTGACGACTGAGTGGAGAAGGAGCACTCATACGCTACCCCCTGCACTGGGCTCTCAGGGACTATGGAAAACTGAACATTTGGGTATAGTGAAACAAATTCATCATCTTCTTCAGATGAGTGATCTTCATCCATAGCAGGATATGCACGGGTTCCAGGCCTGCGCCTAGTGGGCTTCTGGACAGACTCACTGCTTTGCTCTGTAGGTAGGTATCTACATGGAAGTAACAAGTCCCTGTGTAGTGTTCTTAAAGGACCATCCTTGTTTTCAGGTTTGACTGTGTAAACTGGAAGTGCGCCTACTCTTCTCACCACTACATGGACAGTTGACTCCCATTTGTCTGAAATCTTGTGTTTGCCCCGAATACAGACACTTCTGACCAATACTCGGTCTCCAGCTTCCAAGTCTGAAGCAGTTACACGCCTGTCATATCTTGTTTTGTTCTTGTGTGCTATTTTTGCAGAATTATCCATAGATATCTAGTAGCTTTCTTCAAGGCGTGACTTGAGGCTTTGCACATACTCAGAGTGCGATGTGTGTCGACCTCCTAGCAATGGCAATCCAAACGCCAGATCAACCGGGCAGGCGAGGCTGGCATCCGAACATCAGTTCGTATGGCGTGAAACCTGTCACATAATTCTTGGTTTCGTTTTTTGTAAAAAAATAATAAAAAAAACGAAATTTCTCTTGATCTTACAGAATGCCTAGCATGTCAAGTAAGGTGCAATTCAATCTTGTGATCTCTGTGATCACATGTATGTCTTTGGTCCCACTTTTGTCAGGTTCGAGAGAGAGGAAATCCATACAGAGGAGTTCAAGAGGTCTTGTGGTGTTGATATTGACCAAAGGCGCCGCTCTCTCAGGTAACGCCTTCCTCCGTACGCACATGTAAAAAACAGAAAAATGATTTTGCCTACAGGTAGCCCTTTTCATTGGCAGTTGTCACATATATTGTTTGGTAGAGGTAGTAAGATAACAAACCACAAACCAAAAGAATAAAGTGCGCACAGAAAAGAAAACCCTGAGTTCAGTTCCGTTGGGGCCTGCTCTAGTTTGTGTTAGTGTTTTGTCCTACCACACCAGATGGGTAAGGAAATCCGTCTCACAGTGACAAAGTTCAGTCTGGCTCGCCACCCAGCTCACGCTGGGAAGCCTTTGGTTCTGGGATATCGTAATCTCACTCGAGTCTGGATCATTCAGTGGTGAAGTGGACCTGCGACCTCGGCATCTCTTCTGGGCATTGGACGCGGCTCCAACTCTTTTTTAACTATACACCAAAAACCTGACCACTGAGTATGTTTCACAGGCAGCACTCGGCGATCGCGATGGATCTCGTGCTTTGCATCTATGGCTCACGTACTTCTCAAACGGATGATAGTGGATGCGATATCTTAAGTTTGAGAACAGCAGTGATGGAAGTGCAGTTGATGAGAGATGCGACCTTCCTCATACCAGACCACAGTAGAAAGAACGAGAGACATTCAACATCCGGGAAGGCGGAAATAAAACGGACAATGGTTATCTGATTTGTTGGCTGGGAAATCAGAGGCAACGATTGGCTCACTTGCAAGTCTATCGAACTGAAGCTATGAACTTGAACTATGAACTCTGCTCCATGTAAATAGCTTTTAAGGGGGGGATGCAAAATTAATTATAGCCACATTTTAATAACTATTTTAACATGAGTTATACCATTAAATGTATGTTTTCTCAGCCTCAAAATAATAAAAGGAGTGTTTTTAAAGGAATTAATATATTGACATAGCAGAGGAGTGTTGTTTGTAAGCCTGGGCTACAATAGCTATAGATGAGCATCGTTTCAAAACCAAATCCTTAAACAACCATCCCTGGCACATATTTAAATTTGATCTAATTGCTTGTAAAAGTGTGACTATTTGGGTGATGTGTGTGCTAATAATCCAACAATAAAATGTCTTAAAGAAGGCAAGTGGAACCACAAGTTGGTGTTGTAATATTTAAAAAGCAGCCGGATGCATCACTGGTCTCCAACACCCCATTACAGTATATGTTGACTATTGCGCTTTGAGTTGCATTTCATGTACGAAAGGCGCTATATAAATAAAGCTTTACTTACTTGCTTACTTACTTACTTACAATGAATAAAGGTTTCTGAGACCAAATAAAACATGTAGGTTTTTCACTTTCTATTCATTTCTTAGTTCTTTATTCTACATTACATTTTTGTACAGTAGCTTGCATCAGTTAATATCACTTGTTGGGCAGTGTCACCTTAATGACTACAAATTGTGCAGTCATCACCATCGAGTCACCATGAGTGGGCTGGCCCTCCGGTCATACATTACCAAGTCCTAGAAACCATTGAATAATAAATAAGCAGATTTATTGAAGAGTGGCAGCAAAATTTCACATTCTGTCAGACCTCGGGCACAAATCGATGAGGTGTGCCACCAAAACAGCTCACGCTTAATTGACGGCAACAGTTTTTGTTGGTGTGGGTCAGGTGACAAACGGTAATTAAGACAATGAAGAGATCTGTTAATGGCCTGTCTTGGTAGGAGGAAGAGGGGAAAATAGATTGCTTGCCACCTCTCGAATGCAGGCTAATTTACTCGCAAATTTGTGAATAAAAAAACATTTAATCGCCGTTGCCATGGCACAGCAAACCCTAAACAAATTATGGACAGAGATTATAATTTTTTTACCTTTTGAAGATCTTCTTAGAAGAGGAAATTAAAGGGAAGTCAAGAAAACAGTATCTTCTCCTGGGTGATAAAGGGGAGAAAACAAAGAAGGTTTTCACAAGCTGACAGATAGAGGACTTGATTCAATGCTTTACAGATCTGTACTGACAACAGTGCTCTGTAGGTTTCACATGTGATAATGAACATGTGAAGGTGGACTGAAGTACCAACGAGAAGGGATTTTTATGTCGTAAATGCTAGGGCCAAAATGGAATGCACAAATTAATGCATGTGACAATAGTATTAGCTTTGTAGTTATGTAATTATGTAGTTCAGTCAGAATACAGTCATGTACTGTATTTCCATATGGCTCAGCCTTAAGAATGGGAGGGTGATTCCGAGTTGTTTTGTTTCACTTTATGTTTCCATGCTGTGTGATGTTTTGTTTTATTTCACTTTATGTTTCCATCGAGGACCACTTTGGAAATAAGTGTTTTAAATAATGCTTTTAAGTGCTATCCTCTGGACATTACTTAGTGTCATGATGCTTGAATGATTCTATGTAAATTCTTAATATAAAATAAAATAAAATATCAAGTGCTCTTGTATAATAATTACACATTGTAGTTAAAACTGAAACAGAAGACTAGAATTTATTGGAAGTTGATAAATGATTGTGGATAATGGCAGGTGGCAGTACCATATTGTCATTTTGGTATTTTGGGACCCTTTGAATAGATGACGACTTTAAAGGTTTCATGTAGCCTTTATTAACCCTTTCTAAGACTTACTGTACATAAAAGCAGAAAAAGGTTTTATTTGACAAATCACCAAATAAATGAACCTGTAACAACACCCTTTATATAATATTGTATGATATGTGAAGCAACTAAAGGCCAAATAATGTATTAATAAAGGTTCTATTCAGCTTTTATAAGTTGCAATTTGTTTAAAAATGGGATCAGATCTTTCTGATACATGACACAAGATCAGTGGTTTTTACCAAGGTGGGTTGATAATGACCAGACTAATTATAAAACCAATTATATAGGACATTATTTTGCACAAAAACTGAGCATGTAAGATGCATGATTAATGTATTTTGATATGGTGAAATTGAGTCCTCTTTTGTTCAGTCAACGTTAGCAACTACTAATAATTTACAGCCAGTTATATTGAATATATCCAACACAAATGGTTAACTGATTTTTTCTTGTGTAAATGTCCCGGTAAGAGCTTCCACCACAATGAGTGTCAAGGTAAGCATAAATCCAAGAACATGCTATGTCATAAAAAGCTGTATCATAAAATATCATAGAATTACTAATTAACCCAGTGTCTAGGAAAGGACCCCAGCTAACTGACATGGGGATGCAGGTGTTATTTCCTTCTACTCTACATTCTGGGTTAAGATATACATTCTTCAAACAATTCTTTATAACTTCATATAAATAATATATAAATATAAATAAAAAGCACTCTGAACAACCAGAAGTGCTGATCGGCACGTAAGTGAACACAAAAGGTGGGTTGATGCCTGGCATTGCAAGATTACCATGGCAACAAGGCTGCGTATGTATGTATACTATGCATAAAAAGTGTTTGAATATCTGAAGGTCGCTGACAATTATAATGTGGGCACCATATTATGACGTTTTTAATGATAACAAGATGTAGGCTACGTTTCTATCCAGTCTATCTCACCGAAGCCCAAAATCATTACTCCTGTCTCAGATGAAAATCCTAACTTTATTCAGTAATCAATAGGTTGCATTATTAAAGCCAACACTATCAAAGCCAACACACATTCATGTCAGATTGCGTCAAAATATTTCCCTAGCTTCTCTGTACTCATTTTGTAATATTTATCTGTGTCTGTATTTATCACATTTATCACTTTCCGGAAGGTTTTAAATGGGAGTGACCCATTTTGTCATCTCCTTTCATCTTTGGTTGCATGCGGAAAAACATCTCAGCACCAGCAAACAGTGGCCTACTGTACAGATGGCACTCGCTGAATGTACAGTGTCTACTTCAAAGTTGTTGAGATGGAGCCTACATCTATACAATTGCAGGTCACAGTTTGAATGACTTTGTATTGATGCTGCATACAGAAAGCAATAGTCAATCGTACAGCATGGAGGTAGCATATGTTTTCACAAGGCAAATGTGGATCAAGGAAAGGTTGCAGGAATACAGTGGTAAACATAATTTTTCAATCACTAAAGATAAAGCTTTTCAGGGTTAATTGCAATCTTCCTCTCCAATTAGAACTAGACACTCTCTCCCAATCTGGCAACCGTCTGTGAGGTATAGTTGGAGTTTGGCCTGGACACCATACAGAATGTTTCTAACCCACAAAGAGCCTCCATTCATCCTATGGTATCCGACCGCTAATGAATAAAGATGACAAAATACAACACACACACACACACCCTCTTGAGTGAATTAAAAACAAGCCAGAAACAGCAAAGGGGCGTGGGTAACGTGCCCGATCCTGGGCAACCACCTCGGAAACGGTTGCTACGGCAAGAGGCCTCATCGCCGCCGGTTCCTTGCCATATTTGAACGGCACGCGCCGCCTCTGACGAGATTAACTCAGGAGGCAAGACAGTTTTTTTTTCGCCCTTGACGTAGAGCAATTAACCCTTACTCTTGCTCCCTTCCCCACTTGAGCGAATTAATGAATAGAGAAGCATCAGGGAAGTGTCCGGGACCTGTCACCGGTGCGTGCAAATCACAGTAACCTGCATGGCTGATCCCAGCCCAGCCTATGAAGGCTACACGTATTGCACGCCCATTTCATTTACATAAACTCCAAGTAGTCCAAAATTAAGTAAAAGAATTGGCCCACAGACTCTCCAGTTACAGTGCGGTGCAAAAGTGTGGGCACCCCTGGTTTAAATGTCTGTTACAATTAATCTCCAAGTGATTGAAGCACAATAGGTCAACGAAACCCCACTCTCCATCATGCTATAACTCTGCCTAAGCAAGCCATAAAAGTATCAATCCTTGTGAAACACCTCGTTAGATCTGCAAAACAATAGTGGTTTAAGCTGTGAGTGTATATGACGAGTAAATCTGAGTGATGAGACCAAGTGTATGGGGGGGCTACAGGCGTATGGTTTACGCCTTAATTTCACGGGTTGGTCATTAAAATTGATAAACAGCTTTAATTATGACAACACTGTAAAATGGTCATCCTTCATTGTACTCATAAAATGTATTGACTATGGAGGGACGCAGGGGTGAAAGAGGGGGAAATTGAAGCTGCTTTTTCAAGCACATTCCATATAAAACACATAAAATAAGAGCAAGCGAGTAATGCTCCCTCGTTCCATGTATTTTTGGTAAACCTCTCTACTGAAGTTGGTCACTGACTGTGGAGAAGAGAACTCTGCTGTTATTTTTACCAGTGCTGATGAGGTTGGAATAATAGGAGGATTTTGGCATTAAAAAATGCGTCCTTGTTGTGATGATGGTGATCAGAATACATTTGGGTGTGAACTGAGTCAGTTTTTTTGTGCACAGCCGCTCCAGTCAACGGCCTGTGGTTTGGAGCTGGCGGAGGTCAGAGGTGAACCAGGGGGCGGAGTGTGCGAATGAAGTTTTCCAAGGCAGGGAGGGAAGAGGAGAGACGAGTGCTCCCATCACCACTAAGACTGTCAGAACCTGGCCAGCAGGGTCCGCTCCACTGCAGATCTGCCTGAATGACACCTCATGGCAGGAATATGAGCATGAGGACCTGGAACAGTTCACGTCGTCGGTTCTGAACCACATAGTGAACTGCACCAACTCAGCCACCGTGGACAAACGTGTCCGGGTCTACCCCAACACGAAGCCATGGATGACTGAGAAGGTCCGAAAACTGCTCAAGGAGAGGGACAACGCCTACTCAGTGAAGGACACACTGCTGTACAGCACCACCAGGGCTAACCTAAACCGTGGCATCCGGGAGGCCAAGGCAGACCACAGAGAGAAGATTGAGGAATGCTTCCCCCCCCTCCCACATTTCATTGTATGGTACCTGTACTTTATCAATGACAATAAAGACCATTCATTCATTCGAGAGTTGTAGTGATTTACCAGGTCAGCAGGGGAGGGGGGGTGGGGGAGGAATTAATCAGGGTGGTGAGATCTGTGGGGCTAATGCGTTAAATGTTTCTGAAGGAGATGGACCGTTGTTGTTTGGCTTTAGAAAGGGGGGCATGAATATCAAAGAGCACAGCTTTATGGTCAGAAATGGGGAACTCGTGACAGCAAGGTTGATGGGAATGATACCAGTGCAGCAAAGTAAGTCCAATAGGTGACCTTTGTTATGTGTTGGGAGGTTGACATGTTGTGTGATACCGAGGCAGTCCAGGAGTGAGATGAAATAATTTGCCAAAAACATTGGATGGGTCGTCAATGTGGATGTTAAAGTCGCCCAAGAGGATAACAGTAGGGGGGACATTGCACACACAGATGTTAAAAATGTTCTGCGAGAAAAAACAGCAGAGTGCTTTGGTGGTCTGCAGATGGTAATAATGATGATGGGTTTGGGGCCAGTGAGTTTTACAGCTAAGCATTCAAATGAGGAGTGATGGGGGACAGTGACAGCAAAGACTTTAATGTTCTCACGGTACAACACAGCAAGCCATCCCCCCCTCCCAGTGACACAGGGGTTTACTAATAAAAGGATAACCAGGGGGGACAGCTGCATTAAGCTGGTAGAAGTCATCAGACTGCACAAATAAATAAAAAATCTAGCTTTCAGTCCGTAATGAAATCAGAGACCAGCAGGGCCTTATTAGTGAGTGATCTTATGTTAAAGAGTTATCCCCCCTGCTTTTTAAGCAGGGGGGATAACACACTGCGATTGACAGCACGGGCAGTGCGAGGGGGACTTGGCTCAGTGGACCAGAAAGAGCGATTTATTTCACTACGGTTGTGTTTTGTGTACTCAAAGTTTCGTCCAGATCCACGGTGAGTATATCTTACTACAATGGGGGGCAAGGAGAGCTGGAGGGGTCCTAGAGTGAGACTGGAGACGTAGCAGCTCTGTTATAGAATAACGCAGCGGCAGAGTCACGCTCGTAACCGTGAGACACATAGGAGCAGTTTAAAAATCCACATGATGACAGATCCGAACAGGCGTGCTTTGCAGGGCGCACCAGAACGGGTTATCCAGTCAGAGAGAGCACATAGGAACCCCAGTAGCCCAATACAGGTGAGCCCTATAGCTCCAAGCGACCGAGTGACAGCACAGTAGCACTAGCGCATGTACAGACTGTTAAACTGCTAAATTCATCGTCACAGTGTTAGATCGGACAAGCAGAATCTAACAGGCAGGTTTAGAGTCCAATTGCACAAGAGAACTCAACAGATCAAAATTACAAAATTAACGAAGGAGGCAGGCAGCAACTTGTCAGCGGTCCTTCACACCAACTTGCCGTGTTATGTCATACAACCTTCCTTCCTGTTCGATTTGCTTGATCCTCGTTAAAATAACCTGACATTTAAACAATTTCCACTGTTCATCATCTCTGCAATTCACGAGTTACTAGAATAAACTTGATTTTGCCAATCTATCTGAAACCAAGGCAAACCATTCTCTTTTCAAACATCCTTCACAAGGACCTCATTTGATTTGATTTGATTTATTGTGGAATTAAAAAGACAGTTTCCAAGGGATAAAAACACATGATAAAGCGCATACGCTTATTTCCATCATGGTCCCTGATTGAGGACAGGACAGACAGTTACCATAAAAACTAATTTACAGAACATGATAAAAACCATAAAAAACAAACATAGATAGTTACACAAATTCCCTGCACTCCCTACCTATGACGTGTTTCTACTCTGTCATTTCACTGCCTAGACAGTTCTTTGTTGCACGTTTAAAGCTTACCTCTCCCTCTAAGCTTTTTAGGGCCACTGGAAGCTTGTTCCATTCTGAAGCTGCTGTAAATAAAAATGTATTAGTACCCATTGCTGTTTGGAATTTAGGTAAAATAAAGTCTGTATTCCCTCTGGTTTGGTTTTTATTTGATTTTGATTTGTCCCAAACACAATAAACATATAAAACGTTTTTTAAAAAGTTTTATCCAACACAAATTCACCTTGTGCAATTTACACTAGCGCTCGGGAG
This sequence comes from Nansenia antarctica, assembly GCF_963989245.1. NCBI lineage: Eukaryota > Metazoa > Chordata > Actinopteri > Argentiniformes > Microstomatidae > Nansenia > Nansenia antarctica. Next base: position 61,440,483 of record NC_137688.1, on the reverse strand, counting down.
GGGACAGGAGGAAGTGAAAACATATCTAGTCCTGCCCCTTCATTGTGGCTTTCAGCAGCACCTCACACCTTGTGGTGGTGCGTCTGTCTTTACACCATGTGGTGGTGCTTCTGTCTTTACACCATGTGGTGGTGCTTCTGTCTTTACACCATGTGGTGGTGCTTCTGTCTTTACACCATGTGGTGGTGCTTCTGTCTTTACACCTTGTGGTGGTGCTTCTGTCTTTACACCTTGTGGTGGTGCTTGTGTTAAACACCGGCCGACTGTAAGTTCCCTCTTCAACAAATTAAATGCATGCTCAATTGAAATTAAACCTGGAGATTTGATTGACTTGATTTGGCACTCAAGAAATGTACATTTTTGGCTCTGAAAAACCTAGTTGCTATGGCAGTATGTTTGGGGTCATTGTCTTGCTGTATGATGAAGCGCCGTCCAATGAGATTAGAAGCATTTAATTGTACTTCAGGAGAAAATATATTTCTGTACAATTCAGAATTCATTCTGCTGCTGCCGTCAGCTGTTACATCAACAGTGAAAGCAAGTTATTTATTCCTTTCTTTCTTTCTTTCTTTCATTTATTTTCATGAGATTATCATACATGTCATACATTTTTATGTGTCCTATACAATTAATTAATTTCCCCATGGGCAAAAAAGGAGCAGGAAGAAGAAACATCTTATAATTACCTACCCCCTATTCATCATCAACAAAAATTACACTTGATGGTCGGCGCACAACCAGAATTTGCACAACATTTTTTATATATTACAAAAATTAACAATGAAACCTACCAAGACCAACAAAGAAACAAACAATGAGCAAATGAACAATAAAAAAAAAGGAAAGAAATAGGAAAGTGAGCCAGTTCCCATGGCAGCCTTACATGCCCAAGCCATAACACCCCCTCCACCATGTTTCACAGATACGGTGGGATGCTGGGGATTTTGGCCAGTTACTTTTCTTCTCCACAGTTTACACTTGCCAACACTCAATGGTACATGTTCAGCTTTGTCTGATCTGTCCACAAGATCTTTTTCCAGAACTCTACAGGCTCTGTTAGGTACTTATTAGCAAACTGTAATCTGGCCTTCCAGTTTCTGTTGCTAACTAGTGGTTTACACCTTGTGGCAGTACAGCCCCGGTAGTTCTGCTGGTGAAGTCTTCTGCGAATGGCACATTCTGACACATTTGTGCATATTGCCTGGAGAGTGCTCATGATCAGTGGGACAGTCATGTTGGGGTTTTTCTTAATTATGGTGAATTATTATTCGGCCTACCAGGCTGTTTGCTCCAGTGTGTTACTTTATTTAGTTATTTTTTCTGAGTGGGGCAGTCCCACTCATATTTTTCATTTTATTGACATACAGTAGAGATTTAGACAGGAAGGATGGGTGAGAGAGAGAGGAGGGATGACATGCAGGATATGTCCCAGGCCGGAATCGAACCGGGGACCCTGCGGTTACATGGTCAACGCTTAACCCGCTACGCCATGGTATTCCAAACTGTTGTCGGCAAGTCTAAGGTTTAGGATATGTTTATGATAGTATGATACTTTCTTGTTTCTCAGCCCAATAATGGCTTCCTTGATTTTCAGTGACAACTCATTGGTCTTAGCAGTAGCAGACTCCAAAGGGAAACGTAATCTAGAATCAAGACATTGATAGCTCTTATAAGCCTGCACAAATTATGTGAATCCACCTGACTAACTAGAAACACCTGTCAAGCCAATTTTCCAATTCTACTGGTTTCCTGAAATAGGAGGACTATGTATAAAAAGGCCTGCCATTTCTAAATAGCACAAAAAAAAACATTGACTTAATGTTGAGAATCTCTAACCTTGCGATAAATTCGATTTAAAATCCAAACTGATGGAGTATAGAGCTAAAAGAAGAATGCTTTCCAATACTTATGCACTGTAGATAAGGCATTTTATTATTATTTTTTAAATAATTGAAAGTAGTGTACAGGTGCTGATATAGGCAAAAAAATAATAAAATAAAATAAAAATATAATTAATAATCTGCCTATTTTCTGGCATTACCCACGATTCTTGTTGAGCGAAGCCTCTTCCTTCCATGTCAGCATAAATGTCAAGACCATGTTTTGCCGCTGGTTTGAATTAGCACCTTACAGCCCCCCCTCCAATGCTTCCACAGTAGTATGAGTCGTATAGGAGAACTCCCGCTTACATTGGCACCCTGGGGGGTTTTGGGTACTCCTTTTGAACTGCACTCCCCCCATTTTCTCTATGATGATAAATGAGAGAAATGTCCTCTGTTCTTGAAATAAGAGAGTAATTCTAAAGGTGACAGACAGCTAGACAACTCCCTCCACCGCCCCCCGCCACCACCTTATCATTTAGGTTCAGTGACACACCCTAGAGCACTTGATCTTTGTAGAATTATCTGTAACGTGAGTGAGTGAGTGAGTGAGCATAGAAGCTAAAGAAGTGTCAGAAAGCATGTTGAAATAAAGATTGGTGCTTTACAAAGGGATGTTTTAGTCTGCGCAGACAGATACAGTATGCAACTAATGCAGGCTCTTTGAATGCAGAGCAGTGAAGACTCGAAAGAATGATTTTGTCTCTACAGCAAGGTATTTTATCTCTCCATTACGATAACACAAGCAGAGCATTCTTGCTACATAATATGAAATGTATCATACTGTATGGACAAATGTATATATATATACTCTGACAAATAAAAAAATAACAAAAATATTGTCCTGACAGTATGATACTCTGCTTGTGTTTCTTTACAGGACATTTCTGTGTCACTAATGTAGGCCTTTTAATTCAATGTCCTGCTTTGTGATAAGTTCAAAACAGCATAAGAAGAAGGTGCTAATTTAGGAATGGAAAGAATGGGCACATGTTCTTTCCTAAAAGGGAGGGGGGGGGGGCTCCACTCATGACAACGTAATTTTACATGTTTTATGAGAACCACCATCTTGTGTGACCATATTGTGAACATGCATCTTATATTTAACTAGCGAAGGGATAATATGCCCTGAAATCACTGCCCTGAGCTCGTCAGATGAGCGACACCGGAGAGAAAATGGAGTGCAAGGAAAAAGCCCATGGTCCAACTGCGCTCCATGCTTCATTACTTTTAATTGTTTTTAAAGCACTGAACGGGCTGGCACCCCCGTACTTGGCTGACCTATTGCGCCACCACACTCCATCCAGAGCCCTTAGGTCAGCTGAGCAACTGCTTTTGGAGGTCCCCAGGAATAAATTAAAAACTAGAGGGGACAGAGCCTTCTAAGGCCGCCCCTAGGCTCTGGAATAGTCTCCCCCTCCACATCAGAGCCGCCGAGAGCATTGAGGTTTTTAAAAAACTAGTCAAACACACATCTTTTCTCCCTGGCCTTTGACCTGAGGTGAGCCTGCCTTCCCGACACTGCACTCTTTGCACTTTTATTTATACTGCACCTTGCTTTTAGTGTATTTTTCTATTTGATCAGTTTTCTTTAATCTGTATGTTATCTCTTTTATCTTGTTTTTCTCTTTATATTTTATCTGTTAAGCACTTTGGGCGGCTCTTGTCGTTGTAAATGTTGTGCTATATAAATAAACGTTACTTACTTCATACAAAACACCCCTGTTCCACTCCTCGCTCAGCTTGTACTCCACTCATATGCTCTGACTACCATTTTGTATATAGCAACTAGGAGGGCACTTTGTGAGTGGCAGGGCAAAGGAGCAGATGCTGTTGCCCCCTTTCATGCCCATCCCTCTGTTGATCTTAGCTGCAGCAAAGGGGAATTCAGGAGTGTGTTCAACTTATGCCTATCTCTGTTAGACCATCTCCTTGAGCCAAAGGGTGCCTGACGGTGTGTCATTGAGAGTTACAGTATGCATCCCAGAAGTCTTTGTGATTAGCCTAGTGTTTCAGCATTAGAGAACCATTCGATAATACGCCCATGGTGTTGTTTCTTACCAATTTCATGCCTGCAGTGGCACAGTGACTCTCCTCCATGTCATATCGCACACACAATCACACACACAATCACATTTTAATCATTTATTTATGTCCACATAGAAACAAGTATACAGGGACACAAATACTGAAGGCACAGATGGGATGCATTCACAAACAGACATGGACAATGTCTTTCACATACAACAGGACAAGACTCACGGGTACAAGTAACACCGTCTCCGCCATATTTGGCGGCTGCCAATAATCACAGAGACAGAGCAATACTTGCTGAGCCTTTTTGCTTCTCCCTTGGACATTCCCAGTAGACGTAGTCCTCTGACAACCAATCTGTGCACATGTCCAAGACTGCCAAATATAAAGACTAATAGCGTACACCTATAGCCTAGCTCTGAGATGGTATCTACAAGCTGCTGGTATTTCATGACCTTAGTCATGAAGGCTTCCTCTAGGCTTATATCAAAGGTGCATGCTACCTCTAATACAGACACCTCTCTGGACTCTTCATTAACAACAACAACATCTGGTGTGTTAGCAGACAACTGTGAAAAGTGACATTGGTCATTACAGAAATTGAACATAGATGCATTGACACAAGCATGTGTATACATTTTCACTGTAACTGGGAAGTGGAGTGATATGTCCTTTACTATAAGGCTCACAATTCTGTCATGACGTGCTATATACATTCCTTTGTAAACATAACAGCCATTCAAGATGTGTGATAGTGTTTCTGTAACCTGTTCTGTGGTGTGGTGCAAGCAATGAGGAACCTGAGTGGAAGGAAACCAAATAGAGAGGTTGAGTCTGGTAGGAAGGACTTGTAATCTGGCCTTGGTTGTGAATATGACAATGTCCTCATCGAGTGCAGTGTTTTTTAGAAAAGAATGAGAAACAGAGTGATCAGCTGTGGGAAGACATGCCAGTTTTCCCTGGAGTTTCAGACCAGTCCAGTGTTGTTGTTGTTGATGTTGATGAAGGTCCATGAGAGTCCGTCTGGCCCCTCTAGATGTTAGCTGGTGGCTCTGTCCAGCAAAGGAGGCTGTTGCTCTGACCTGTGTGAGAGGGTCAGATATACAGTTCTCTGAGACCCGAACAGTCTCAGAGTCAGACCGCACCCACTCCAGGGACACCCCGGCTCGGACACAGAGGTCATTCAGGTCTGGCCAATCAGACCAAACTCCAAAACCAGCGGAATGAGTGTCCAATTTTCCGCTGGGTTTCCTCTTGAACCCAAGGAAGTGGGGCTCCGCCCCCCTGGCAACTGGGACCTTCCTTCTCCTCAGGTCCAGGAACATGGAGGAGCGGGCCAGCTCCCTGACGTCCTTGTCGTCGTTGTTAAGCATCCTGAGAAGATGGGAAATTCTCATGCTGGTGTAGATCCATTCTACATTGGGGACCCCTAGCTCTCCCTCCCACTGGGGATGAAAGATGATGTCACGGGTGCTGTGTGAATTGAGTCCAAGCCACCTGCGCACTACACTCACAGTCTTGTTGTTCATTTCACACAGCACTTTCTGGGGGATGTGGACATTGGAGAAGAGGTGCTGAACTTTGGACAGGGCCACCTGCCTGATGGCTTCTAACTTCATAGTTAGTGGCAGAGGACAACTGTCTATCAAGTCCAGCCTGGAAGTGAACTCAGTCAGGATGTTATTGACTTGCTCCTTCCACTCTCCTGCGATGTTAATTTTATGTCCAAGATATGTGTATGTCTCATGAAGAGAATTTACACGAATGGGCTGTGTTGCTAAAGAGAACACAGGGGGTGTGTCTGTTTTTGAGTGGTACCACCTGTTCCCCCCACTCCGCCTCTCATACAGGACAGCGCATTTGCTGGCTTTGACCTCCAGGCCAGACCATTCCAGAAAACGATCCGTCCTGCAGAGCATGTTCTTGATGACGCTCTCTTCCCTGGAGGCCAGGACAACATCATCTGCGTAGCCCTGCACTGGGTTGGGGGAGATGACACCCTCAGGGGCACACTGACACAGCCACTTAATCCACTGGTTGATGGCAATTATGAAATTAACCGCGCTCCATGGACAGCCAGTTTTAATGCCTGTCTGAAGTGGTGTTGGGCGAGTGAGCTGCTTCCCACAGATTACTTGGATGGTGGAGCTTCGGTACATATCTCTCACAATGTCAATGAATAGCTGGGGTAGCTGTATCTCTTCCAGTGATCTAATCATTATATTGTGAGCTAATGTTCCAAAAGCATCTCTAAAATCAAGAAAGACTGTAAAGAGTTTACATGACTGATGTTTAAAGTCATCTATCCCTGTCTTAAGGCAGAACACATGCTCATCCATACCCATCCTGCTGATGTAAGCCTTCTGTTTGGTGGACAAGATGTTAGCATCCACCAACCAGGGCAGGACTCGGGCCAGTATGCATTTCATGAACACCTTATAGATGGTAGGGAGAAGAGAGATGTCCCTCCATGTTGTTGGATCTTCAGGGATATTGCCTTTCTTTGGGATGCGATGTATCAATGCTCCTTTCCATGAATCTGGAACTCGCTTATTCTCCAAACAGACATTAAAAACAGTTGTTAATGTCTGACAAGACTGTGTGGATTTCAGTGCCTCGTATGTCACCCCATCTGAGCCACTGGCCTTGTTGTTGGGAAGGCTGTGCAAAACACACTCCACCTCCTGGACGGTGAAGTGTGAGGTGTCAGGGAGGAAAGGTGGATTGGGTGACGTCACCTCCCCATGCCAAGGCGGTGGTGGGAGGTCGTCACCTGACCGGTTGTTTTGACACTTTGTATCGTAGTAATTCTGTATGGCTGTAATGTCACTCGGGCAGGGAGCGGGATCGGGATACATACTGTTGTTTAAAATGACTTGGATCGCCTTTGATCTCCTGTGCGACCAAAGATAGGCCAGTTTATTCCTGCTCACCCCGCGGTTCCCACCGCGACTCCGGCTCGCGGTCCTCTCTCTCTCTGCAGCGAGGGCAGAACGGTGTCGCGCATGAAACATAGCTGGTCGCGTATCCAGTCAGATGTAGAGACCGACGTTAAAACGTCAGGACACGGGCGCACTGGAGGGAATTTCTTCAGTAATCGCTCACACAGATACACAGTCACACATAGATACACAATCACACACACCGATACACAGATATACAATCACAAACACAGACACACAATCGCACACACAGACACAATCACACACACAGACACACAATCGCACACACAGACACAATCACACACACAGACACACAATCGCACACACAATCACACATACGGTTGTTTTCTTTCCTCTCTTTCTCTCACTCTCAGACAGTTTTAACTGATGTTTTGAGTAATGCATTGTAAGAGTATCTAGGCACAGAGGGAGGTCGACACAGAGGAACGGTGTAATCGGAGCGTTTTTATTCAGAGCTTACAATATTGCCGCGCACGTCACGGACGTGTCGCCGGCTTAATATTCCAAATAAACAAAAAATAAATAAAGATTAGGGATTGCCGCGGCGTCAGTTCCCCTTTTCGGGGAACGCTCGTCAGCTGTTTCACTGAGAGAGTCTCTCTCTCTCTCTCTCTCTCTCTCTCTCTCTCTCTCTTTCTCTCTCTCTCTCTCTTTCTCTCTCTCTCTCTCTCTCTTTCTCTCTCTCTCTCTCTCTCTCTCTCTCTCTCTCTCTCTTTCTCTCTCTCTCTCCTCTCTCTCCTCTCTCTCCTCTCTCTCTCTCTCTCTCTCTCTCTCTCTCTCTCTCTCTCTCTCTCTCTCCACTGCCCTCCTCACTGCCGGGGGAACAAACACACACAGGTTAAAAAGACCGGTTGGGTAACGAGCCTGATTACTGAGCGCCATGCTCCCCACACACCCCCACCGCCAGTTCGAGGCCGGGGACACCAACGGCCGATAGCCTACTCACCCCCCCCCCCCCCCCCCCCGCACGGGAGAGGAAGTCGGCCACGACCCCGGCCTATGAACCACTGTGAAGTTAAAGGGCTGCAACGCGAGGTACCTTCGGGTGATCCTCGCGTTGGTGTCCTTCATGCGGTGGAGCCACTGTAGGGGAGCATGGTCGGAGTAGAGGGTGAACGAGCGCCCCAGCAGGTAGTACCGGAGGGCGCCGACCGCCCACCGAATGGCCAGGCACTCCTTCTCCACCGTGCTGTACCTGCCCTCCCGCTCCGACAGCTTTCGGCTCAGGTACAGCACCGAACGGTCGGCCCCCTCCACCTGCTGGGTCAGCACCGCCCCCAGCCCTCTATCCGACGCGTCTGTCTGCAGAGAAAAAGGGATATTACAATTAGGAGCATACAAGACTGTCTCTCCACAGAGGGCGTTCTTAATCCCATCGAACGCCACTTGGCACAGCTCACTGCATTGGACCGGATCTGGGGCCCCCTTCCGGGTGAGGTCGGTAAGGGGGCTGGCCAGCTCCGAAAACTCCGGCACAAACTGCCGGTAGTAGCTGGCCAGTCCCAGGAACCGCCTCACGTCCTTCCGGGTCCTGGGCCGCGGGGCAGCGGCGATCGCAGCGTTTTTATCCACCTGCGGTCGCACCTCCCCACCGCCCAGGATGTACCCCAGATACCGGATCTCCCCCCGCCCGATCACGCACTTCGCCGGGTTAGCCGTCAGCCCCGCCTGCCTCAGCGACTGTAGTACCGCAGCCACCCTCTGCATATGCTGCGGCCAGGTGTCCGCATAGATGACAATGTCATCTAAGTACGGCGCAGCATACGCAGAGTGCGGCCGCAGAATACGATCCATTAGCCGCTGAAACGTGGCCGGCGCCCCAAACAACCCGAACGGAAGCGCGGTGAACTGGAATAAACCCCGCGGGGTAGAGAATGCTGTTTTTTCCCGCGATACCGGCGATAATAGTATCTGCCAGTATCCCTTCGTGCAATCCAATGTCGTGTAATATGTAGCCGTGCCAAGCCGGTCCAGGAGCTCGTCGATCCGGGGTATAGGGTAGGCATCGAACTTTGACACAGAATTCACCCGTCTATAGTCCACACAGAACCGTACAGACCCATCGCGCTTTGCCACCAGCACGATGGGGCTGCACCAGTCGCTGTACGACTCTTCGACCACGCCCAGTTTTAGCATAGAGTCTAATTCCCGGCTCACCACATCTCGTTTGTGAGCCGGCAGCCTGTATGGCCGCGTACGTACCGTAACACCCGGTTGCGTAACTATATGATGCTCTATGAGGCGAGTACGACCGGGTATAGGGGAGAACACATCCGCTAAGCTATGTTGCAATTTATCAACGTCCGCCCGCTGGCTTGCAGAGAGATCTGCAAAAGCAGGTCGGGGCGCTAATACTAGTTTTTGGGACCTCCGGCCCGAACTCATCTCTCTCGAGGAGCAGCGACACCAGGGAAACAGGGACCACGTCGTTCCATTTTTTAAGGAGATTAATATGGTATATTTGTGTGCTATCCCCTCTATCCGAGCGCACTACCTCGTAGTCTACATCCCCAATTCGCCGTGTGACCGCGAACGGCCCTTGCCACTTGGCGAGTAATTTAGAGCTAGACGTGGGCAGTAATACGAGGACTTTGTCTCCCGGTGCGAAGTTGCGTAGGCTAGTCCCTCTGTCGTACAGCTGTTTTTGACGGTCCTGGGCCTCGAGCAAATGCTCCCGTGACATAACCCCCAGTGAGTGGAGCTTTATAGGTCCAGGACGTTGTGGTATTCTGTAGTAAGAAAGTAGTTCGTAAAAGAATGAGACCGGGAGACACGCTGCTGCTGTTCAATTCGCCATTTATTCAACTCCCGTTCTTCACCTCCGGAAGTGCATACATCACTTCCGTCACTGCATACATCACTTGCATACTAGCGCCCACTGGCGGTATAAACAGGACACAACATTTCCCCCTTTCTTAAAGGGATTACAGTCCTCAACGAATGCAATATTCTGTAGACTGGTGTCAGTACAATTGAAATAAAATGAAAACGAAGGAAATGAAAATGAATGAATCAGCATAATGAATAACAACAATAAACAGTTTATGACAGTGAAACATGAAATGAACATTCACTTTTATCCTTGCATTGTAGGACCTTTTTGTACTAAGTTAGAACCATGTTCTATCCTACCCTTTTAGTACGTTCTCTACGGCACAAAGTCTACCAGCCACCTAGGTGGGTTTCTGACTCTAAGGTTCCTTCTTGGACCTGGTTCATTAAACACATTCTCTGTCTCGGGCACCATGAACTCCTCTAGCTCAATCTCCTTTTCACCACTGGTGCCAGACAGAGCATCCTTGGGGAAGCGTGTAAGCTTGGATGCATTCCATTTTCGACCATCACTGAGCAGGTATGTATTCTGTCCTGCTTTACTAACTACTGTCAGCGGTTCTGTGAATCTTGATGATCCCTTTTTTACATGCTCCGGTCTGCGGACACGTACGGTGTCATTCACTTGGAACATGGGCACTTTCGCTCCCCTCATTCTGTCTGTGTACTCCTTACTCTCCTGTTGCTTGCGTCTCACTGTCTCCTGCACTTTCTCATGTGACTTAATTTGTTGTGAGACAGGGAGGACATTTAGTTTTGTACGCATCTTTCTGTTCCTCAGCAACTCAAAGGGAGTAGCTCCTGTAGTAGCATGCGGCGTAGCGCGATAGTTCAGTAAGAACTCTGTTACTGCATGTTTCCATGGCTTGTGCATTCTCTCAGCCGTCTGAATACACTCTTTGAGAACTCGATTAAATCTCTCAATAGCCCCGTTGGCTCTTGGATAATAAACACTGGAACGCAGGTGCTTTATCTCTCTCTCTCCCAGAAAGCTTGCAAAAGCATGGGAAGTAAACTGACATCCGTTGTCAGAGACCAGGAAGGAAGGGTTACCTTCACGACTAAACACTGTAGTCACGAAGCTAATAACCGCCTCTGTAGTTACAGTAGAGACAAACGCCACCTCTGGCCACTTACTGTAATAGTCTGTGAGTGTAATAGCATAACGGCAGTCCCATGCCGCACAGTCAAAGGGACCAACAATGTCAATGGCCACCTTCTCCCATGGTCCACCTGGCAGTTCCACTGGGGTAAGTGGTGCAGGCGCAGTTTTGGCTGTTTTGTCATTGTATTGACAGGGTACACATGAGCCTACTAATGTCTGGACACATCTGTCCATTTGCGGCCACCAATATAGCTCTCGTAGTCTCTGTTTAGTACGCACTATTCCCTGATGCGCTTCATGAGCTAAATTTACAACTTTAGACCGTAGTGTAGTAGGAACAACCACACGGTCGGGGCCTCTCATGACAAGTAGTTCAGCCACAGCCAGTTCATCTCTCACTCTAAAATATGGAGCAAGTTCCTTTGTCACATTCTTACTGCATTTTGGCCAACCTTTCTGTATCTGCTGTCTCAGTTGAGTCAGTTCAGGGCAGGCCTCACAGGCAGCAGTGAACTCGGTCACAGATATGGCATGTGAGGAACCTGTGAACACAGTAGCCACCATGTCTGGCTCCTCCTCCACCTCTCCTGTCGAAGGCAGAGGGAGTCTTGACAAGCAGTCAGCAGTCACATTACGTTTCCCTGGATGGTAAGTGACATCATAAGTAAAGCATAGTAGACGTGCAGACCATCTCGCTATTCTCAGACCTGCGCGACCCGTACCCCTGGAAGTGAGTAGGGTTGTCAACGCTTGGTGGTCTGTGCGTAGGACAAAACGATGTCCCCACAGGTAGGTTCTCCACCTTTCCACCGCCCAAACGCATGCCAGCGCCTCACGCTCGACGGTAGAGTACTTTCTCTCTGCAGGAGAAAGTGTCCTGGACGCAAAAGCTATGGTTCTTTCTGTATTGTCTGGGTGAATCTGGCTCATTACAGCCCCCAATCCATAGTTAGAAGCATCGGTAGTGACATAAGTAGGTAACTCAGGATCATATAATGCTAAGGTAGGACTCTCAGTAATCAGTCTCTTAACCTCAGTAAAACTGGACTCTGCATCCGCTGTCCATTCAAACTTAGTGTCAGTAGATTCCCTGAGTGTAGCACGTAGCGGTTCCACCACAGTAGAGAAGTCAGGTATGAATTTACTATACCACGATGCAAGTCCTAGGAAGGACCGCAGGGAGGATGTGTCGTGCGGGGCAGGCGCGTTCGCCACAGCACTGACCCCGTCTTGGTCAGGATGAAGACCATCTTTGGACACAGTGTGGCCCAGGAAGCGCAGAGCTTTCTGGTTGAACTTACACTTGTGCATGTTCAGTTTAAGTCCCACTTCATTTAGAGCATGTAGCACTCTCCGTAGGCTGACATCGTGATCCTGCTGTGTGATGCCGTAGCAAATCACATCATCCAGGTAGGCCTGTACGCCTGGCAGGCCTGTCAGTACAGTCGACATCATTTTCTGAAAAGCTGAAGGAGCAGAAGCGAGGCCAAATGGCACTCGGCAGAAACGAAAGAGACCCTCATGCGTGATAAACGCAGTTAAATCACGGCTATCTGGATGCAATGGCAACTGGTGATAAGCAGAGGCTAAGTCTATAGTAGAAAAGACTGTGGCTCCACGGAGCTCAGCGAACAGTTCATCCATGTGCGGTAAGGGATGACAGTCACTGATGATTGCCTTATTAGGTTCTCTGAGGTCAACACACAGGCGAGGCTTTCCTCCCCCCTTTCTCTGGGTCACAACTATAGGGGAAACCCATGGAGATGCGTCTATACGTTCTATAACGCCTTTTTCCTGTAGATCTGCGAGCTCATCGGTCACAGCCTGCCTCACTGAGAACGGAAGCCTCCTCAGTTTCTGCTGTACTGGCACAGCATCTGGTTTAACCTGTATTTTGTGCATAAAACCTTTTGCACACCCTAACTCCTGTACTAGAACCTCTGGTTCGGTCTGTGGAGTGGTACTCTGTACAGTAGGTGCTCGGAGCACAGTAGGAGAGCTAGCAGAGCTAACAGTAATAATTTTGTTACCCTCAATGCACATCTGCAATGCTACAAATAAATCTAGTCCCAGCAATGCATTTCCTGATTCAACCACTATCAATGAACCTGTAACTGAATGTCCATTATGAACAACTGTAGCATGCATGCAACCTTTAACAGGAATTTTCTCTCTGGAGTAAGTAATCAGATTCACTGTAGGCTCAGCAAGGACACATGTATGGAAAAGTGTCTGGTAAGTACTCTCTGGAATATTGGAAACAGATGAGCCTGTATCCACTATCAGCTCAACATCATGGGAATGATAATTTGCATCAACTCGTACAGTACACATAATTTTATCATTCACGACGGCCCCCTGCATGTAAAGCACAGTAACGTCATTCACCATTACCTCACGCACCTCTTTTTGAGCCGATCTACACACCTTGGAAAAATGTCCAACTTTTCCGCAAGTATTGCAAGTCACCTTAACCGCTGGGCATGTAGGCTTGTTAGCTAAGTGTCCTGTGGATCCGCATCGGAAGCAGGCGCGCTGATTCCCAGTTGTAGCTGGCTGGCTGTAGACCGTGGCATGTGCAGTCGTCGTCGGATCTTTCTTCTTGCCCTTGTCGAACCTCCTCCTCGTCGGCTGTTTCTCGATGGCTCTCACCGAAGCTGTAGCTCCAGAGAGAACGTTGGAGTTCCGTAGTCCAGCCTCGATTTGTAAGGCCATTGAAGTAGCTTTGTCCAGAGACAAGTCCGATTCAAGCAAAAGTCTGTCTCGTATGCGTGTATTAGCAACACGCTCAATCAGTTGATCACGAATCATTTGTTCCTCCATGGCGCCAAATTCACAAGCTGCAGCTAGCTCGCGTAATGAAGCAAGGAACTGATTAACCGTCTCGTCAGGACCCTGAGCTCTCTGTCGAAATTTGTGACGTTCAGCAATCACATTCACCTTAGGAACAAAGTACTTTTTCAGTCCATCCACGGCAGAAGTGTAGGTAACACCCGTATCCTTTAGAGTGTAGAACAGTCTTTGTCCTTCGGTCCCCAGTGCATGGAGAAGAACCGCGCGCTTTCTTTCCTCCGGCCATTTTTCTCCGGTAGCATCAATTACGAGCATGTAATTTTCAAACATTCTCAACCAAGTAGGAAAAGAAATAGCAGGTTCGCCTGGCACAGGCATGAACGGTGTAGGTAAGGGTACGGACATAGCCATCCTCGTCGCCAAAAATGTGGTATTCTGTAGTAAGAAAGTAGTTCGTAAAAGAATGAGACCGGGAGACACGCTGCTGCTGTTCAATTCGCCATTTATTCAACTCCCGTTCTTCACCTCCGGAAGTGCATACATCACTTCCGTCACTGCATACATCACTTGCATACTAGCGCCCACTGGCGGTATAAACAGGACACAACAGACGTATTGAATTTCATTTTTACTGTCACTAGACCCTTCCTCCCAGCTTTCTTTAATCAGGTCTAGGACGCCCCGTGGCTTGCGCCCGTACAGGAGCTCAAAGGGGGAAAACCCCGTGGAAGCCTGGGGTACTTCCCGCACTGCGAACAACAGAGGGTCTAACCACGACTATCTTCGTGTATGAACTTACGGATCATTGACTTAAGCGTCCGATTGAGCCGCTCACACAGCCCGTCGGTGGCCGGGTGATACACGCTCGTTCGGACCGCCTTAATGTCTAACAACCCGTAAAGTTCCCTAAGTGTTCGTGACATAAAATTAGTGCCTTGGTCGGTGAGGATCTCTTTCGGGATCCCCACCCGGGAGATGACCTGGAATAACGCCTGTGCTACACTCTTTGCAGAGATAGTAGGAAGCGGTATTGCCTCGGGGTATCGAGTCGCGTAGTCTATGAGGACTAACACGAACCGATAGCCCTGTGAGCAACGTTCAAATGGCCCGATTATATCCATCCCAATACGATCGAATGGTGCCTCCACCAGGGGGAGGGGGCGCAACGGCGCCCGGGGGATTGACTAATTGGCACTCGCGGCAGGATGCGCACCACCGCCGCACCTCTGCCCGAATCCCCGGCCAATAAAATTGAGCCATTATCCGGTTGAGTGTTTTGTCGTATCCTAAGTGGCCTGCCATAGGATTGTAATGCGCCGCCTGGAATATAGCTTCCGACGGCTCCTAGGTACCAACAACTGGGTCACTTCCTCGTCCCTGCGAGTGTCACGACTCACTCTATACAGTCTGTCCCTAATCAATACAAAATACGGGTGGGCGCGCGCAGCGTCTGGCCGTACCAGCACACCATCAATACTGTTCACCTGGTCGTAGGCGGAGCGTAGAGTGACATCGCGAGACTGCTCGAGGGGGAAGTCGGCTACTGGAGGGAACGCAGGCGGCGGATCCGCGGGTGCTGGACCCACCGCCTCCTCCGGCTCCTCGGCAGCGTCGGACGCCCTCGCATCAGCGCAGAGCACTGCGCACGCCTCACATTTCCCTGTCGGTCGTGCACGCACCCTCGTAGTTTCCCCTAATACTTGCGGAAACCCAGCCCAATCTAAACCCAAAATTAGAGGGTGCGTGAGGCGCGAGCTAACCGCGCCTGAACACTGTTTTTTCCCCCCTTATCGAATTTCGATGGTGACTACCGGATACTCGTGAATATCCCCATGCACACACCTCACCAAAACCCGCGATGCCTCTAACAATGCCCCGGGTCGAACCAGGCGCTGGTGGATCATGGTCTGGAAGCAACCAGAATCCAACAGCGCCTGGTGCGTTTCGCGTTGTACCCTTACCGGGATACGCCACGCCTCGCCTGGACACGGGGGAGGGGTCGGACCGCCGGCGACACGGACTACCTGGCCCTCCTCCATCAGGGGACAGTCCCGTCTGAGGTGGCCCGGCTGTCCGCATCGCCAGCAACCCTCCTCTGCCGTCCGTGGGGCCGTCTGTGGGGTGGAGGTTGGCCCCCCGTGTGTGTCCCACCCCCCGGTGGCCCACCCCGTCCTCGTGGGGGACGTGGACCGGACGTGGACCGGAGCCGGACCCGGTAACGGGACTCGCGGGAGGTGGTTCTCGGCGAGGGTGATGGCGGAGGTGAGGTCGGCGGGCTGGTGGTAGCGGACCCAGGTGGAGGTTCTCGCTGGCAGTCCCTCGATGAAGCGCTCGAGGACCAGCAGCTCCATTACCTCCGTGCCTGTCTTCGCCTCCGGGTCCAACCACCGCTTGGCCTGGTCCCGCACCTGGTGTCCGTAGCTGAAGGCCCGGTCGCCCTCCTGGAAGGCCAGGGCCCAGAACCGGCGTCGGTGCTCCTCTGGTCTCAGTCCCAGCTCGTCCCGTACTGTACTGCCCTGGCCACGGTCGTATAATCCGCTTGGGCGGCCGCCGGGAGGCTGTGGGCTGCCAGCTGGGCTTCCCCCGTGAGGAGTGGTAGTAGCTGGGGAGCCCAGATCTCCTCCGGCCACCCAGCTGCTCTTGCCAGCCCCTCGAACGTCGCAAGGAAGGCCTCGGGGTCGTCTCCCTCCCCCATCTTCTGGGGCCGGATGCTTAGCCGGGCGACTGGCGCAGCCTCAGCCGCCTGCCCCTGGAGGAACTCGCGGAACGTGGCCCCGGTCCTCCGTCTGCCCCCGGGCCAATTCCGTGAACAGGCGCTGCTGCTGCTGGTTCATCTGAACCAGGTGTGCCACCACCTGGCCCATCGGGGAATCCATCCCCCTGTGTGGGTTGTGCCGACCCCCCTACTGTGCCCCACGTTGGGCGCCAGATGTAAGAGTCTCTAGGCACAGAGGGAGGTCGACACAGGAACGGTGTAATCGGAGCGTTTTTATTCCGAGCTTACAATATCGCCGCGCACGTCACGGACGTGTCGCCGGCTTAATATTCCAAATAAACAAAACAAAGATTAAAGATTAGAGATTGCCGCGGCGTCAGTTCCCTTTTTCGGGGAACGCTCGTCGGCTGTTTCACTGAGAGAGTCTCGCTCTCTCTCTCTCTCTCTTTCTCTCTCTCCGGCTCTCTCTCTCTCTCGCTCTCTCTCGCAGTTTCCACTGCCCTCCTCACTGCCGGGGGAACAAACACACACAGGTCAAAAAGACCGGTTGGGTAACAAGCCTAATTAAAGTCAAAAGTCAAAAGTCACTTTATTGTCCCATCACTGGGAAATTTGTATTGGGCTTGCACCCCACAGCAGCCAACAAAGAGCAACAGACAATACAGAATATTAGCACACAAACAGAAGGCGGCCCTGATTAAAACAAGAGTGGAAATAAAACGATAAGCAAGATATGTTCACATTCATCTGGTGCAGTTTAAAAGTTGAACAGAAACGGGAATAAAATCTATTTAATCTAGCGCGGGGGACTCTGAACCTCCTCCCAGAGGGCAGCAGTTCATACTCTGCATGTAGGACATGGGAGGGATTCATGAGAATTCTATTAGCCTGTCTGAGAGTAGCCTGTTCAAAAATAGACTGCAGGGATGAGTGGTCTTTCACCCCTATGATCTTCCATGCAGTCTGTATCAGTCGGACCAGTTTGGACCTTAGTTTTACAGATAGGTTACCAAACCAAGATGTAATGCCGTATCTGATGAGACTCTCTAAGACAGACTGGTAGAAGAGTAGCATACATTTTTGGTCAACACTACACAACACTACACAACTCTAAGGCGGCGTAGGAAGTGTAGTCGTTGTTGTAATCTGCTACAAAGGCTGTCTACATGAGTGCTCCAGGTGAGTGAGTTGTCAATGAAAACCCCGAGATACTTGTAAGAGGCGACCTGAGAGATGGATTGTTTGTGGATGACCACAGGCCTGTGGTCCCCAACACCTCTACTGACACCTGTCCGCAATCAGGTCGCCACCCATCCCCCACCGACAGTCTGGCTCCCTCTGCAGGCCAAAACGCGCCATGCTCCCCACATGCATAAAGCCAGTTGTTTCCTTTGGTGTACCGCCCCACACTTCACAGGTGCACACCCCAGGTGAACTGAGAGGATTTGCTTTCTATTTACTACAGCTAAATAATATTAACTAATTCAATTCTCGATTTTTGTATTTCTCAAATATGGCTCAAAGCTCATGTTCCTTCTCATATATAGCTTCAGCAAGACATTTAAGAGAAATAAAAGAGATAAGGATGAGATCGCTTCTAGAGATCATACTTCTCAGATTTGTCTCATGAAAGTCTTAGACTCATATCACGTTCTTCTCCTTACTTACTACTTACTTTTGAAATGACCAAGACATGAATGAATACAATTGTATACAATGATGATATCTCCAATAGATATCCTTCTTTAAATAGCTAAAATGATCATCTCAATTCAACTTCAAAGTCTACTAATTCATGTCTCGTTCTTGTTGTTGTATCTTATTTATTGCTACGGAGCCCCCCTGGGGTCACATGGTAGAAAAAAAGTATTTGATGTGTGAATCCGTTCCCTCGGTTTTGTAATTCGTTCCCTCGGTTTAGTAATCCGTTCCCTGAACGATCGCAAGGATTAGGGTTAGGGTTAGGGTTAGGCTTGCGATCGTTCTGGCTCGTAGGGCCTAACCCTAACCCTAACGAATTACTAAACTGAGGGAACGGATTACTAAACCGAGGGAACAAATTACAAAACCGAGGGAACGGATTCACACATCAAATATTTCTTTTCTACCATGTGACCCCAGGGGGGCTCCGTATATTGCTCCTAAGGGACCCTGAAAAGCTCCAGTTCATCAGAACGATCAACAGATAAGCAACAGATTTTCTGCTATGGGAAACCACCTGCACCCCAACTGAAACTGATTAAATAAATTAGTAAATACTATACACTGTCTTGTTTATTTCTGTGCTAAAATACACATGTATACTTCTGCAGTAAAATTATTTAAAGTGGATTGTCAAAGTAGGCTATGAAGCACAATGCAAAAAATGTGTTTAACCTACCGTTAGATGGAATAGGCTATGACACATTTTTAAACACTCTATACTATGATTGACATCAGCCCCACCTTATGGAAACGACGCCACGCCACTGCTCCCGGCCTCTGAAGGCAGATGGAGCCTGCGCGTGGCCAACTGGACCTCCGTAGTAGAAGCAAGGTTTTCGGGGGAAAGGCTTCCAATGCAAATGAACACCTTCGGACGGTCTAATTAAAACCGCTCTCTTCATTTGGTCAAGCCATCTGTCTGTGGAGAAGAATACCAGGTGGATCCATCCAGCAGTCAACCAATCTCATAAAACAGGACCATCCCCAGGCCTATAAAACGATTTGGACTCCTCAACATGACACAGCTGATGATATTTATTTTTTTACAGTCACAATGCTCAAGAGGCCAATTAATGAAATGTGAGGCGGATCAACCTATAATGTAATTGATTCCTGCATTTTGTTGTGTGCTAATGCCATCTGTGTGGAAGCACATTCTGATCACTCTACGGTGTACCGTAATCCAGCAACAGCTCATGTGGGTGATTATTGTCATTTGAAGGCTACCGCACAATTATATGACCTTGCATGTCTTTTGCATAGACCAGATGACATCATAAAAATTAGGAGTTGTGTATGCCTCTCATTTTATGAACAGCATGCAAGGCCCAAATTACATTCCAACCCATCAAAAATCAACTCTTGATCACAAGGAACAATAAATAGGCTACTAACCCACAAAGATAGTGACTGAAATGCTAGACTGAGCAGGGAATACAAATTGGCATCTGTATTTTCTCGGCTACTGCTCAGAGACAAAGACATAAAATGTTATCTGAGACAAACTGGCTCACATCGGCAAAGGAACATCTATTAGCTCCGACAAGTAGAGTTTGAACGAAGCTTAGCTGATAGAATCATCGGAATCATATCCATGAGCATCCAGATGAACAACACGCGTTAATGCGTGATAAATAAAGGTGATAAAAGTAGAGAAAAGTTCAGATGAAATGCCAGTCAGTGTGCTGGATTAAACATGGAGTCTTGAGCTGATATCTGTGCAGCTTTCTCTAGTATCACCTCCAATGGTTCCAGGCACAGTACAGCACGTTGCCTTCTGATAGTACCTGTCACTCAATAATAATAATAATAACTTTATTTGTATAGCGCTTTACGTCAAAGTGCTTTACAGTAGGTAAGCAACAATTAAAACAACTATTCCAGTTAAAACACACATAATTACACAAGCTATGACATATAGACAACAGAAAACAGGTGGGTCTTCAACTTGGTTTTGAACACTTCCACTGAGCATGCCTGTCTGATGTCCAATGGAAGAAGGTTCCAAAGAGTTGGTGCACGGAAAGAAAACGACCGCTCACCGATTGTCTTCTTCCTGACTCTGGGAACAACGGGGCAGAGCCTTGTGAACGCAGAGACCTTGAGGGGACATAATATGGGTCCAGAAGGTCCTTTAGATAGGAAGGCGCAGTGCCATTTACAGCTTTGTATGCTAGTAACAACAACTTGAAGTCCGCTCTAACATGGACAGGGAGCCAATGAAGGGAAGCCAGTACTGGTGAAATATGGTCACGGCAGTCAAGCAGATGATAAAAGAAAATGGCTTAAAAACAGCCGTGCCTATTTTACCTACTAGTAGAGCCGCCTTGGGGGTCAAATAGACCCCCTTTTTAGAATGTAAATCTGCTATATAAAACACCTTTCTATCTTATCCTGATTTTGATTTTTTTATCTAGGAAAAGTCATGAAAGGAGGGTCCTGAAATTTGATCGAATGGAAAGATTCTTTTTTTTTACTCGCAGGGGTCACCGCACCCCCTCACGGCTCTTCTAGTGTTAATCGAAATGGTGAGCAGAACAGGTTTTTGCACTATTTTGCTCTCTCTCTGACTCTATTTACCTCTCTCTCTTCTAACCCTAACCCTCTGTTTATATTTTCAGCTGTGGAGGGAATCTTAAAATAATACAACTCTCGCTCTTATTCTGAATGACGAATTTATAGTCAACATGTTATTGTGTTGGTGGTGCAGTGCAGTCATTCATAATGAATATGAATGAATGTTTTCAGCTTTTAGTCTGGTTCTCAACACTGTCAGGAATCATATGGCCACACATTTGTTCTTCTCTGACTGTGACTGTGTTACCACAGGTACTGTATATTATACATTATTATATATGACTTCTGAATATATAAAACTGCATGCATTGTATAAACATTCAAACACGTTTCTTTCCCCACCATTTTACTCCAGTCTTATTAATTCTCAAATGTGAATTCATAATGTTAAAATCTGCTCTGAAAAAGCCTGCAGCGCCTAATTATGAGCTAATCTTCTGTGGATATTATCCATTGCCCCTGTTCTAATGTGAGAATTAAGTCCTTAGGCCAAGCTTATGCTATACACTGTGTTTATTCATCATGACTCAGCATGTGGCTATATAAATGCACATTTTGAAAAAGATGTGATTAATACTCATTAGGGTTAGTGTTTACCCATTTTTCTCCTAAAAAAGATGGGAGTTACTGTTACACAATGTTTTGTGATTGCCAAAAGCAGACAGACACAGTATTAACTAGCTGCGTAGGGGGGGGGGGGGGGGGGGGGGGGTCATTATTATCCACATTGGGTAGTTCAGTGAATTACAATTGGTATTTGTGTTTTTGTTCAAAATATGACTAATAGCACATCACCAATTTGATATGTATCATCATAAATCCTTCCTGCAGTTGCTGTCCCCACATAACTCAAATGAGACAAATCTAGCTTTCAACTGCTCCAAGACCATGTTATATCTTGTTTTAAACCTGTCATCACCTCTGCAGGTCTTCATACTGTTATGATGACATTTCTGAGCAGCTTGCAAGTCCCGCCTATCTCTTGACAGATAGGCCAACAGGATAGGTGTTGATTGAAGCTGCTCTGAGAGATTATCTGCTGATCAAAATCTAAAACTCACATTCACTTCCCAGCTGCATTTGAATAACCATATGTGGACACAACAGGACAGATCTAGTAGCTTTCACCTGTTGTTACATAGATCTGTTGTTACATAGATCTTCTATAATAGAATCCTCCACTGTCCTGACCTAAAGTCTACTGGACTGACTGGCGACACTGAGTGCTTTGTTACAAAGCTTTAAAAGTCAACAGGGGAGTACTGGGCTATTATGTGGAGACTTTAAAGAATTGCTAAATCTATAGCTCAAAGAGATAATAGGTAACAATGTCATCAATCTTATACTGCAGACCTGAAGCTTTGAAAGTGAGTTTTTGCTCCATTCTTTTCAACTGTCAATTTATTTAAAAAATCTAAGTGTAAGAAAATCAGAATGAATTGAATAATGATACAGGAGTTCATGATAACAATTGACTTAGAGCTTTGTTTCCTTTCATGGCAACTCCTTGCCTTCAAAAGCTGAATACATTGTTACAAGTGTTTAGATATCTTTTGACCCATAAAATGTAATTGCACAGTGAAAGTACCTAGGGGTTAGAGGTTTGACCTAAGACAAAATGTCTTGCTGGAGAGAAAGCCTTTCATGATGACTAGTAATTCTTCTCAGGTTTATGAATTTGTCCCCAAAAACACGTTTCAAAAGCTTGCCTCTCTTCATATGTACAAGTGAACCCCAAGGAAAAGCCAGCCATATTCTGTATATTGACATCAATAACCTCCTATTAAGTACTCACTGCCCAAACTACTTACACATGAAGAATAGACAATCAATTAGACCCAAGATTCCAAGTTAAGCTTAAACTAGAACAGCCATGGGTGGGGTCATTTGACCATGTGAGTAAAAACAAGTGTATATCTTTGCACTCGATCATATTTCAGGACCCTCCTTTCATGACTTTTCCTAGATATGTGCGTTCTACCACCCAGTATCCTTACATTTTCAAAATCACATCAGGATAAGCTAGTATAAAGCTATTTTGCAGTTTTTCTGTGTAGGAGGCGGGCTAATTTATGAGGCGCACTAACTAGTGGTCTTTGTGTGTAAGTAGCAGTTTCCCATTATAAAGACTTTACCCCCGAGGTAGCTCTTATAGTAGGTAAAATAGGCACAGCTGGTCTAGTAATTCATAATTTAAATTTTGCCATTTAGCAGACGCTTTTAATCCGAAGCGATTTACAATTACGAATTACAGGGACATTCCCCCTGGAGTAACTGAGGGCTAAGTGCCTTACTCAAGGGCACACTAGTAGTGGTGTGGTTTCAGGCGGGATTTGAACTCACAACCTTCCGATCACAAGTCCAACTCACTATCCACTAGACCACCACTACCCCATAGCCTCTAGTGTTAAAGTCAATTGGGCGATGCAATCAGAAGGGGAATCGGGGCAGGCTCGAGGCCCCTCTTTAAGGCAAACTGATCAGATGGGCACAAATATGCTGTCAGGACAATGACTAGGACCTAGAAACGTGCTAGCATAGCAAATGTGTAAATGTTAGAACATTCCCTCTTAAAATGGATTGTGATGTTCAACAACAGACCAAATGCAAACTTGAGATTTGTTCACAAAATGTTATTTTTGTATAAATATCTAGAATTAACTTTGAGTTGAAAATGTGTCGTCTCTAAGTGATACAGTAAGTCATTGAGAGGTAAGGATTTTCGTCCTAAATGAAACTTCTTCTCAAGGATCGCCTTGATAGAATTTACTCAGGAAAGCTATGAATGATGCAACGTTGGGTCATACTCATATGCATATACTTTATGCACAGAAATGTACCTTTACCTTAAACTATCTAGTCTGTGAGGTAAAGGAGGCTATTATTCTGTTTAAGTGTCCACTTCCAAGACTGTGAGTCTGGATGCCTCACTGTTCTCAGATCTTCAGAGCAAGTAGAAATCTACAAATCTTTGTAGCGTTAACTTTTTGATGCTGTAGGGCAGCGATTCCCAACCTATGGGCCAGGGGTACAGAGGGTTAAGATTAGCAACACTTTTTTGCATCATCAGTGTGATACTACTAGGCCTACTGCACTCTATGTATGATGATGCATATGAAATATCCAATCCAAGAATAAGAGAATAATGATGAGACACCCAAAAAAACTGTACACTTGCGTAAAATGCCTGTGTGGGCCGCGAATACTTTTTAGATTTTTAAGTGGGCCTTGAGTCCAAAAAGGTTGGGAACCGCTGCTGTAGGGGCTTTGTAGCACCCTATAATGTAATAATTTCCTGATAATGTAATAACTTCTGATAATGTAATAAAATGTCCACTTAACTCCATAGAAAATGTAATAAAACCCAATAATGTAATAATTGACTAATAATGTAATAAAATAACCTGACTGATATTGGAATAACATTTTTACTGATAATGTAATACCATATTTCATTATTGGGAATTTATTACACTTTCAGGTGGGTCTTTTTTTTTTTTTTTTTACTGATAATGTAATACTTGACAGATCATGTAATACTATGTTCATTTTCAATCCAGAGTTCTACATTTTGTTTTTTAAGAATCTAAGACTGTTGTAGACACTGGATTTAAGAATCTAAGAATCTTATTTACACTGGATTTATGAATCTAAGAATCTTATTTACACTGGATTTAAGAATCTAAGAATCTTATTTACACTGGATTTGAAATAACAGAATGACTACTGGTTAAATTACAGATTTGCATATGTGCAGATTACTCAGGGACAGAAAGGTATTGATGCTGACACATTGCATACGCACTTACCAAGTGATCATAATAAAGGGAGAAAGAGAAGCTTCAATGACGCTCAACGAATTTTCAGCTAATCTCTTCTGCGAGATTTTGAGAAGTTGTCGATGTTTCAAATGGAGATCGCCTCCAAAAAGATCTGGGGCCTCATTTATAAAAAAGTACTTGAACGTCATCTTTGACTTTCACGTAAGCACATTTTTCTAAACGGACGTAAGCATTATTTATAAAACGGGCTGAGATGGTTTAAAGTTGCGTACGTGCTTCCTTCTATAAATACCAAATATACTTGGAATTGAACGCAGGTGAATGAGGTTTGTATTAACGCCCTGTGATAGAGGCTCAATTATAGCGGCTGAATTAAGACAAGTGCTATAATGGGGTAGGCGTTCGTCTGGAAGCGGGAGAGGGCAGAGAAGAGTGGCTTCTCGGTAAGTTGCGTTTGTAACGTTTGATCATGACAACTAACCAGGCAAATGCTTATACTCAGTCAGTAGGCTACTCAAGTTGTAAAAGAAAATCAGGGGGGATGGTCTATTTTATCATATGAGGACAATTTTAGCATCCCCTCAGCGTCAGTGACTTCAGTGTCAGTAAAAATGTCATTGCATGTGTGCGTGCCCCCTCGCACCTTGAAATAGCAGTAATACCACGTTCATTGATAAATGACATAACGTATGGAAAGAGGGGAGGAAAGTTTTAGAAGGGGGACGATTTTGACTGTTTTCATCCCGCCTCAACTCGAGTGCTGCTTATACTGTAATAATATAATGGTCTTATTCTTATCAGGTGACATTGAAAACATGATTGCGAACTCCCTTTGCGAACTCCCAGACACCGGAGAAACTCCAGTATAATTTAGTGCATGGCCGGGCAAGGTCCGTTGTGGAAGGCACTAGGCATGTTGAAGGGGAGATAGGCAGCTCCGGAGGGATATAAAGGAAGACTGAAATACAATCATAAACATAAGTTCCCTTTAAATCTTGAATTAAACTCATTTTCTCGGCAGATAACAACATCGTTCATTTTATTACGAGCCACTTAAACTTCGCATGAATTACAATAGGCAACGTTTTTCCAGTGCGGCTCACATGCCTGTAATAACTCCGCATAACCAGTAGGTAATGTGCGTAAGCAAATGAATACTCGACGTAGAGCTACGATCGTTTCCACGTTGAAATTGTATACATCACTACGTTGACGTGGTTTTCTACGTACGACACGGGTAAGATCAAAATTTGATCTAAGCACGTTCTATAAATGAGGCCCCTGGGCTTCCAATTTTATTCTATGGGGCCGTGAACACAGCGCTTAAGAAATCTGGTGGCGTTACTTTGTGACTATTTCTAGATCTGTTTCTCCTGTCCAATCACCTGCTGATTCAACTTCACATAATATACAATCAGTATGACAGTATGTCAACTGACCACTTGACATAGAGGAAGATGATGAAAGTGATATAATAACAATTTATGAGTGGATATGTAGGCCTATGTTTGTGTCATGTAAGTGTGTATGTAGGTGTTGAATGAATGAATGCATATGTACAGTGGGTGCGGAAAGTATTCAGACCCGACCCCTTCAGTTTTTCCACATTTTGTTGTATTATAGACTCAATTTAAAATGGATTAAATTAAAATAATTTGCCATCAATCCACACACAAAACTGAAGGGGACTGAATACTTTCCGCACCCACTGTATACCCTCCTCAAATGAAGAGTTACCAAAGGTTTTGTTCATGTCCCTGAGTAATCTGCACATATGCAAGTCTGTCATTTAACCAGTAGTCATTCTGTTATTTCAAATCCAGTGTAAATAAGATTCTTAGATTCTTAAATCCAGTGTATACAACAGTCTTAGATTCTTAAAAAACTAAATGTAGAACTCTGGATTGAAAATGAACACAGTATTACATTATCTGTCAAGTATTACATTATCAGTAAAAAAAAAAAAAGACCCACCTGAAAGTGTAATAAATTCCCAATAATGTAATAAGGTATTACATTATCAGTAAAAATGTTATTACAATATCAGTCAGGTTATTTTATTACATTATTGGTCAATTATTACATTATTGGGTTTTATTACATTTTCGATGGAGTATCAACCAACAGTGGACATTTTATTACATTATCAGGCGTTATTACATTATCAGGTAATGATTACATTATAGGGTGCTACAGGGTTCACTGGTTGTTCTGTGAAGCCCCGAAGTGTGCATATACCAACCATATCACACAGAAGTGTGCATATACCAACCATATCACACAGAAGTGTGCGTATACCAACCATATCACACAGAAGTGTGCGTATACCAACCATATCACACAGCAGGCTGGAGCTGGGTCCTCCTTGACTAATTAAACACACAACAGTGTCCTGGCATAAGCAGCATCTGCATGTTGTATCTGGTCCCACAGACGAAGGCTTCCAGGTGGTTGGACAAATTACTCAGTGGGATAGTTGAAAGTGTCTGACATGTAAAAGCTTAAAGAGACAATTTTGGTGGCGCTTAGGTGGCGTAGTGGGCTAAGCGTCGACCATGTAACCGCAGGGTCCCTGGTTCGATTCTGGCCGCAGACATATCCTGCATGTCATCCCTTCTCTCTCTCTCTCTCTCTCACCCATCCTTCCTGTCAAATCTCTACTATCTCTATCACAATAAAAATGAAAATATGAGTGGGACTGCCCCACTCAGAAAAAATAACAAAAAGAAAAAACAAAAGACAATTTTGAGGATCCTCACAAACATTCACTTCTACCAGACCATGTTGTGTCATTTCAAACGGGGGAGGTCTTCAGTGGGATGCAAGATGCAAATCAAGAATTGCATTTAAACAGAAAAAGATACGTGTGTACTAGGGTGCATCAAAATATACAATTCTACCATACTGATCTGTCCAGGTGCTAAAAGTGTTCCATGTCAAGTTGTTATAAGACATGCAAAATATTTTTGCAATACGTGATGATCTATAGGTGGCACGGCACATCAGCTTTTATGGCTAAAGGGGGTAACCAGAGCCCACTGAAGGGAGCCGTCATTGATGATGCATTTTAACCTTTATTTTGTTTAATTTCTATCTGTCCCTTAATATCACTGTCATCACCATCACACTGTGTATAATGCACTGTACAACTTCCATTTCTACATTCAACATGTTTATTTTGTAACCTGAGGTGGTAACCATGGTAACCATGGTATCAATGCTGTGAGGCAAAAAGGCTGCACTCTTGATCTCAAGAAAACTGAGGTAATCTCTTTATTCTTTGTGTTGGGTGTGTCAGTCCTTGTTAATGACAGTAGTACCATGTCAGTCCTTGTTATTGACAGTAGTACCATGTCAGGTTGTTAACTTGTCAGTAAAAACACACTGAGGACCCTATCAGGAGCTCTCATTCAATGTCACTTCGACTATGCCGTAACATCATGGTACTATAGAACCACAAAGGCCCATAAAACAAGACTCCAGACAGCCCAAAATAAACTGGTTAGGCTTCTACTAGGCCTCAACCCTAGGACACATCTAACCGCTGCTCATTTTTTGAGCCTTGATTGGCTACGAGTAGTTGACAGAGTGCAGCAGCTTGCACTGGGCCTGGTCTTCAAGATACGCTACACCACAAAGACACCCAAGTACCTGTCAACATACTTCCAAAAAGTGAACAACGTCCACACATACAACACCAGAGGAAGCTCCACGAACCACGTTCAACCGCGTTGCACCACAAACAAGGGGTTAAACTCGTTTGCAAACTATGCAGTAAAAATGTGGAACGCCCTTCCTATAATCTTAAAGGAGTGCAAAACACTGCCCACCTTCAAAACCACTCTCAAAAAACATTTACAGGAGGCTGCAATCCGTAACTGGACCCTCTAAATCAAAAATCAGATTAAAAGACCCGAACTACCCACTGTACATACTTTGTGTTTTGTCCCCCGCCCCCACCTGTGGTGTATGTCCCCACCTGTCCTACCCGCTGTACATACCTTATGTTTTGTTGTATTGTTCTTCCCATGATGGATGTGTGTTTATCTTGTAGATAGTAATAGTTATTTGTCTGTATTATCTTGTAGATAGTACTAGCTTTTTTGTCTGTCTTACATGTAACGATGAATTGAGAATCAAGGACCCCAATTGAAATAAGCCAGTGGCTTTCTTGGGTTTTTATCCTGTTAGTTGACCATGTATGTAATATGTACTTTCATGTACCTACTTCTGCAAATCTTCTAATAAAGTTTTCAATCAATCAAAAATGACAGTAGTACCATGTCAGTCCTTGTTAATGACAGTAGTACCATGTCAGGTTGTTAATGACAGTAGTACCATGTCAGGTTGTTAATGACAGTAGTACCATGTCAGTCCTTGTTAATGACAGTAGTACCATGTCAGGTTGTTAATGACAGTAGTACCATGTCAGGTTGTTAATGACAGTAGTACCATGTCAGTCCTTGTTAATGACAGTAGTACCATGTCAGGTTGTTAATGACAGTAGTACCATGTCAGTCCTTGTTAATGACAGTAGTACCATGTCAGTCCTTGTTAATGACAGTAGTACCATGTCAGGTTGTTAATGACAGTAGTACCATGTCAGGTTGTTAATGACAGTAGTACCATGTCAGGTTGTTAATGACAGTAGTACCATGTCAGGTTGTTAATGACAGTAGTACCATGTCTCCACAACCAAGATGGCGGCGCGTTCACACGCGAGGCTGGAGGAGCTCCTTACGTTGGTGCTTATTAGGGTTTTTAAGTACATTTGTATGTACTTTTTTATTTCAGTACTTATAGGGAACTGTTGTGTAAATAGTACCTACAGCAGGCACGACTTACTAGAAGTTGGTGCGAAAAACGAGAGGACTGTAACAGCGGAGTTCCTGAAACAACAAAGGATTCCTCAAGACATCGCCCGTTCACCGGGAGAACAATGGTACACAATCCCAACCCTGAGGCGCAAACGTCGGCGTAGGGACCGCAAGCAACGACGGGGCTGCAGGGGAGGCCTGCTAGCTAGACTAAAGAAGTGCCCGGACAAGCCAGCTTTGCCGAGTATATTCCTCTCTAACGTAAGATCCCTAGCTAACAAGATGGACAAACTGAGACTGCAGGTAGCTTCCAACAACACCGTGGGGGATAGCTGTGTGATTATTCTCACAGAAACCTGGCTCAGCGCTTCCATTATTGACTCTGCCGTGGCGTTGCAAGGCCGCACTTTACACCGAGCGGACAGGACATTGCTTAGCGAGAAGACGCGCGGAGGCGGCCTGATCATATCTACGAAGGACAGCTGGTGCTTAAACACAAAAACTGTAAGTAGCCACAGCTCCCCAGACCTGGAATACTTGACTGTTAAATGCCGACCCACATACCTCCCGAGGGAATTCAACGCTGTGTACATAACAGCTGTTTACATAGCACCAACCGCGGATGCTAGCTTAGCATTAGCCCGGCTACATGACGTCATCAGTGGTGGACAGAGCACAGATCCTCAAGCAGTACATATAATCGCGGGGGACTTCAATCATGCTGACCTGAAGGTAGTACTACCCAAGTTTTATCAGCATGTTAAATGTGCAACAAGAGGAGATAACACACTGGACAAAGTATACACCAACATCATGCTTGCCTACAAGGCTAGACCGCTAGCTCATCTAGGCATGTCTGACCACGTGTCCATCCTCCTGATCCCAGCCTACACTCCCATGAGGAAAAGTGCCCCCATCACCACTAAGACTGTCAGAACCTGGCCAGCAGGGTCCGCTCCACTGCAGATCTGCCTGAATGACACCTCATGGCAGGAATATGAGCACGAGGACCTGGAACAGTTCACGTCGTCGGTTCTGAACCACATAGTGAACTGCACCAACTCAGCCACCGTGGACAAACGTGTCCGGGTCTACCCCAACACGAAGCCATGGATGACTGAGAAGGTCCGACAACTGCTCAAGGAGAGGAACAACGCCTTCTCAGCGAAGGACAAACTGCTGTACAACACCACCAGGGCTAACCTAAACCGTGGCATCCGGGAGGCCAAGGCAGACCACAGAGAGAAGATTGAGGAATGCTTCCTGAGCAACGACTCCAGGCGGGTGTGGCAGGGGGTTCCGCACATGACAAACTTCAGAACCAACAGGCTCACAGCCGCTGAGGGCGACCCCCTGCTGGCGGAAGAGCTGAACTCCTTCTACGCCCGGTTCGACGAGGGGTGAACGGAGGTAACCACAACACAAACACCACTCTCTCCAGCTCTCAGCAGCCTCACCCTCACAGAGCATGAAGTGAGACGCGTGCTGAAGGCGGTGGACCCCAGAAAAGCCTCAGGGCCGGATGGCGTCCTGGGACGGGTGCTGAGGGACTGCGCCGACCAGGGTTTTCACCAACATCTTCAACCAGTCCCTGTCCCAGGCCACCATCCCACCCTGCCTGAAAACCTCAACAATCATCCCAGTCCCGAAGAAAAGCACGGTGAGCTGCCTAAACGACTACCGCCCGGTGGCACTCACATCAATCATCATGAAGTGCTTCGAGAAACTGGTCCGGGCCCACATAGTCACACGCCTCCCGCCCAACCTGGATCCATACCAGTTCGCCTACAGAGCCCACAGGTCCACAGAGGACGCCATCGCGACGACTCTCAACTCCACCCTATCCCACCTGGAGAGGGGGAACAGCTACGCGAGACTGCTCTTTGTGGACTTCAGCTCTGCCTTCAACACTATCCTTCCAGACAGGCTAGTGACCAAACTACTAGACCTGGGACTATCACACTCTATCTGTGCATGGATCAAGGACTTCCTGTCTGACCGCCCCCAGAGGGTGCGGGTGGGCTCCCACACCTCCACAGCCCTCAGACTCAGCACTGGGTCCCCCCAGGGCTGCGTGCTAAGCCCCATCCTCTACAACCTCTACACCTACGACTTCACCCCCGTCCACCCCAGCAACTCCATCATAAAGTTTGCAGACGACACCACCGTGGTGGGCTGCATCTCGGGGGGGGGACGAGGCGGCGTACAGGGATGAGGTGGAGCAGCTGGGCAAGCTGTGCAAGGTTAACAACCTGCTGCTGAACCAGTCAAAGACCCAGGAAATCATCGTGGACTTCAGGAGGAAAAAATCTGAGGTCCAGCCCCTGCTCGTTGATGGAGGGAGCGTGGAGAGAGTCTCAACTCTCCGATTCCTGGGGGTGCACATACAGGATGACCTGTCCTGGAAGACCAACACAGCAGCCATCATCAAGAAGGCACAACAGCGGCTCTACTTCCTGAGAGTCCTCAGGAAATACCACCTCAGACAGGAGCTGCTTGTGACCTTCTACCGCTGCACAGTGGAGAGCATCCTCACCTACTGCATCTGCGTGTGGTTCTCCAGCTGCACAGCCGCAGAGAGGAAAGCACTACAGAGAGTCGTGAGATCGGCCCAGAAGATCATCGGCGCCCCCCTCCCCTCTCTGGAAGAGCTGTACAACACGCGCTGCCTCAGGAAGGCCTCCAAGATCTCCAGAGACCCATCCCACCCTGGGAACGAACACTTTGTTCGGCTGCCCTCAGGCAGGCGGTTCAGGACCATGTCCGCAAGGACAAATAGACTGAAGCTCAGCTTCTACCCTAGGGCCATTCAGGACAAATAGACTGAAGCCCAGCTTCTACCCTAGGGCCATACTGTTGTTACAGTAGTACCATGTCAGGTTGTTAATGACAGTAGTACCATGTCAGGTTGTTAATGACAGTAGTACTGTTGTATTTTTAGAAATTGACTTGTCATGTTGTCAAGAAATTGGAGTTCTGAAAGAACACAAACATTTCAAAATTTCTAAATTTCTAAATTTCACATGCTGCGTTCCACCTCGAAATCTCAATGATTTTTCCCAGAACTTTGCAAAAGTAATTTGTATGTGCATTAGAACAAAATGCAACAATGGACAAGTTGATATTTTGACATAAAATGTTTTGCATTGCATTTTGATGCACCCTAGTGTGTACACTACACTTAGATCATGGATTTGATTAAAAGGTTTGTTAGGTCAAGTTGTTGCTTGAAAGTATCCCGATGGTTATTCTCACTATATTAATATAAATATATTACTTCAGGAGGAAAAAGTCCGAGATCCAGCCCCTGCTCATCGACGGAGAGAGCGTGGAGAGAGTCTCAACCCTCCGATTCCTGGGACATCACATGAATCACATCACATCACATGACCTGGCCTGGAAGGACAACACAAAAGGCACCATCAAGAGGGCACAACAGCGGCTATACACCCTGAGATGCCTCAGGAAAGAACACAACAAGCAGGAGATACTGGTGGCCTTCTACCACGGCGCAGTGGAGAGCATCCTCACCTACGGCATCTGCAACTGGTTCCACAGCTGCACAACAGCGGAGAGAAACGCGCTACAGAGAGTCGTGAGAACAGCACAGAAGATCACCGGCGCCCCCCTCCCCTCTCTGGAGGAGCTGTACAACACACGCTGTCTCAGGAGGGCCTCCAAGATCTCCAGGGACCCGACCCACCCTGGGCACGTACACTTTGTCGGGCTGCCCTCGAACAGGAGGTACAGGACCCCGGCCGCTAAGACAAACAGACTGAAGGACTGCTTCTACCACAGGGCCGTCAAGGCCCTGAACACAGCAAAGGCCTAAGTTCTGGGCCCAGGACAGTCCGGACGGATTGTATGGCAGCTAGTGCTGAGGCACAAACACGTACATTTTCAAGCCTGCAAACTGTGACACTTTAAAATAACGTGAAAAAATACTTTTGTGCAATATGACAACCCTAGTTGACTATCTGTGCAGTATAGTACAGTGGATTGTGTACATAGCCTTTATTGATGTAAACCAGCTCCTTACCTTCTTGTGATTTTATGCTTTTATGCTTTTTCTAAAATGTTTTTTTTTTTTTCCTTTCCTAACACCAGGGGAGCCACCCCTCCTAAATGTCGTTGTTTGGTACCTGTACTGTAGCAATGACAAATAAAGTCCATTCCATTCCATTCCATTCCATTAAGAAGTAGTGAAATAAAATAACGTTAATTTCCACAATGTAATATATACCAAGAGGATTCATATCCTTTAATAACATGTATGAGTCACTGCAAACTGCAATACTGTACATTTCCTTTATTTTATTTTTATACAAATGATTAGAAAACTGTACAGTGTAAAAACAAAGACAATAGAAAAAAGGTTTATATATTAAACATCTTACATTACACATTTAAAAAATGTAAGTCAAAACCACAGACCATCTTATAAAAGATTACCAAGGCATATTACAAAAAAGGATGTTGAACAATGTCTCATGCAGCAACTTTAGGGTTGGAAGGCATTGAATCAAAGCCAGTTCCCTTCCATCAGTGGCTGATCAACTGTTATCTTTTCAGGTTCTTTTCTTCAACCCTTTGATGTTAAATGGACACACACATAACTCAAATCAAATGTGTGCTTCCTACGTATAGCCATTGACGTTTAGTTTTACACTTCTACCCTCATACAGTATGTGTGTGTCCCCTACGTAACGATTTGGGGTCAATTTCATCACCATTTCCAGCCCCAGTATTTCTATTGGATAAGGAATGTATATTGATAATATAAAATGGGTTATTTTTAAAATAGGTTCACAATTTCTGTATTAACTGGGTGCAAAGGACCCCAACCTTGCAGGCAGATAGAAACGGGTAATATTGTGTCAAACAGACACAGATTTTTTTACATACAGAACTGGGCATGGAGTCATGTCTCAGGTCCTGAGTGGCAACTAGCACGAGTTCTGATTAACGAGCTGCCATTGGTCACGTCACTCAAAAGCACAAGGTCAAGGACCTCCGCAAAGACCTATGGGGAATTGCTCACTCTCTGTTTGCAGATCTGGAATCTTGCAGGATCACAGTAACTATAAGAGACAGAGTGCCATTTCGTATGAATCGTAAATGTTTCTGCTCGATTGACTGCAACTGAGCTTTAAACAGTAAGTCAGTCCTGAGTCAAAATCAAACCTGACAGCCCTTTTGTACAGCTGATGTTCAGAACAGGACACAATGTTGGTTTAACAATGTGGTTGTAAGCTGAAAGGAAAATATGTATAGGCAGAAATGTTCCCTTTTGGCATGGAAGGCTATAAAACATGTTTAACACATAGAGAGGCAAAGATTTGGGTATGCAATAATGATAAACTTATTGCTTTTTTCTCATTTTATTCACATTCTTTTTTTTTCATAACTAAAAAGATACTTTTTTTACATACTTTGTAATCATATAAATACACTATACAATACAGTACGATAGAAAGTATGTTTTTTCTCATAAGGAATACGTTTAGAGTTTGCTCAGTTAAGCTGGTATATTCCCTTGAAAACAGATCAAGGCACTTCCTGGTGACGGTAATGTAGGTCTTCAGTCATCCACAGTTCCAAATATTCGTCCTCCAATGGAGCTGTTAAGTCATGACGTGTTTCCGGGTCCAAAGTTGGCTGAGGCACTCTCTTCGAAATGCCTCAGTAATAATAATAATTCATTATATTTATATAGCGCTTTTCCGAGGCTCAAAGACGCTGACAATATGGGAAAAACAGGAAAGTGCTGTGTCCCTTGTTGTATGAATAGATCCGAGTCTAAAAAACGATAGAACTGTCATTCTACCGCTTTAGTACACTGGTACGGAGAATTTTTGGTTTGGACCCGGAAATTGCTAAACGTCACGTTTGACGTCAGACTTAGCAGCCCCATAGGAAGCGGAGAGAGTTTGTATCTAAGCCTAGCTCTCGTTATTGTGGATGCCTCTATCCTCAATGGAGCCATATTTATCCTACACCGGCATTGATATCAGCATAGCCCACTCTTCCATTGGCCGTCTCTCCGCCTACGTCTCTTTCTCCCCCAGTCTCTCAGACAATTCAGATAACTTGGGGTCTGGTTTGGATAATCGATTGTTTCAACTTCTTTGCGCCTTCTCATGTTGACTTTCAAAATGTCTCCATCTCTCACTTGCACTCTCTCGCTTTCTCACACTTCCACCTCCTGGTGCCCTCCTGGCAGAACAGTGGCTGACAGCACCACAATGTCAAAGCAGGTCTCCATCATGACGTGTGACTTGCATAGGTTGACACAGTACTCCAGCTCGCCTGTGGCCTGCTCCAGTGCCTCTAGGTACTCCTGAGACTCATTGTCCAGATCCTGGTCCACCTCAACTATGGGGTGAAAGAGAAGAGGAAGAAATCAGCTAATAATCAGTTAATAACAGGTTAGTTGCACATATTCCGTTCGGCTTTATGGAATGTCCATTTACTGGATTATGGAGAAAAATATAATTTTGTACACAAGGTTCACTTCTAATTAACATGAGCAAAGACCGCTGAATTCACTGTCAACCTTTCTAAATGTGTCCACATCTATTTAACTGTGACTCTATTCAGACTGCTTCTCCAATGTCATACCCTTTACTGGCTTTAAAGCATTAAACAACTACTGTGCAGACAGTGTGATTGATTGTGGCGTTATAGCTTCTGATGGGGTGGACATGCTTTGATGTCTGATGGAGGTTGAAGACACAAGACACACAGCCCTCATATACACAACATGGGGATGAAATGGTGATTTATGAAACCTGACTGCTCCCATCATGGGCTTGGCCCAAACAGCAGTCCCCAAAGCTAATGGGAAACAGCTCTGGGAAATGGGGATGAGAGCTGTGGCAGAGGGAAAATAATGCCTTATTGATTTCAAGATGTATACAAATACCAGCTTTCAAGCTGTCCACGGCACATGTATGTCCTCCCATATATTGGTTTCGGCAAGGATTTCAATGGCGCAAAAGTCACCTTAATGGTCTCCTCTGTGTTTCCCTTCCGTTCAAATGAATATGTGACTTTTTAAATGTTAAAACATAAAATAACAATAATAATAACAATAATAACAATAATAATAATGTGGTTGCTGATCCCTGCAGCTGTTTTATTTAGCAATTTTCTCCGGCTCAACCATAACTATATTATTCATCATTATCTTCGCTGAATTATTTGTTTTCTTTCAGTTGCTGAAGAAGACCTGAAGGCATACTGTTTGTTAAGAAGGTTCCAGAAATATATTATAATGGACAGAGCTCGGCAACAGAGGCAGGGATCTTCTTGAGCAAACCTCCAGGCAACCTGCGCAGCTCAACTGGAAATAGCCCTTGTTGTTCAGATGTTCAGACGTCTATTTGTGGTTGGAAGACCGGGTACACTTGCTTGCCTTTTGTGTGAGAGTGAGAGAAGGGCAACTTCTATGCAGTTTAATAGCATTATTCCACTGCAGCACTGAACCAAGCTATTGTTACTGTCACAGGAACATTCCAGAAAGGACCCAGAGAGAATTATACCCTATCAGAATTACAAAGCTACAGGCCTACTGTGCTGTGTGTCGGTTTCTTTGTCAATGCTAGTGTGAAGATGTGAAATATGTTTCAGCTGTTGGCTTGGTGAGCAGGACCCCACACAGAATAAATGACTGGGTCATTTGAGGTCAACCATACACATTTGCACAATACATTTGTCCATATTCCATAAAATGTAATGGCACTGCCATAGGGGTTACATGTAAGTAGGGCAACTGCCATAAAATACTTTGGGAAATCAGCTGTTCACAGTGTAGAGGTCTGTTTACTAAACAATGAGAGTGGTTATTGCTGGTAGAGGCTATCATAGCCAAGGAGCACTGTGCTACACAACATTATCATCTCTCACTAGCTCAGTGTAGTGAACATAGGACTGGTGACAGTAAATGAGCGAAAGATAAATATCTTCCTAATAGAGTCAGTCAACGGTTTATACAATAGCACAAAAGAGTCACGCTCCATGTAATTTGTTTGTGCAAACAAAACCGCTAAGGAGACAACACCTGACAGGTTGTTGACACGTTGCAGCATTTCAAAACATATTGTATCGTAGTGTCGCGGTTGGCTTATCATTACAAAGACTGATTGAAGTCAATCAACAACTTATAGTTTAATCTATAATATCTGTCATATATCCATCCTTAATAAATGAAACATAGTTTTAAGACAACATAACACACTTAAGACGACAGTTAGGCTACAAATCCAGCTGGTTAGAATACTGTGATCTGACGCTGTCGGATCGCGTTAAGGCAGAGGTTGTACATTGTTTCCCTTTTTTAAAATATTTTTTTATTCTATTTTATCTTTACCTTTTCTTTTGACTGTTTCCCCCTGCTTTTATATTCATTCTATGCTTGTATATGTTTTTATATATGTTTTTATATTCACTTTATGTTATTATTCCTGTTGTAAAGCACTTTGAGCTGCATTTCTTGTATGAAAAGTGCTATATAAATAAAGCTTTACTTACTTACTTACTTAAAACAAACTTAAAATAACATCTGTGTACTCACACTCTCCGCTCCACTTCCCGGGGTCCAACATCAGCCTGCTCTTGGCGCCCTCCAGTTCTTCTTTCAGCCTCTCGTGCTTGACCCTCAGCTCTCTGATCTGTAGCTGCCTCCTCTCCAGCATCCTCAGCCTGGCGTTGAAGTACAGCAGGCCCTGGGTGAACAAATGATAGGATTGAGTGAGCGGAGAGAGAAAAGAGAGGAGAAGAAACGAGCTGTGGTCCCTCGGAGAAGCCCTGGCTCGGATGGGGGGGGCGGGGGATAAACATAGTGAGAGGGAAACAGACAACAAAGTCTCAGTCCGTGCTTTGATGACAATCTATTTAGGGAGTTGTGTGCTCTGTGAGGAGGCTCACACCGGAGGGCAAGGTCTATACCGCAGGAGACTATTCCAAATTGAATAAAAAGCCGCTAACCTGCTGTGTCCATTGGCAGGATTAATTACGAGTGAGCTGGATATAAAATTAGCCTCCACCATAATCCCCATTTTGCTTTAATCTCCAGGACAAACGTTTGGCACAGGGATTAAGTATAGACATGTCCACTAGGAACAAGTTATTGAAAGGCAGAATAATGGGACAGATTATTCTTACTTCTGAGCAGTTTTTTGGTATTTCGTTTTTTTGCTGCTGTCACAAACATTGCGCTTGCTCTATTTGCACAACATTTGTTTCTGGTTTTATTTTCACAATTGGTTCCACAATATAATGTATCTACCCCATGAAGCCTTGCAAAACGAATTACTGTAATTCAAGGCATTCATGCAATTCCATTTTAGAATCTAATAATCAAGCCACAAATTAATCAACGTACCTTTTCAACATCCTGGAACGGCTGCTGAGAGATGATCGAGAGAGCAGAAAAAAACACATTATCAAAATTGCAGAGATAATACACAATCTAAATTAAGAAAGTTTCACTTGCAAGTATTCATGAACACACACACACACACACACAAACACAGCTGCTCTCAAAACACTTAATTTTTTGGTGCTTGGGATGACAGGCTCTCAAAGACGAATTGAAGATCATCTTTTCCTAACCCTAAATAAATCTTTCCCCCTTGTCTTCCCCACACTATTCGCCGGGTGACTGGCTCCCACTCGTGGGAATGGTTAATGACCTGTGGACATGGAGAGTGGAGAGGCCCATAAAGGGCAATCAGGCGGGTCCCAGATAGCGGGGCCAACCTTCATTCATCATTGGCTCCTCCACCCCAAATCAACCTCCCTCCGGGGCTTCCCCCTACCAGGGCTACCCAGCGCTGGCTATCAGTCATATCCAAACCAATTAAGCAGCGACAGTAATTGTTTCTGTGATAGCCTCGGTTACTGACAAGCTCAATGTGATGAAGTCTGAGCAACTGTTCCCTTGCAGGCAGTCAAACACACCCTTGTTAACAAGGGATGAGGGTTAATTTGGGATATGCTCAGTTGAGGATGAAGAACCGGACTGTTCCTTCAATGTCAGCAGGCCAGTGCATTTGAGCTCAACAACAGCTCCTTCAACCATTATAACTTTGAGTTTAAAGGGGAAAATGACTGTGGAGGGATTTCACTACTTCTGTTCCACTTAATCATAGGTATAGTGGTGTGATTGTATGCATGTAATATTCTTTGGTATGAATTCAACTTTTGGTTGGGCTTGCTGAAGCAGAGAACCCCCCCCAGTGGCAGATGATGCCAAGGTTCCAGGATGGAGGGAGGAGAATGTAGTGGTAGTGGTGGGATGCTTTAGTCCAGGGGTCGGCAATTAAGTTTGGCCTCGGGCCAAACATTTTTTGAGCCACTAGATGGCGGGCCCGAACATAATCAAAGGCTAATTTAAGTAATTGATTGTTTAAAAATGTGACACGTTCTAATGCTTTGACTTTTCTTTCGAAAAATGTACACATCGCTAGTCAACTAACACAGCTTGTTTTGTGAGCCTGCTAACAATGTAAAGTAGTGTTCTAGTTTACTAGGTAGCAGTCCAATCCATTACGTTGCAGTATGTTGGCTTGACTAGCGAGTTTGTGTTGTGATTCTTAACAACGTTGAAACGTAGTTTCACCCTTTTCCATATTTTTGAATAATAAATGTATGGACTGACGATGTAGCGCAGCCTAACTTATTCTAATAATTATTTAACATACTTTTGTTCTGATAATTATTCCCCCCTCCTCCCAGACAAGGTCACATTATAATTGGATTGGTTGTTTGCGTGTCGGGTGAAGTTAGCTAAACATTTAACCTGCTAGCTAGCAAGAGAAACATAATGTCACTCTCCAAAGGTCTCAAGAGGAAAGTTGACGGTGAAAACATTTTTAATTTAAAGAGGAATGGACAGCGAACTATACGTTCATCCTACCTGGTTTCATCAATGCAAAGCCATTGTGAGACTCACATTTTACGTGCTCACAATGTTCCCTTTCTATACATGCGAGTCATCCTTTTCGTCAATGAATGCGATAAAGACGCACGAGAGGAATCGATTGAAAACCTTGAGAACTGCCTGCGGATTAAAGTGACGTCTATATCACCAGATATCAAGCAAATAGTGACCGATGGGAGATGCTTTTTGTTTGCGCCGATTTTGTTGTCAATGTTTTTCAGAAAATTAAACAGAATTTGCTTTGTTACTGTTCATATGTGTGTTGCAGTCACATATACGTAAACATTACGTTTGAATGGTTTACTGAGCTCCTGTTATTTTTTTCAAACCACACACCGCATGTCGGCTATTTCAGCATCACGCGTTGTCCACCTACTTATGATTCACCATGAGGGGTTCAGCGTCAGTGCGCTTCGCTGCCTGATTGTCTGTCCCTGTGTCATTCACTCTCAACATGGATAAAAGTACAATAAGCATTATTCAGGTGGAGGTCGATTCTCTATTCGGACATTATAGGCGCTATATGTGGGACTGTCGGTCCGATATTGTAAAAAAAGAAAAAAAGAAAAAAAAGTGGATTCTCTAAATAATCTGCTGGGCCAAATATTATTGGTGATGGGCCAGCAATTGCCCACGGGCCGCCTATTGCCGACCCCTGCTTTAGTCTGTGAGACAATACCGGTGTTTTAAGGTTTTATACCTTAGGAAAGTGGAATTTATGGAAATTTGAAAACTGCCTTTTGATGAGATGAAACGGTGAACAGAGGTGGTACCTCTGGGGACATAACAAACACACAACATAGACACAACATACTCCATCTAGCCAAGTAAGAAACAAAAAACATAACAATAACAATAAACAACACCCACTCTGGTCGACCCTGTCTGACTAACCTCCCACAACATTCCTCAGAATGTGCTGAAACGTTTTTTGTAATCAATTATTTATTTCAAAACAGTACACATGCAAAATTCACAATTATCACACCAAACAAAATAAGTGTCTGTCCTGATTTTTTTTTATCTTACCCCCCCACTATAAACACACGAGTAACCCCCCCCCCCCCCCCCCCCCATGGCGATAACATCCCTTCCACCCCCCCCCCCCCTCCATAGTTCTTCATTACACTATATTTGATATATCAGAAAATCATAACAGTACAAATGTGCTGAAATGTTGATTAGCATGCCAAGGACTGAGGAGAGTCTCTCACCTCTGTCCCTGCGACACCCTCACGTCTCCTCTGCAGCCGTTCCACGTCATCAATCTCATACACCTTGATCTCAAAGGGCTCCTTCAGGGTGCCACCCAAGGGAGGCAAGTCCACCCACTGGCCTGGGGCTCCAGCCTTCCTGCCCAAAGAGGAGGTGTCGGGAAGGGGGGCCGGGATGAGCCGCCGACGCTGAAGCCCTGGAGTAAGAGGCATACAGAGTCAGCGGTGTTACGGCTGTTAGTTGGGAGTTGGAGATGCACACCAGGAATATCCTGGCATGTGCATCTCTGCCTTGAAATATGCATGAGCCAAATATGTGCCAAGATACACAGACTGATAGCAGACTTCCATATAGCAGGATCACATAACCTTCAGCGCAGGCACTGATTACATATGCATTAGGCACTAGAGCCTTTCTGTTTATGTTATGAATTACAGAGGATTGGCACATGAATTTGAATGGGCTGAATGTGGGTTACACATGTACACTGCAGTGGAATACACTGTACACTTCAGATACTACACTTGAATAGATGTTAGGTGGAGGATGCATTCAGGCATCAAAATATACAGTATAAGAAAATATGTGTAATATTTATAATATCCACAAGTAAGGCCTGAAAATACATGCACCATTGATCTGTTTAGCATGCATGAGAATACAATAACAACAAGAATATATCAAATGTTATTGGTCTCTAAATCCAAAGGAACATGTAGCTACCTCACAGTTTCTCTAAATACTTCAAGGAAAGGTCATACATATAATTTGAGATTGCATGGGTTTTATGCTTAAATTACACTCTAATGAATTTGTGTAATCGTGCAGTTGATTGATTGATATTGTTATGGAACTCACCATTACCCCTCTTCTTGGGGGACTTAGACACTCTACTCCTATTGGATGAGGACACCCCGCTTTCACTCATGGAGTCATGGGCTGACGAGGCACTGCCTGTGGTCTCACTGTCGCGGATCATGCTCTCGTAACCACTGCTGCCACCGCTGTGGTAGAAGAGGGCGGTGCGGCCCATGGCGGGCGGCAGTTCCCCACTGAGGACACTGCTGTTGTCACTGCCGTGCCCGCTGCTATAGC
Source organism: Nansenia antarctica (assembly GCF_963989245.1). Taxonomy (NCBI): domain Eukaryota; kingdom Metazoa; phylum Chordata; class Actinopteri; order Argentiniformes; family Microstomatidae; genus Nansenia; species Nansenia antarctica. The sequence continues at coordinate 61,398,025 of NC_137688.1, read as the reverse complement.
GCTGGGGCCTCCGTGGGGCTGTGATCTTGCTGTAGGGTGAAGGTAGCGGTGTGCTGACAGTGGACCCACTGATGTTAGCCCCACTATCGTCACTAGCATCATTCCCAGAGGCTCCTGGGCCCCTGCTTAGGTGTTTCCTTGGGCTCCCCGCTACAAGCTCACTAACTCTGCTGTTGGCGGCCCGAATGGCCTGTTTGGTGCCCATGATAGTGCCTCTTCCAGGCTTCCCATTGGCACCTGTGGCCACAGACCGAGATGGGGATTTACCTGTTGGAGGTAGGCTGGCATTATGTGTGGCTGAAGCATCGAGAGATTTGGTGGAAGAGCTCAAGGCCTTGGAACTGCTGACAGCCAATGTTCGAGTCTTTGATCCATTGGCAACCACAGCTCGGGGGTTGGTGCTAGCTTTGAGTTGCCCCAAATTGCCAGATAATGACTGGAAGGTAGTGGTGGGTGTGGAGGTGGAAATAGGGACCCCAAGTCTTGCTACTGATCGATTGGATTTGCCATTGCTTCCCAAACTAGCGGCACTATTTTCTCTCGACAGCGCAGGTTTGGACCCGACTGAGGTTAGACTGTCACATCTCTCTAAGGACATTAGACTACCATAGTACTTTCCAGAATCACCTTTGGCTCCTCGTGCCTTGAGGCTCGATGCTGTCTTGGCAGAGCCATGGTCAGCCTTCAAGCTGGATGTTTTGTAGCTAAATGATTCCGCTCTGCGCCGAACATCTAATTCTTCCTCTGAGGCTGATGTTTTAGGTAACGATGACTTTGCAGCGTCGCTACATGACTTTAAGGCACTTGGTGAGAACACTATCCTTGTCTTTTGATCTAGGCTTGAATTCCGAACAGGTGGAGCTGGAGGAGAGATGCTACCGGACCTTGGGAGCATACTACTTTTCTGTCCATTTGCCTTCTTTCCCAAAGATAGGAACCTCAGACTCCCACTTACTGAAGTGCTATCACGGCCCCATTTTGATTCAGCGGAACTGTGGGGGACAGAAACTGTGCCAAGAGTGGTTGCCCCTCGTCTGAGTTGAGGCATTCTGATAAGTGTCTCTCCTTTCTTGCTGCTGGACTTCTCACAGCCATCAACCACCCTCTGAGATGAAGAATAGACTGGTGCCTTTGGCGGTCTTGGTACACTGTTGCTGTTTCCTCCTGGCTTCCTGGAAGGGATGACACTCATGCCATTTCTGGGTGGCTTGGCAGTGGAAGTAGACTCTATCACTCTAGGTTCTGAGTGGCCACTCCCTCGTAGCCAAAGGTCATCTTGCCTGCCTTCCTGTCTGCTGCAACTTGGGACAATGGATGAGGTAGGCTTGGTTTTCCTGGGAAGACTCGAGTGAACAGCATGATGGGGGATCTGGGAAGATCCTGAGGTGTTCAGAGTATTGGCTCTTACTTTAGAACCTCTGAGGGATGCTTTGGTTGAGTCAGGAGAAGGTGGGCACTTGATTAAGGAGATCTTGCTTGGGGTGGCAGGGTCACTGTCGAGCTCTGAAAAGCAGACACCGCTATCATTTAGGGAGCTCTTGGCACCGTGCTGCAAAAATGGCTCCCTACGAAATATACAGGGGGATGACAAAATGGAGGTGCCTTCTGGTGCATTGCCCTTAAGCTTTTGTAAGAGTCTACTTGTTGACTGGGTGCCTTCACTCTCAAGTGAGCACACACTCACTTCGCTAGGCCAGGAACCAATAGAGGATTGTCTATTGCCATCATGGGCAACGAGCTCCTCCTGTGAAGTTGCGGTTACTTCAGCGGTTGTTCCAGAGGCGCCCTCTTGGGATGTGTAAGCATCGAATTCATCATTGATACTGCTAATAATGCTTACAGGACAAGAGCCTGAGGCCAGGGCCTGAAGAGAGCAGTCACTGTTGAAGCTGATAGTACGAGAGGGCCGCCCATTGTCTGGGACAAGACTAATGGGGAGTTCCTCCACCATTGTGAACACCAATTCATCTTCCCCATTCAGCTCAACAGGCTGCTGCAGTGTGACTGTGGTCCTAAGGACATTCCTTTTCAGGCACATTCCCATCAAGGCTGCCCGTAGATGGTTCACTTCAATGGGACTCCTGCTCATGTGATGAGCCCTTTCCACGATAGGGGAGCCCCCAGATTGTGCCTGCCTTAGGGCCTGCTGACTCATGCCCACTGGTTGTGCCCTGCCAATAGCCTCAGTACCCTGAGAGGGAGACCTGGAGGACCGTGGCAAAGAGGGAGACACAGAGGGCTTAGGTACAGGTCCTTTATTGAGGTATACCTTCTCTCGCACAACTGGCTCAGAGTCCTGTGGCGGCAAAGGCCTGCTGGGCTTCACCATACACGGCTGATTTCCAGCAACCAAAACCTTTTCCCCATCTGCACTAGTCCGTTTGTGAGTCTCTGGGATACCCCGATCTGTCAACAATTGAACATGCTCCTGTTCAGATTTACTCTGACCTGTCTCTGTAGTTGCTGTGCTTATAGAGAGATTTTGAGATAGGGTTTTAACAGTACTGGGTGAAATAGGCCCCTCCGTGGTTTTGGTAGGCCCACTTTGAGTCTTTGGAGGTGTTTGTTCCCCCTTGCATTCCACAGTAAAGGCAGCTGGACCCTCGCTACCATCAATGCACTCCAGTCTCTCTTGTAGCTCTGCAAAAGTGTTACACTTAAAGTATTCCCCATCTGACCGTTGGGTATCTTTGTCACATTTTCTGTTCAGAGAGGGAATGATGGGAACGAAGGCTGGTGGTCCCTCGTTGTCACTGAGTTCTCTGTCCGAAATAGCGGCCCCACCAGGTCCAATGTAGATGACTGTGTCACAGGAGTGTTCACTGCTCGACGAGTAGTCAGGGTCGCTGGACAGCAATGAGGGCGTGTCTGGGTCAAGAGCAACCGTCCGTGGATGAAATGGTCTCAGCTGGGGCGGCCGGTGGCTTCGGCCCTCTTCACAAGAACTCTCACCACCAGAGGAGCTGGATGCATACTGCAAGCATAGGAGAGATCACACTGAGAATTTCTTGAAAATCACATGTCAATACAGGTTAAAAGTGCAAGCCAAAGGCCACAATAAAATTAATGTCAATACAATGTATAGGCTTGTAAACGATGTATTCATATTACTTCTCTGATCTATAAAATATAAATACATGCTGTCTGCCTAATTATGTTGGAAATATGCTACTCCAATCTCAGTGGAAGCACTGCATTTTCCCAAAGGAGCAAAGGTATTGATTGCAAGGCATAAGGCACTGAGGAAAAACTCTCTCTAAATTATCGCTGTAACAGTCCGTCCTTCAAAAAAATACAGATTCACTTTATAGATCGTTCTATGCTAGGGTCATTATTACCCATGGGAAATCGTTCAAACAATTAAAAACACTCTAATTGGGCAATACCAAAGCAAAGCATGCTTGAGGAACAGTCTGACTCTGAGAAAACTACCTTGGATTTCTTTTTCCTCATGCGATGGATACGGGAGGCCAGCTGCACAGTGGAGAGCGTCTCCATATAATTGGTCGGCGTGTCTGAGATGTGGGCGATCATGGTGGTTCGGCAGTTGATGTTGCCCAGCGATTCCCTCAGCAACATGGTGAGCTTGCTATCCCTGAATAATACATAAAAGATCCCTTGTTAGCCCAAAAAGACCAGAGCTTCACCATAACACCCCTCCCCTAAACCCTCAGGATCATAATAACCATTCCTTAGTGTACCCAAGGATCAGGCAAAAGGCAGTCGAAATGTCATTAATGGAACCCCTCTTTCAACTACCTTCTCATGTACTGTCTGTAAGTAGGCCAGTAGGCCAATGTGTGAAACGGCTTCAAATATATAATAGAAATAAAAATAAAATAATAATAGAAATATATATATAATATAAAATATAAAATATTAAGCTCTCCCTACTGTATACCCTACATACATATATATATATATATATATATATATATATATATATATATATATATATATATATATAGTACAAATACTAGGCTTTCCCTACTGTATAAATAAAGCTGACGTTTCGGCTTACTTCCTTCCTCAACTTGCCTTCTTTCTTATCCTATTAAGATAATTGTCTTCAATGATTTATCAGAGATGGTAGTAAAGGCCAATGCACACAGCGTGCGATTTCTGTTGCGCGTCAACATTCCATTTGGAAGTTTGAATGGAAGTCTATGAGAACATCGCATCTCAACACACACGGCCCCGATTTTAATCGCACGGCGAAAATTCGATTCCATTCATTTTGAAGCTAACATTTGCAAAATTTGACAGTGCGACAAAACTCGCACGCCGTGTGCTTTGTCCCATTCAAAATGAATGGAATCGAATTTTCGCCGTGCGAATAAAATCGGGGCCGTGTGTGTTGAGATGCGATGTTCTCATAGACTTCCATTCAAACTTCAAAATGGAATGTTGACGCGCAACAGAAATCGCACGCTGTGTGCAGAGCCCTTAACACAGAGAGATTAACAGTCAAGCACAAGCTCTTGTCTCATTACTGTTCACATTATTGAATGTAGAAAAACAAATTCCAATAAAAATGTGGCAATAAAAATATATTACAAAGACAGAGAGCCAAGTGGGCCAAGCCAACTATTCTTTCCTATTGTTTTTTGGACATACCTGTAAGGGACGTGCTTGGCCCCATTGGCCAGGGCAAGAACTACATTTCCCAGGGCGGAAAGCGACAGACACTGTCCTCCACCTCCTTCTCGTGTCCGACTTATGTCGGTCTCACAGCTGCCCAGGTCCAGGAGGTGCAGACGGCTACGACCGCCAGACACTGGAAGAGAGAGAGAGAGAGAGAGAGAGAGAGAGAGAGAGAGAGAGAGAGAGAGAGAGAGAGAGAGAGAGAGAGAGAGAGAGGAATGAAAAACAGTTCAAATCGTACACATGAGTAGAAACTTCATTACAGATCCCCATCTCATCTACTGTAGTGAGGTCTGTGCTAAATGGCCATAGAGTGAGTGACAGCTATTGGGGAACTCTTTTTAGGGAGCACTGAGTTCACCATCCCAGTGGGAAATTACAGAGACACACAATCAGAGAGACGACAGAGGATACCGACAGACTTAAATGACCCAATAAATCAAGTCGAGTTCTGGACTGTTGTCACTTACAATCAAATAGGATCGTCGCACTACTTTCTGACTAACCACTTGAGAGGTTTGAGGGTTGAGTGGACGAATCCGTCCGCTTTGAGCTCATCTAGGGTCCTCGCTGGTAAGAAAACTCAGACTCATATCATTAAGGGGGAGGAGGGAATGATGATGCCCTGATTTAATGCAGCGGCAGGGTTGTGAGATTATCTCGCGTCAGCAAGATTCCGAAACCCGGTACAGAGAATGGCAGGCAACTCTCCTCAGCACAGGCAAATGCAAAGTCTCCTGTTTTATGTGCTGCTCTTTAAACATGCACAGAAAGGGGCATCAAGCCTCATTACCTATTAAAATGTATTCCAGGCAGTGGACAGCGCTGTGCCTACCCCCGCATCGCATCTACGGGAGTGAAATACTAATGACTGGGGGCTGCCGTAAAGATACTGAAGATGACAGGTAAGGGCTATGTCGGCTAATGAAAATGTGCTGGCCTTCCTTGTTAGTATTCTTGTTAAGATTCGTTATCAGCGAATCCAAATGAAGCTAATTAATACATGTTGGGTTAGAATGAGAGAGAGAGGGAGGGAGGGAGGGGGGAGATAATAGATGTGCTGGATGGTGTCTGTAGAGCCTCTCAGACTGCCTTCTCAATATACTAATGATGCATGTGAAATATGTTCTCCAGATAGAAGGGCAGAGTTTTTTGTCATTGTGCTGATCAGAGTGGTTCCTTTGAGCTGGGAGCAAGTTAAAGATGCTGAGATCTTTGTAGAGGTTTATCAGTGTCATTAGAGTGACATGGGACTAATGACATATGTATAGGCCTATGACATTCCACCTGAAAAACTTACTATGAAAGCTTGGTGAAAATATCTAATGCACTTCATACTCAATATGGCTAAGCATTTTCAGTAAATGAAAGATATATTTTTTATATCTTTCTCATACCTGTACACACTCACATAAATGCACAGACAGACAGACAGACACACACACACACACACACACACACACACACACACACCACACACACACACACACACACACACACATACACACACACACACACACACACACCCACACACACACACACACACACACACACAGGGGCCCTCACTTCCTCCTTTGGCGCTCTTCTCCATGCGGTACTGGTAGACATGGAGGGTGAAGAGCACATGGGAGTTCCTCCTCTCTGCCTCCTTACAGTGGAGCTTGTTGGTGCTCCTGGCAGCAAGGGCCGCATCCAGGAAGTAGGCGGCTCTCTCTGCCGTGGCCGCTCGCAATTCACTCTGGTTCTGGAGCTAGAGTGATGGGAGGGAGTGAGTGAAGGGAGGGAGAGAGGGAGGGAGGTAAAGAGAGAGGGAGGGAAAGAGAGAGGGAGGGAGAGAGAGAGAAATAGATAGATATAGATAGAGTGAGGTAAGGAAAGGAAATTGAGAGCCAGACAAAGTGACAAAAGAGAGAAGGGGAGAGAAAGGGGGGGAGGGGTGAGATGGAAAAAGAGACTGAATTAGAAAGGGCTGGCAAATTGGACCAATAGCTCACATTTCTGGCCCAGCAGATGAGGTCTCCTGGGTGATAAGTAGGTCAGATATGAGCACAGAGGGAGGAAGGTGAGGAGAGGTGAGAGACGGAGGGCCCAGACACCCAGAGGTCACGGGAGGAGGTCAGGTGGAGGAGGTTCATTAACGCTAAAAACACATACAAAGCTTTACCTCAGCGGTGCGTGTGCGTAGCGGAACTTCTGCTGGCCTTTCTGGTCTTCCCTACTGGAAGCGTTTCTGTTACGGCTTGACTGCCGAGCTGCTACAGCCAGCCCTATCTTTGTACATTGAGTTTTCCTTCGAGAATGCCCGTCAATAATATAATGTTTCATTTCACTTCATTATAAATCTGTTCTGGGTTCAGTCTCTGTTGTCATCCATCCTTAATAAGCGGTTTAAAAAGACTGTCTAGGACAACGTATTATCTATTTATTTTTCATGTAAGGTAACTTAACTTTACGGTTAGATTAGCCTACTTGTCTATTCGCATTTCCTAAATAATAGTAACCCGGTTAATTCATTTATTGTATTATTCTTGTTGTTTTTGAGTTGTAGACAGAAGGACAGACAGCGTTTTATCTGTTGCTCAGAATCTTGAGGAGAAACCAAGGTTTTTATGTGTGTGTGTATGTGTGTATGTGAGTGAGAGAGAGAGAGAGAACGAGAGAAAGAATAGTATTACACTAGACAAATCATTAAGAGCATGAGCTTTTCCACAGGAATGTTATTCGTTTTAATATTTCGCAATCGTGTCAACGGCATGTCATTTCACACGACTTTGGATGGAAATGTGTCCGTCACATTGTTGCCGTGGCAAGAGAATACCAAGCTACTGAACAGAGAGAGAGAAAGATCACCGTAAAAATACTGCCCTTAACCTGATGTTCTTTTAACATCATATAATTATAGCCTACGTAGAGTTTCTGCTTTGAAACAGATAGCGGAAGTGTTTTATTTAAAATAAAAATAGACATATTTACAGATGTAGACATCTGTAGTGCAGGGTGCGAAATAAGGGGGAGCTCGGGGAGCTATAGCTGGAAACATGGTTTGTGAAATTTTGGGGAGCTCTAAAATATTCCAAATTGCGATGGATTTATTCCAAGTTGTGACGGATTTTACCTGGTGTAATATGATTTGTAGAGGCATACAATCTATTTTGATGTTGGTATTAGGTATATAAATGATATATAATAGCCTACATATAGGCCTTTATTGGCTACAACTATGCGAAGGTAACAGAGCGGGGTGCACTGACGCTGAACCCCTCATAGTGATAAGTAGGTGGACATGGTGCGTGCTGCTGAAATAGCCGACATGCGGTGTGTGGTTTAAAAAAAGTAACGCCAGCTCAGTAAATAATTCTAACTTAATGTTTACTTATAGGCTATGTGAATGTGACTGCACCACACATGTGAACAGTAACAAAGCAAATGCAGTTTAATTTTATGAAAAACATTGACAACTAAATCGTCGCAAAAAAAAAAAAAAAACTGGCATCTCCCATCGGTCACTATTTGTTGGCTATCTGGTGATATGGACGTCTTTGAGTGTCTAGAAAAGCGCTATAAGTCTAATGTATTATTATTATTTATTATTATTATGGACGTCACTTTAATCCGGCAGTTCTCAAGGTTTTTATGCACCAATCGATTCCTCTAGTCAGTGCGTCTTTATCACATTCATTGATGAAAAGGACGACTCGCATGTATAGGTGGAAGGGAACATTCATTGTGAGCACGGAAAATGTGAGTCTCACAACGGCTTTGCATTGATGAAACCAGGTAGGATGAACGCATAGTTCACTGTCCATTCCTAAATGCCCTGTTTCCACCGTCAACTTTCCTCTTTAGACCTTTGGAGAGTGACATGATGTTTCTCTTGCTAGCAGGTTAAATGTTTAGCTAACTTCACCCGGCACGCAAACAACCAATCCAATAATAATGTGACCTTGTAAGTCTGGGAGGAGGGGGGAATAATGATCACAATAAAACTATGTTAAATAATTATTAGAATAAGTTAGGCTGCGCTACATCGTCAGTCCACACATTTATTATTCAAAAATATGGAAAAGGGTGAAACTACGTTTCAACGTTGTTGAGAATCACAACACAAACTTGCTAGTCAAGCCAAAATACTGCAACGTAATGGATTGGACTGCTACCTAGTTAACTACAACACTACTTTACATTGTTAGCAGGCTCATAAAACAAGCCGTGTTAGTTGACTAGCGATGTGTCATTGATTTTCGACAACGCGGAAATGTATTCACATTTTTCGAAAGAAAAGTCAAAGCATTAGAACGTAGAACGGAAAATCGCACGCGCGCTTTGCGCACGGAAAGCCACCGGCCCCGATCTGGCCTGAATTTTTTTTTCCGTCAGGAGATTTTGTTGTTGTTGTTTGTTTGCTTTAATCCCTGGGCTCCCCCGCACACCGTGATTTAATTCGCACACTGCTGTAGTGTATGTTGCTGCTATGATCATTTTCCCGTGGAAAAAATAGGCGAGCTTCCGACTCTCTTGCGAGCAAGCCAGCGTATGGCTGCTCTTACCCGCCCGGCTAACATGGGCGCAGAAATGAAACTCACACGCGCCGCTGAGGTTCATGCGAGGTTGATGCAGGATGTACTGTATGTTTTGGCCGTAAGAGAGACACGTTTTGCAGTACCTGAGGACAAAGGCAAGTATTTACCTATAAAGTATTTTGTTCAAAGCATTTACTATGGTCCCTCCCTTTGCAATTGGGATCCCTTTCAAAACCGCACCACATGCACCACACGCACACATGCACACACACGCACGCGCACGCGCACACACACACACACACACACACACACACACACTCACACACACACAACCTTCCCAGTGCCGCATACCTGTGACCCACAGACGGGGTCCTCGCGCAGGTACACCCCTGGGGCCTGTCCGTCCTGCAGGCTGTCAGTGGACACCTCAGACAGGAGGTCCGTCAGCGCCTCGTCCCTGCCAGAGATCTCCACGGCGGACACGCGGACAGAGAAGCGCGCCCCGGCTTTCTCCTTGCGCTCGTCGATGAGCTTGAAGAGCCAGGAGACGGCGGTGGGAGCCACGCCCAAACTCTGGGTGGAGCAGTCCCTGCCGATCATGGTGTACGTCTTACCTGCGGACGGGATCGCCACAGTTCAACTTAGTAAAATTTTGTGAATGAAAACACAGAAATGATATCACATTTCAGCGTACATCCCAACCAAAGTGGGTTGAGCACGGGCCACTCAGCCAATGGAATAAGAGACAAGCGCACTTCAACCAATGGCAGCAAAGCACTCGTATTGTTCCCAGACACTTCCCCTCAAATCCACGAACAAACGACACACAGAAGACCACAGAAAGAGCATAAAAAATGGACGGTGCATAGTCATTGGCTTTACTTCACATCAATCATACACAGTGCAACAGTGTTGATGTGAAGTAAAGCCAATGACTATGCACCGTCCATTTTTATGCTCTTTCTGTGGTCTTCTGTGTTTGTGTTTCTGTGGTCTTCTGTGTTTGTGTTTTGTAGGGCAAAACCTTATTGTGCTCTCTTGTGAAATATCAGTAGACAGACACAAACACACAAAAACACACACACATTATGCATTCTTTGTAAAACACAGGCTAATGGTCTAATACACATAGTACTGTAATTGTAGCCATATTAACAGAGAGTAAGACAAGTAGTAGTTCTGTTAATAGTAATCGTAGGAGTGGAAAACAAACAAAGCATGAAAGAGAGGCACAGCAGGGGGCAGACGGGCCAATACAGCTTGAGGTAAAACAAGTAGACAGAGGAGCACCGAACAGCTAAGTGGGAAACCAGGGCACTAACTCTCTTTCTTTCTCTCTCTCTCTCTTTCACACATCCACACAAACATACACACACGCAGGCCCCCACATACTCAAGTGGCTGCCGGCTTCCATCTTTCTCTTCCCCTTCTCCCTCCACTCTTTCATTTAAAGCACTTTGCAGAAACTCAAAGAGGTGCTTCAAATGAGGCAAACAAAACAAATTGGGATTATCTTATCTCAATTGTACACAATCATTGGAGCTCCCAGAAGGAAATGATGTGTGGAGGGGGATGGGAGGTGAGGGACACACAATGGTTGAATCAATTAAAAAAGGGCACCTCTGTTCAGTCAGGAATCTAGTTTGTTTCGAGAGGTGTGAAAGGCGGACATTTTTAATCTTTTGACCAAGCAGGGGTTCATCAATTAATTCAAGAATGTGTGTGCATGTGTGCGTGAGTTCGTACATGTGTACGTGTGGAAGGTGTGGTCTTACCAAGGTTGGCATGGCCAAAGCAGAAGATGCAGCCATCCGCACCATTCACCACTGATTGGATGACCTCTGCCACTGCTCCAGAGCACACCTCAGCCTATGAAAACAGAGCATAGTTAATGTTAGCTAATGAAAACAAAGAACATCACACCTCAGAGTACACGTCAACCAAAGTGGGTTGAGCACAGGCCACTCGGCCAATGGAATAAGAGACAAGCACACTTCAACCAACACTTCAACCAATCGTCTCCCACAGCACTTGCACAGCACACATTTCTGATTCAAAGCTACACCTCGCAGTCGTGAAATGATCAGAAGTCAAATAATAACAAATACTTTATTCAGTAAATTCACTCCCACTAAGGTCATGTTTGAGGAGGTGACAAAGTAATCCGCAGACATGGACAAGGAGGAGGGTTGAGGAGGGTGAAAGGCAGAGAGAAAATGTGTGTGTGTGTGTGTGTGTGTGTGTGTGTGTGTGTGTGTGTGTGTGAATTTATATGCATTTGTGTATGTACACACGCGCGAGGGTGAATCTAGAAAACAAGGAGTCAGTTGACCAACACTGTTGGCAGAGGAGCTCTACAGTAGCTCTTCAAAGCCTCCGTTCCTTTTGAACGGTGCCAGCTAGGGCCACTGATCACCAGGCCCTTCTGTGGTTTGTCAGGGCGAGGGAACCCTCTAACCTTATGTAGCCTAGCGAGCTGTCGGAGCTAAAACTGATCAGGGAGAACGGCAGTTTTTTTCCTCCTGCGCCCTGGGGTGAAGGCTCCTGCTGAGGATCAGGGCTATCCTCACCCTCATCTGACTGCCCTCCCACACACACACACACACACACACACACACACGCACACACACAACTACCACTTTGATCTCAGCTTGGATATCTCCCCCATGCTGATCTTTTTAGTGCAATTAGATACATATTGCTAGGAAGCTCGGGTATAGGCCTTTACTGGAATCCAAAGCATTTCATCTTAAAAGGAACAACTGCTCCACAGTTTTCACCCCACCAACCATAACCCCCATGTCCAAAGATATACACTGTGGGCCTGAGCACTTTTCCAGCCTCCTACCCCATGACATTGTACCAATGTACCATGTCAAGAGCCGCTAACATCAGTGTTCTTCAACCCTGGTCCAGAGGAGCCACAGACTTTTAGTCTAGCCCAACCCCAACACATCTGACTCATCGTGAGTTTAGGATTATACGGTTCTATCTCCGTTTAGGGTAGTTCAGAGATATTGAGCGTCAAAGTTTTTACATTCCATTATGTTTTGTGAGATGGAACCTTTGTATTTTATGAATTACTAACAAAAAAATTACAACATTTAAAAAATAACACCACACAGGCATTAATAAACACCTAATGGATCAGATTATGTAAAAAACTAAATGTTGACAAACATTTAGATAGAACCTTATAATTCTAACGTCACGTCATCTTGCCAACGAATTATGAAGCCCTCGATTAGCTGAGCACACTTAATAACAATGGTTGGATTAATAGCACGTTTTTCAAGACACCCACAGCCTTGTGCCGACACATCAGCTGTCAGTGGTGTCAGGAGATAGTGTAGTGCAACGTGTGTGTTAGCGGGGTAGGGGTGGGGGAAGCCGAGCAGCGGGTTGGGGATGGGGGAGGCCGAGCAGCGGGTTGGGGATGGGGGAGGCAAGGCAGTGGGTTTGGGATGGGGGAGGCAGGGCAGCGGATTGGGGATGGGGGAGGCAGGGCAGCGGGTTGGGGATGGGGGAGGCAGGGCAGCGGGGTTGGGGATGGGGGAGGCAGGGCAGTGGGTTGGGGATGGGGAGAAACGGGCTTACCTGTGAGGCATCCTGGGTGAAGATGGCGTCAAACGCGAACATCTTGGGGGCGGCCGCCGCAGCACGCCTCTGGGCCGCACCGGAGTGGTTCTTAGCGGACGTCTCGCAGAGAGTGAGCTGCTTCTTGCGGGCGTCCACCTTGAGGAAGGACATGGACTCTGAGGTGTCGTGGGAACCCTGGGCGGAACAGATCCGTACCATCACTTTGACCTGCGGAACACAAACAGCAAACGGTTCAGCATATCTGAAACTAAGGGTGTGTTCTCACTAGAACATTTGTTTCACTTGGAATCAGAGTTTAGGATAATATTCGCTTTGCTCTGCGTCGTTTGGAGCTGTGAGGATGCGCATTCGGAGCCGCTCCCGGAGCAAACAACCGACGCATGTTCCACTTGAAAAGGATGGTTTCGCTCTGATTAGAAACGACGCATCGAGGATGTCCATAGGAAAACAACAGCGTGTACGTGTTGATCTGGATAAAAGCGTGACGAACGGGCAATTAATTTTTTTCCGGACCAATCAACTACCACGTCTGTTGCTTCGATTGCGTGTGTTACTTCGTTTACATAAAGGGCTTTGAGAACGCTTCTCATAATCTCATCCACTTGCTCCTGGTCATGATTGGGATGTTCATGTGAGAACATGACCTTAGCCACATGGAAGAACGTACTTCAGTGTTTCTCACCATGGGTCTGTTGCAAACTGGTTTCATCATGGCTATATGACACAAAATCGATCTATCTAAGTGTTGGTTTAACTCGAAACTGCTGAAGGAGAATATATAATAATTCAGTAGTCCCTGTTACAAAAATGGGGTTGAGATATATTCCCATACATGGCAAGAGACACCTGCGTCATGGTCATGCTAACTAATTGTCCATGATATTTAGCATTACCTTTATGACAGCATTCCCTCTGTGAATACATTTATGTCAGCTTGTCATTATGAGGCATGAATGGAGATGACAGAGCAGAGGGTGGCATGTTCGCTAGGCTAACGTCCTTCAGCTGCTTTGCCAAGGATTACCCTTCATGTGGGCTGAGGCTTGGATATGATACAACTTGGCAGCAAAGGGGCTATACTTCCCCCGCTCCACACAAAAACAAACAAACACATACACACACACACACACACACACACTCCTCACACTCCTGAGAGGCAATCCCTGAATTCAGCGCACCATTGCCTGGGGTATCAAAAACAACAACACCTCTTCATAAGGATAATGACTTTTTTTTTTCCTCCAGGTTCATCATGAATTTGGCTCAGACATCACACTTGCATTTAGCCCAGCAATAGCAGCTGTCCAAACACACTACACTATTATTATTATTATTATAATATATATATATTTAAAAAAATTAAGTGCCCATCAAACAGCAGCTGAATCTGTCGTTTGTCGTGAAGAAGGGTTATGTTCAAAGCCATTAATAATCTTGGGCAGCAGCAGTTTTTAAATGATATGCAACCCCGACCAAGATGACAGTGTCATCAATCCTAACTCACCTAGCCTTTACCGACAGAGACCAAAGCTTGTTTTATTATGGTATATAATAATAATAATATATACATTATATAATATAGTATATAATAGTATATTTTGTTTAGTTGTGGTTAGTACATGTTCCATGAGTGTACTGCAGACATAAACAGAGAGGTTACAAGATTCCACATAACTACCGACATGTCATGCGCATGATTAAGAGAATCAGGTCTACATTCAATATCACTACACTCTCTATACAGCATACACTTTCTGTTGATGCATGATAGACAGCAGAGTTTCACGTTTTATTGTTACGTCACATTGCGTGTAAGAGAGTAACATTGAAGCACAAGACAATAAGGCAACAGGCATAATAGTCCAGGACATAAGTGACAAATAAAACAGGATGCGATTAGCAGTACAACTTGTAATAAAATAGGTAGTTCAAGTAGTAAAGTGATGTGAGCTTAAGATTTAGGTAGTCCATATACATGGGCTGTGCTTGGGGATGATAGTCAATTGTCTAAAGTAGGCTTGTTTATCAGCCGGAGGTAGCTGTTAGGTTAGCCTCTGAGTAACAGATAAACAAGACAAATCACCTGTGGCTGTGATTCTACGCCAATTAAGTGGAAAAAAATAAAATGATGTTGCCATCGGCAGATGTTCAGCTGCTGCTGATGATGGCGGGACACCCGATGTTTTGGGTTTGTAGACATTGAACTGCCTTTATGAATGGCAAGGGAGTTCTTGTGGGCTATGTAGTCTCAGGAGGGAGTCCTCGTGGGTTGTGTAGTCCTAGGAGTATAATGGGCCCATGGAATGGAGGATATCTCCACAGGTGTAGTGGCGCTCATCTGTGTGAAACTTCTTGGGTTCAAAGGGCTACGAGGAGTGAATGGATTATATTGGTGTTATTCTGTAAACAGCTTCCCAAACTGAAGTCATATTTATATGTTACGGTACATGTGGGAATATGGTACATGTGGGAAAACTAGGGTTAGGGTTAGGTGCTAGGGTGCTACGGTTAGGGTTAGGATTAGGGGTAGGGTTAATGTTAGGGTTAACCCTAGTTTTCCCACATGTACCGTATTCCCACATGTACCGTAACATATAGACAGTATTGTGTGGAGTATGATCAGAATGCACCACAGAAAGTTTTAATTACCATACAGTATACAATTTGTGTACACTCTTCACACTGAATCGAAATTAACTTGTCAAAGCCATTTGTGGCATGCCTGGTTTATTTAATTCTGCTAATTGCTTTTCAACTAGAAGCACACACATATACTCTAACGTCCCTTACTCATTTACATTCCCCACCAGCAATTGTACCCCTCAAAAACAACCAAGAACAGTGGAAGAGTGCTAGACCTAAAACTCCAGACACTGGGTGTGCAGAGGGAAAAGTTGATGAGTTGAATGTGATTTTAACGGAAACTAGCATGGACACACACTAGTGGTTCATAGCTCATAGAGGGAGTGTGAATTTGAGGGAGTGAGGGAGATAGACAGAAAGAGCACACCAAGGCCCAATCTCATTTCACCCCTACGGCTCCATTTTCAGTCCTACGGCTCCGTTTTGCGGGTTCACATGTAGAGTAGGGGTGTCCCAATTCTTGTTTTCATGTAGGGATAGGGCCAAGAGGTAAGGCTACATAGCCCTCGAAAGAGAGATTTTTGACGACCAGACTCCAAAGATAGCCACAGCCCTCCGTCTTATGAAATGAATGTGCAACAATACTATGTGCAATATGACAACCCTTGTGTACATAAGGTTCAGATATAGGAAATGTTAGGATATTTATAGCATAGCATAGAGTACAGCACAGTGTTTTATTGTATAGTAGTATAGTATAGTGGATAGTGTACATAGCCTTTATTTATGTAAACCAGCTCTTTTCCCTTCTTGTTTTTAGTCTTTTTTCCAAGCACCAGGGGAGCCCCCCCTCCTAAATTTCGTTGTATGGTACCTGTACTATATCAATGACAATAAAGACCATTCATTCATTCATTCATTCATTCATTCATTCATTCATTCATTTATTCATTCATTCAAATCCCAGAATGCCTTGCGAATCATCGGCAGAAATCTGGAGATCACTGAAGACAACCACAAATGTAATACTTTTTCTTCGTTAATATGGATAACCATCATACGATGATAACCATCGTATTATCTGAGTTTAATATAATTTTAATCTATTCTGTTTCTTTTCTCTATAACTAGCATAACAAAAAAATCACTATAATGCCGATGTGCTGTGTACCTAAGCTGACTTGAAGGTCTCAACCATAGAAATACACAATGCCATCGGAGAGCGGTTCACATTTCCACTCCAGAACAAGATGTACAACCCTGTTTATTTAGAAATAAATTCCTACCTGTGGCGTTAGACAGCGGATGATGGTAATCATATTTCATGTAAATTCAGAGTTGTCTGGTGTGGTTGCTGCTGCAAACGTGATGCGGTTGGCACGGCTCGATTTCCAGACTGGTCCCTCTATTTCTCTAGCGAATGCGACAGCGGACATCTCATTCATCCATACATTTGCCTCACTTCCCGGTTGAATAACATCAACCATCACACATCCCCGTGTTCCCCAGGAACAGGAGAATCTAGCAAGGGTGGTATAGACACAGTGGGCCGTTCCAATCAAATGTGGCAAACAGGTGAATGGACGCATGGAAATAATGTGCTCTGTGTCAAGCTGTGAGTCTAATGTTATCTATCTAACGTTACATGTTTTAAGCCTGATTTGTGCATGATAGTCCGACATTTTGACATATTTTCATGTTGCATTTCAGCCACGAAGTTGTTGCACTTGTTACCGCTCCTCTAATATCAGTGTAGACTGGCAGGGAAGTAGCAGGGGTTGATAGCCTACAGAGCACTGTTGTTCTGTCATGAAGTGGCCTGATAATGAAGCATTATTCTTTTTTATTGGACGACTTGTTTGATCGACTGATAGGATGAAACTTAAATTGTGAATGAATCACGAGCGTCAATTATTTTCTGATGACGTATCAGGGTCTTGAAGGGTTGTCCCATTTCATAGGTGAAGATTTTCAACCACTACCCCTTGTGGGTAGTACCCCTCTGTTCGGAGGGCTTGGCACTCCAAAACAAGACATAGTGGAAGGAAAGGGAACGAGATTGGGTCCAAGTCTTATAACAAGTCAATATAATAACAGCACTGTACTGTAGGCCGGGTGTCACAATTTCACACCAGCGTCATAGTACACATGGCATGCACTAATCACTGCCCTGTCTAAGCAAGAAGGGACAAAAGGCTAGATCAAGCACACAAGCCACATCCTTGGGAACGAGAAGGAACATGCATTTCCCCACATCTCTTGACGCCACTCTATCATTCAGTGTAAACCGATTCATTTTTATAGTCTAACCACTAGAGTCCTCTTCCTGCTGTGTAACTACAAACAGCTTGAGCATTTACAACCTCTGCACACAGATAAAGAATTCAATCCCAGACAATGAACGGGGGGGGGCTGAATTACAATGCCTGCTCTCACACGTAATGCATTATCGAACTGGGGAGATAACTACATCTCCATTTGTGGTGATTCCTGCTGGCAGCAAAATCAAAAAGTGTGGCTTTCTATTTCCAATGACATTGGCG
The DNA here is from genome assembly GCF_963989245.1 of Nansenia antarctica. Lineage (NCBI taxonomy): Eukaryota > Metazoa > Chordata > Actinopteri > Argentiniformes > Microstomatidae > Nansenia > Nansenia antarctica. The sequence goes on along the minus strand of NC_137688.1, from coordinate 61,380,135 downwards.
TCTCATCAAAGGGAGGTATTGTGCTGAAGATTTACGTGAGTGTGCAAGGCAATGAATCCGGTTTGCGCTCTGGGCAACGATGCTGTGGTGATTCTGCCTCAACTGCAAGAAATTCTGTTATTTCGTCATTCCCTTCATCATTTAGTTGGCCCAGTGGTGCCACCATGAGGTTCCAGTACATATGTCAGACAAATTGCATTAACTTTGACATTTAAGACTGCTCTCACCAGAGATACTGGGCCCTATTATGCACTTCATAAGTCTTAAGCAATAAGACGAGGCGGTAGATCTAAACTTAAGACGTGGAGGCGTGGTCAAGGCCACTTTGCTATTATGCGTGCGGTAGTGGGCGCCTAAAACCCGGCGCTAAGCAAAGACATTAGTCATGGGTGTGTTTTGGGCGTCTTCTCAATCAACCCAATCAGCGTGCCAGGTGCCATTCCCTTTAAGAACCGGCTGCGTTGAGTCATTAGCGCTATGCTATTATGGAAGTCCTAAGAAGGAGGTCAGCGTGCTTCTCTGCAGAAGAAAGTAACAAGCTCGTGCATGATTATTTTCTGAATAAACACGGCAATACCTCCGCTTGTGAGTTGAGAAGTATTACAGAGGGGTCGCTGGAAGACTGCAGGAATGACAGATGTTGATGTCATTATATTACGCACGGCATGCTGGTACTGTATGTGCACAGTATGCGGAGGCAACATACTGTACAGCGCTGGCCTCTCCCTTCTGAAATAAAGCATTTATACTGTGACCGTAATTGACGACTTGCCGTGGAGCCACGTGCGTGTTCATGTGTGCCCACATGCATGCGCAAACCGCGGAGGCGCGCTCGTGTTTCAAAACGTGCATGAAGTCTAAACTTAAGAACTTTTCAAACCACTTCTTAGCGCTAGGAGCAAAGTCAGATCGCATAATAGCAGGGGCGCCTAGTGCACTTCATTAACATATGAACACTCCCACAATGAGTAATATATGCACGGGAGTATTACGTCTTATGTGTGGGCGCCTATCGACACCGGCATAATAGCAGTAGCACGTATGAAGCGCATAATAAGGGTGGCGGTAGGTCTTAACCTGGCGGTGCGTCTTAATTAAGACTTAAGACGGCAAGTTAAGAAGTGCATAATAAGGCCCACTGTGTGTGTGTGTGTGTGTGTGTGTGTGTGTGTGTGTGTGTGTGTGTGTGTGTGTGTACGGGGGAAGGGGTAACTTAGCTTAACTTTGGATTTTCTTTCATACACATTTCGTTTTCATTCTGCATCCTAAACTGCCCCCCGACCTCCCCTCCACCAGTGCAACCCTACCGGTCTCTTCCTTCCCACCTTAATTCTACAACCTTACCTTTATCCTGTGTCTACAAACTGTACACACAAACAATAATGACTGCGGAACACCCAGGAAGGAAGCCATGCTCGCTGGCCCTGGGCAGAAAACTGCAAAACAGCAACAAATCTGTATTCCAGAGTACAGCCAGCTTCAATGCTTTGGAGCTTGTTGGGCCTCATTAAGGGTCTGTTTTATTTCCTGTGCTTCCTTGATGCCAAGCTCATTAGAGGTTTTGCAGCTGCGTGCCCCAGATGTACGATTAGCAACTTCAAAAAGTTAAAGCAGAACTCCTTACAGCAGCAGTCTTGAAGATGAGAGACGCCAAAAGGAACTCCATAATGTGGGAGGATAGGAGAAGATACGATCATAGAGGTAGTCTACATCCTGTTTTTCTTCTAGGCGTTCGTTCCGACTGATAATGAGCTGTAAATGAGGAGATACGATTCCTCCTGTATGAGATCATCTCGTCCACGATGACGCACTGTGACATTTTCGTTAGCTGTGTAATCTCTGACTGTCTAGACAATCATACACATCTTATTATGTGGGGGATGGATGGGTGAATTATGGGCAAAACTGCTGTTTTGGGAACCCTGCATGACATGTTTAAATCACAATCAAAGACCACCAGTAATTCACAACTTCAAATGGCCAACGAGCGTGACCCAATCAAAGCTAAAGAGGGTTGGCATGAAGGGGGTCATTCTTTGGCCATGCTAAAGCGTCAAGCAGCTCTTTGGCACCACATCCATGGGCTCCCAGGGAGCGAGGTATCGCTTTGCCTCCAGGAGTCCTGGGCAGCCTACTGGGCATCAGTGGGCGATTGAAAAGGCGCCAGGTTGGCTCACAATCAGACACCCGCGGTTGACACCCCACCACCGCCTGGCCACCATTCATTCAACATTCACCATGGGATCTTTCACCAGCCCCGAACAGTTAACATGAATGAATTCAGCACCTTTGTCTGAATGACAGTATTTCGGGAATCCTGTATCACTGCCGCAGAGTCATTTTTGGGGGGTGAGGATGTCAACGGTTCTCATCACCTGTCCGTCAACTGGCTGATCTGTGAGACAAGGAGGAGGGAGGGAGGGAGGGGCTATACCAGGACACAGGTCTAATCCACTTGAGGATAATAGCTTCACGCTGTGTTCACGCTGTGTTCACGCTGTGTTCACGCTGTGTAATCTGCAATGAGCAGCACTGTGAAGGGGGAGGGGGAGGGGGAGGGCAACCGCTGTCCCTAAACACATTATAATATCTGGCTACCCTTGTAAATACCTTGATTGCTAACAGGGTAGCGGCAAAGTAACAGTTGTTCAAAGGTGATTTATGATTTATCGCTATAAGATAAAAGTCTCTTGTAAGCTCGGAAAAAATCATGGCTCTTCATCTCGTATCTGACATTGTAAAAATATATCAAAGGCTTAAAGTGGAGATGAGACAAATGTGATGAACAGATCAGAACAGATGTGGAAAACAGCAGCTTGCCCTGTCTACGAGGATGAGAAGTGATGGCATCCAATGAATATGTCATTAGGCTCGTCAGATAGAGATGTGGACACTCAGGTGTTTTCTATTCCAGAAAGAAAGAAATTGGGGAAAAAATAAACTATGTCTTAGTTTGGTTGTTGACTTAGCTGAGTGCTAATGCCATTTAAGCAATATCACACGAGGGAGTGTGTTATACTGAATATCAGCACGGCTGTGATTTGGTCGTAGGTACGAGGCCGCAGGCCGAGTACCGAAGACGATCACAGCCGTGTTGATATTCAGTATGACAGCACGACCTCGAGTGTGATATTGCTTTTATACAACAGTTCTACAGCGCGATTTATTAGTTAACAGTAATAAGCGACAACAGATTATGCTTTGTTTGTTTATTTAATCATAAAAATAAACAAAAAATAGTTCCGCAACTGAACTTCAAATGGACTGTTGCCTAGTAACCTGAACACAAACATGTAGTCTAATTAACGGTCATTTAGTAGAACATCTGTGCGGCGGAGTGATACATATAGTTAAATGTCCCAGTGCTGTTATACTGTATATCAGCACTCATGGAATGCCTCTTGTCCAATCAAATTACTTGGTCGGAACTAACTGTTGTATAATATGCATTAATGCACTTTCTTGTGGGTGTTTGAGTGTATGTGTGCTAGTGTATGCTTATTCGAGCAACAGACTGACTTTTCACTGTAATCAAATAATGACAACATTTTTACTCAGTCATTTCACTCCCTATAAGGCTAGGTTTGAGCTCCCGGCCACACCAAACTATCAGAAAACGCATAAAAACATATGAAAACATAAAATGAAATTACTATTAATTAATCTTGTCACCTTCAGCTCTGGTCATGGTCTGTGAAGCACTGACCATTGGTCAGTATAATTATTATGATTTTTTCTCCAATTTTCACTTCAGAAATAACCGAGTCCTCAACACATGAACACAAACCCTAACCCTTTCAAAGAGTTCTTACGTTTTTAAAGAGTTCTTAAGGGCACTTAAACAGGCCCACGTCCTGTGCCCACACCCCTCCCGTTGGCCCCTCACACTCACACTCCTTCACACTCCCACAGTCTGTCACTCACATTTGGAAGGAGGAATGCCGCCCTGGCATATGGAACAGATTCATGGAATACCAAAGGCCTGGGAATCAGCAAGCCCAGTCTCACACACGAGCCCACAGCAAGCAGGGACCTCAGCATCAGCATAACCAGTATAATACTGACCAATGTAACCCTATGATTAGCATGAACATGAATATGTTATGTTATATATTATATATATAATATATAACATAACATGTTCATGCTAATCATAGAGTTATATATATATATATATGTTATGCATCCAGCCTATGCAACAGTACAACTATGCCATAGCATACTAAAGGGCTCACCTGACTGTACTGAAATCTAGCTCAAATAGTTCAATTAGCACAGCAAACACAGCATTAACATGACCTTTCTCATATAAGCTGCTGTCATCTTTCATCTGTGCCCTGGCATCCCTTGGAAATGGTCCAATCTGATAATCCTGCAATAACCCAAATAGTCAAATCTATCATTAAGCAGACCTGCTGGGACAAACACTTCAGCATACTTGAGCTGCACTCGATTAAGTTTACTTGGTCAAATTGAACCAGTGTGGAATAGTCTACTTACTATAATGTGCAGACTCAAAGCTAAATCATCAACAACTATGATTTATTTGAGGTATTGAAGTGATGTGATGTACAGTATCTGATCTTGGTCGAATTAATATACATATATGAAAAAGAATCACATAAAAGAAGAGAGTATTCGTCTCTTCTTAGTTTTGAGAGAGAGACAGAGAGACAGAGAGAGAGAGAGAGACAGAGAGAGAGACAGAGAGAGCGAGAGAGAGAGAGAGAGAGAGAGAGACAGACAGAGAGAGAGACAGAGAGAGAGAGAGAGAGAGAGACAGAGAGAGACAGAGAGAGAGAGAGAGAGAGAGAGAGAGAGAGAGACAGAGAGAGACAGAGAGAGAGAGACAGAGAGAGACAGAGAGACAGAGAGAGAGACAGAGAGAGAGAGACAGAGAGAGAAGAAACTGCTCTTACCTTTCCCATTCCCGGGGTGTCTTTCATCTTGGCCCCGGCCCGGAGGAGGCATGGCGGCACGGCGGGGGGGGACAGCTGCAGGGCGCCGCTGAAGCCGCCGGTGTACACCAGGGGCTCGGCAGGCTCAGTCTGGAGCTGGGGCAGCGGGGACTTCCGCTTGGAGGACAGGCTAAGCTTCTGAGCGGCCCTGTGGTGGAGAAGACCAGACCAGGGATGAGGAGGAGGGAAGAGAAGGAGGGCGTGATGAAGAGTGTACGTATGCACCAGCTTCCAACTGACTCATTCATTCCCCCTCCTCTCCAGCGTTAGTAAGTAAGTAAGTAAGTAAAGCTTTATTTATGTAGCGCCTTTCGTACATGAAATGCAACTCAAAGCGCTTTACAACAGTCTACAACAGCGTTAGTCTTCGCCAAATCGTTGTTGCCTCTAAGAATATGTTACTTACGTGGTGTATTACATAAACTACTATCCTTGCATTAAGATGGACTCAATTCAACTTATTGAGTGGTTTGTTGATGACATTTTAGCATTTTAGCTACATTTCAATACAAACTGGGAAAATGTAGGTGTTCTAAAACCTTCGACTGCACACACATGTCCACAAAAAGCTCCAAAGGCTGATACAGATAGTACACATCAGGAAGCAAACTCCTGATACCCCAGATAATGTTTTAGTATGGTCCCAAAATATAATAATAATAATAATAATAGTAATACATTAGACTTATATAGCTCTTTTCTAGACACTCAAAGACGCTTTACAAACTGAAAAGATTGATAAATAAATAAAAGAAAGTTATGGGGTCTAATTACGGCAGCGTCCTCTCTCGACTGGCATTTTTTGAAAAGTGAGTATGATCAATGTAATGTTAGCTAGGTACCTCTAAACATGGATTTGGCTAGACTTTAATTAATTAATTAATGACATAAATGAATTAATGACAAATATAATTATTTTGCCTATCAAGCCACGAGGATATCCAAATGACAAGCTTATTGACTTCCTGGGAATGATGACGAGATGCATTTCGACACAAAACACACATCTCACTGTTTCAGGAAGGAAACTAGGCTATTACACACAGTGCATATAAGCCTGGAATAACAACGACTCAGGCCCCGACCACTGCAAACTATGCTATCCCTTAATTAGGGATTGAGCCAATAGTTTCTCTGTGGGAGTCATCCATTGACAGACAACGGAGATGACAAGGGTCTGTCCGTGTCAGTTTCTGCAGTTTTTTTAAATAGTTTGAAGGCACTTCCTACCGTTTTCCCATCTAGCCATTTGCTACAGTATGTTGCATTGTTCAGTTGCTAGGTTGTTGTTATTCCTGAATTCCACGGGTCTAGACAGAATTAATTTCATCCATACTGTATATGTTTTTATCACTTTTCTGATAGTTTGTTGTGGCAGGGAGGGAGCTCAAACCTGGCCTTATCGGGAGTGAAATGACTGAGTAAAATGTTGTCATTATTTGATGACAGTGAATCACACAGAGGACATGAGGCGTGGCTCAGAATGAGAGAAGTGTGGCGCACCAGACCTAGGGGGAGGTGCTGTGGGAGATGATTGATGCGAGGTAAACCGGCAGTTAGGACGTCCACCAGACTTTCCGAGCATTTGGGGCGGAAGTGTCTGGGAACAAGATTAGGATATCTATGAGGCTATTGAGGCACTTGTATGAAAATCGACCCACTGTCTGGATCCAAGGTTATTATGCAGTTATCATGACAGCAATTAAGTGCAACTGGTGCACTCAGTGCACATAAATGAAGCCACACATACTTACACACATATACGCACACGCACACGCACACACACACACACACACACACACACACACACACACACACACACAGTGTCAGAAATTGGATACCGCCCAACCCTGTGTTACAGGAGCATGCAGGATCAGAGGGTCAACCTGAGATCATGGTCATCAGAGGTCACTGAAGCAGTTCTCAAAAGTAAGGGTCAACAAACAGTCAAATCAATGTTTGCATGTCATACCTTCTATGAACTAACGGAATTTGTTCAATGAAAAACTTTACTGTTTTAACTTTACACTCTATGGAGTGGGATTGGATTGTGCTCATTAGTCGATGATCCTCATTGTATCTTTCTAGTGGTAAATTGTCATGCTTTTGTCTGTTAATGGTAGCTCACTCATGAATGGCAAACCCATTCAAACTGTCCAAGGCTACAGCAATCATATGACACCTATTTGAAAGTACTTCATTTGTAGCCAACTATGATACATAATGGACCTATCGCTAAGCCACGCCCCGAAATAGAAATTGTCCAATCATATCACAGCAAAAGTCACGACATGCAGAAAACTCGGACAAACAACTCGCTAATATCTGATGGTGAAAAGCTTCTAGATTAAATATTCTTGTCATCTTTAAAAAAACATTACTTGCTGTGGTAAATCAGAAATTTGCCAACTCCCGCCATTGTAAGTCATTGAATGTCATTCAGTCACGGTCGGTCAGTCAGTCAGTCACTGTCAGTGAAGCGTTGTTTGCTTGTCCGAGTTTTCAAAGGGGGCGTGGCTTAGCGATAGGTCCATAGGATGGAAAGGGGTGAAAAAGAAAAGTCAAATAAAGAAAGTAGGCAACTACCAACTTGTTGGATGTAAACATTTGAATGATTCATGAAAGCTCTCATTTCAATCATGTCAAATAGGTTCAACGTGAACTCACAGTGCCATAGTGGAAAATCATTGACACAAACTGCACTTTTTGCTTTCTGAGCATGCTGTGTCCATATGAGTTAAGAACACTGGACCGAACGGCAGGGTAGAGTACCTTGCCCTAGGCAGGTATCAAACTCATGACCTTCCATTTACAAACCAGCTACAGAGTTAACTCCCTTGGTGAAGATGCTAACGGGCCTTAAACACATACAGTAGAGTGGGAGGATTAGCAAGCCACTGCGGCTAAAGATTTCCTTTCCTGCTGTACTGTACTGTACCGAGTCAGGGGAAAGACACTTGCCAAGACAATGCCATAGTGATAAAAAGTCACCCGACTCCAGATTCAGAGTAGATGAGGAATGGTTTAGTGGAAAGAGCTCTCAGATTATTTCTCTGCTATTAAAACGTAATGTAAATGTAAAACAGAGGCACAGTCGGATCATCTCCAGACAGATTATCAAATCTGTGGCGGTGAGGGGAGGGGGGTTCCAAATGCACTATTGGTTTACACATGGAGAGGATAGAGAATCGGAATGCCACACACTCAATTAATCAATTGTGACCAAAAACGTATACTTGATTTACTCCACTGTTGATAAACAATGCTCTATGGAAACAAGGACTATAGCTTCAAAACATGGTTAAAACTATTATTATGTGGTGAGTCCTTGCAACCATTGCTCTGTCTATGAAATTGGGAGTGGTTCCATTTCTCCAGCCCCATCCCTCAGCTGCTGACACAAGAAGTGGCAGGGAGTCTGCTTTGACCATGTTTGAATTACAGATTGTACCTTTAACAACAAATAAACAAATAGCAAAACTGCTTGCTTCCCTTTTTCTGGCATAGTGGCTGCTACTAGCAGATATTCTTATATATTACTTGCAATGCTAGTGCTGTATAGTTTCACTTAATACAGTAGGTGACTGGTTCTATAGTACTTCTTTGCTCTAGATAACAGTGTCCGGGAAAAGAGCGTAGGCAAAATGACAATAATGTGTATATAATGTAAATAGAACTATTCATTCAAAGAATGCAAATATTATGCGTGCACCCCAGCACTGACATGCCTGATTAATGAATCAAAGTATATTTGCTGATTAGTGGCTGACTTGAATCTGTTTGTGTTAGAGCTGTGCTAGAACAAAAGTCTGCATCCCTCCCTAGCTCTCCAAGACCAGGGCTGGTTACCACTGTGTTGGGTTACGATAAGAGAGAGAGAGGTGGGGAAAAAGTGGCGTGTCTTTAGCTCTATGAAGACATATCGCCAGTGTCCACTGTTGACAGTTAACTTGGTATGAAGGATAGAAATTCTATGTTCAGGACAAAAACACATTCATCAACTTGAATTGCACTTTTATTGTTCAGGTCGCACACACTGAGACAGAGCTTTTAGGGTGGAGGTTGCTGTTCAAGCTGTTCACCAGCAGGGGCACTGTATGTCTGATAAATGGTAAAATGGTAAATGGACTGCACTTATATAGCACCTTTTTTGCTGCTCCAAAGCTGCTCCAAAGCGCTTTACAACGGCCTCTCATTCACCCATTCACACACACATTCACACACCAATGGCGGCAAGCTGCCATGCAAGACGCTGGCCCGCTCACTGGGAGCAATTTAGGGGTTCAGTGTCTTGTCCAAGGACACTTCGACATGTGGCCAGCCGGGGCTCGAACCGCTGATCTGCCAACCTTGTGATCATTAGACGGCAACTCTACCTCCTGTGCCACAGCCGATAAGTAGAAGAACTATGAGTATCACTTGGTGGTGTAAATCAGAAGGAAAAAAAGTGAGTGGGGTATGGGGGGGTCGGGAGTGATATGAGGGAGGAGAGGAGAGAGAGCAGGAAAGAGAGGGAGAGAAAGAAAGAGTGTGGGGGGGGGGGGGGGTAGGCAGACCGTGTCTGTGTCTGTCCCAGCAGGAGGTGGATGTGCTTGAGAAACAGGCCTGAGCTCATTAGGCAACCCAGCTCCCCGAGCACCCTGCAGTCTTTCTCCCTGATTTCCCTCCTCTCTTCCCTTCTCGTCTCCTTCAGCCACTTCAACAAGAGCACAATCTGAGAACACACTGTGTAATTACAGCCTCCATGAAGGACACAGGAGGAGAAACCCCTGGGAACTGCCCCTACTGGTGTCAGTGTGCTACATTTGCAGGTGTAAGCATGTGTATGTGTGTGTGTGTGTGTGTGTGTGTGTGTGTGTGTGTGTGTGTGTGTGTGTGGGGGGGGGGGGGGGGGGGGGTGTATATTTGGCTAACATGTGAAAAATAGAAATGGAAGAAAAAAGGGAGTGAGAGAGAGTGAGAGACAGAGTTTGAATGTGTGCGTGTGTGCGTTTGTGTGTGTGTGTGTGTGTGTGTGTGTGTGTGTGTGTGTGTGGTTGTGAAAAGATCACGTCCCACTAGGGGGGATGGAGACAGTATGCTGCTGGTAAAATCACTGATAGGCGCCCAACACCTCCTGAGGGACAATGCTGCAGGTGACACACTGTCTAGCAAAAGAACAACGTATCTCTATGTATTTCTGAAATACATTTGTTGTGAATAAATTATGTTAGACCCAAAGCGAATCAACGTTGATCAAGTAAAAAATCTAGTAATTGTCGATTTTTGTTGTAAAGGGCTATGTTATTTTTTTCTCTGAAAAAGGTGGTGAATGTAACAGTGTTTTTGTAAGAGGAAGCAAGATGCTGACATTTACATGAACATTTAATTATATATTATTCTTTGGCAGTGTTTGTTTAGGAGAGTGAGAGAGGTGGGATAGGGGGGGAGGGGGAGGGAGTGGGGGTGATATACATGGGAAAACCACCTTTGAAGACAAAGCCCTACCTCAATCACCTTGACTGCCTGAAAGCCGCTGCCCCCCTTCCCTATAACCACCCCCCCCCCAAAAAAACCTTCTACCCTCAATTCCCTGGAGCCCACGCAGACAAAGCTCCCCTCAACCTTGCCACATCAAAATGAGACCAACACTGATTTCTAGGGGTGTGTATTCAGTAGGGAGAAAAGTTCAGAACATCGCAGATAGACATGCAATTTAATGTATGAAGCTGACACAATTATTTCCACATGATAAATGATTATTCCTGTAACTCCCCTGTAACTATTTACACTTTAAATGAATGTGCAATAACACTATGTGCAATATGACAACCCTAGGGTACATAAGGTTCAGAGAATAGGAAATGTTAGAATAGGTATAGCATAGCATAGAGTACAGCACAGTGTTTTATTGTATAGTATAGTATAGTGGATAGTGTACATAGCCTTTATTTATGTAAACCAGCTCCTTTCCCTTCTTGTTTTTTAGTTGTTTTTTTTCCTAGCACCAGGGGAGCTGTCAGGCCAAAACCTTCCGCTTGCCAAAAGCTACCGGGGGTGCGGCCTAACGCGTCACGACCAGCTGGCACGCGCACGCGTCACGACCAGCTGGCGAGTGTTTTTGAAACCTCCGTTTTGGCCGCCATTAGCGAAAAGCTTTAATTTGCCTCTACAAGTGTTAATATGTCATTTTATGAAGTTTTAATATGTTTTCAGGCGAGAAAGTAACCATATATATTCACAAAATGTATCCGGTTTATCAAAATAACCCGTTTATATATGAAAACATATAATGCTATCGCGTCTCCACAGGCTAAAGTACAACTACACTCATATCCTCAACTTATGTCCTAATCACACTACTGTCATACAAGTCGTACCTTCTCCTTGACATGGACATACACACCTGCTACCTTCTTTGAAAGAAATCGCGATTTATTCAGTGAAAACTAGTACACCATTCAACATAGCATAACAATAGCATAGCATTCGCGGACACAGTCAGGCAATGCACCTAGCACAACAATAGCATAGCATTCGCGGACACAGTAACATAGACAGATAGACAGCTAGACCGCTAGACAGATAGACAGCTAGACAACTAGACAACTAGACAGCTAGACAACTAGACAGCTAGACAGCTAAACAGCTAGACAGCTAGACAGATAGACAGCTAGACAACTAGACAGCTAGACAGATAGACAGCTAGACAACTAGACAGCTAGACAACTAGACAGCTAGACAACTAGACAGCTAGACAACTAGACAACTAGACAGCTAGACAACTAGACAGCTAGACAGATAGACAGCTAGACAGCTAAACAGCTAAACACCAAGACAGCTAGACAACTAGACAGCTAGACAGCTAAACACCAAGACAGCTAGACAACTAGACAACTAGACAGCTAAACAGCTAGACAGCTAAACAGCTAGACAGCTAGACAGCTAGACAACTAGACAGCTAGCTCTTGGTGTTTAGCTGTTTAGCTGTCTAGCTGTCTAGTTGTCTAGTTGTTTAGCTGTTTAGCTGTTTAGCTGTCTAGCTGTCTTGGTGTTTAGCTGTTTAGCTGTCTAGCTGTCTATCTGTCTAGCTGTCTAGCTGTCTAGTTGTCTAGTTGTCTAGCTGTCTAGTTGTCTAGTTGTCTAGCTGTCTAGTTGTGTAGTTGTCTAGCTGTCTAGTTGTCTAGTTGTCTAGCTGTCTAGCTGTCTTGGTGTTTAGCTGTTTAGCTGTCTAGCTGTTTAGCTGTCTAGCTGTCTAGCTGTTTAGCTGTCTAGCTGTTTAGCTGTCTAGCTGTCTAGCTGTTTAGCTGTCTAGCTGTCTAGCTGTCTAGCTGTTTAGCTGTCTAGCTGTCTAGCTGTCTTGGTGTTTAGCTGTTTAGCTGTCTAGTTGTTTAGCTGTTTAGCTGTCTAGCTGTCTTGGTGTTTAGCTGTTTAGCTGTCTATCTGTCTATCTGTCTATCTGTCTAGCTGTCTAGTTGTCTAGTTGTCTAGCTGTCTAGTCGTCTAGTTGTCTAGTTGTCTAGCTGTCTAGCTGTCTAGTTGTCTAGTTGTCTAGCTGTCTAGTTGTCTAGTTGTCTAGCTGTCTAGCTGTCTTGGTGTTTAGCTGTTTAGCGGTCTAGTTGTCTAGCTGTCTATCTGTCTAGCTGTCTAGTTGTCTAGCTGTCTATCTGTCTAGCTGTCTAGCTGTTTAGCTGTCTAGCTGTCTAGTTGTCTAGTTGTCTAGTTGTCTAGCTGTCTAGTTGTCTAGTTGTCTAGCTGTCTTGGTGTTTAGCTGTTTAGCTGTCTAGTTGTCTAGCTGTCTATCTGTCTAGTTGTCTAGCTGTCTATCTGTCTAGCTGTCTAGCTGTTTAGCTGTCTAGCTGTCTAGTTGTCTAGCTGTCTAGTTGTCTAGTTGTCTAGCTGTCTATCTGTCTAGCGGTCTATCTGTCTAGCTGTCTATCTGTCTATGTTACTGTGTCCGCGAATGCTATGCTATTGTTGTGCTAGGTATTATTGCCTGACTGTGTCCGCGAATGCTATGCTATTGTTATGCTATGTTGAATGGTGTACTAGTTTTCACTGAATAAATCGCGATTTCTTTCAAAGAAGGTAGCAGGTGTGTATGTCCATGTCAAGGATAAGGTACGACTTGTATGACAGTAGTGTGATTAGGACATAAGTTGAGGATATGAGTGTAGTTGTACTTTAGCCTGTGGAGACGCGATAGCATTATATGTGTTTTCATATATAAACGGGTTATTTTGATAAACCGGATACATTTTGTGGATATATATGGTTACTTTCTCGCCTGAAAACATATTAAAACTTCATAAAATGACATATTAACACTTGTAGAGGCAAATTAAAGCTTTTCGCTAATGGCGGCCAAAACGGAGGTTTCAAAAACACTCGCCAGCTGGTCGTGACGCGTGCGCGGGCCAGCTGGTCGTGACGCGTTAGGCCGCACCCCCTGTAGCTTTTGGCAAGCGGAAGGTTTTGGCCTGACAGAGCCCCCCCCTCCCAAATGTCGTTGTTTGGTACCTGTACTATATCAATGACAATAAAGACCATTCATTCATTCATTCATTCATTCATTTCCCAGGTTGTTGCTGCAAACTAAAATGTTCTCAGTGAACTGAACCGATAAAAAAACAAGTTAAAGGTCGTCATAAGACGTAAGAGAGATTGAGTGTCAGATTCACCCAAACAAGAGGTTTCAGTTGCTAGCCTTTCCATCGGAGCCTGGTGGTGCAACGAGCTAAAAAGGCTGCTGAGTGTCTTGTTTTACGCAAACTACACCTGCCCATAGTCATCACGCTGTTTCTGTGACTACGTCATATCGCTGAGTCCACCTTTAATTATACGTCAGTCCCTGGAGAGGGTACGCAGCAGGAGCCAGACGGTTGGGTGTGACAGCAGCCCAAACAAGCCTCTCAGGACAATGACTCAGCCTCTCTCAATGCCACCTGTCCTCACCCCTGTGTAGCCACATGACAGTGGCATCCCATTGGTTGATTGAGATATCCATCACACGTTAAAGCACCTCTCCATGTCATTTGGTTATACGGCAGAGCCCAGTATGGGGGAGGAAGCACCATTTGAGTGGGTACATGGAGACTACACATGTCTGTTCCAACCACCCAACATTGAGTGGTGAACATAATCAGTTAGAGAGAGAGAGAGAGAAAGAAGAAAGAAAGAAAGAAAGAGAGTTCATCAGAGTTTAAGGATTAAGATTAAGAATTAAGAACATGACCCACCCCCCCCCAAAGAGAGAGTGTAAGGGTCAGCGTTAGAAAATTACCTCACAAATATAAATGGAAGGGGTGGATAAAAAGTTATAAAGCTTTTCGAGGCACAACACTGCTCGACTTTTAAAAAAGGTGACTCTCCATCCTACCCTACATTGAGACCTACTAGTGAGCATAGTCAGTTAGAGAGAGAGAGAGAGAGAGAGAGAGAGAGAGAGAGAGAGAGAGAGAGAGAGAGAGAGAGAGAGAGAGAGACAGACAGACTGAGAGAGAGAATCAGAGTTTAAGGATTAAGATGAAGAATTAAGAACATGCCCCCCCCCTCCCCGCCCCCCCCACAGAGTGTAAGAGTCAGGCTTTAGAAAATGACCTCACAAAGATAAATAGAAGGGGTGGATGAAAAGCAATCTCTTTCACTGAAAGGAAATAAAGTTTTTCGAGGTACAACACTGGCGACTTTCAAAAAAGGTGACTATCCATCCTTTCATTCAAGTGTTTAACCCTCATGAATCCCCTAAGAGGAGATGGAATGAATTGACAGATAACACAGAGATCCATGCTACTTACAGTTCTTTCCAATCCATTATCTATTCCGAGTTCCTAGAAAGAAAAAATCGTAAACATGCCGAAATCGTTGCTTTTCCATAATCATTTTAGTCCCGTGCCGGTATATTCCATAGTTCCAACATGTGCCAGCACAGTGAAGGAGGGGTGGGAGTGTTTTGATGGGGGGGGGGGGGGGGGGGGGGGTTGTATTCACAAGCCCTCTCTGAGGAAGGCAGGGGTTGTCCGCTTCGCCCCACTCCCTATCGCTGGAGGGTTCCGCTCGATTACGCGCCGGACGGTGAGGAGTCGTGGCAACTGGTGAAGTTGGAAGAAAGAGGATGGGCGCATGACAACGGGTGCTTCATCAGCGACGGCAGCACACGTGCCGGGTAAGGTCCTGGCATGGGGCGAGGGGGAAGAGGTGGTGCACCAAAGTTTTGGGTAGAGAAAGAGAGCAGAGAGCAAAGTCGCCAAAGAGCATCTTCTTTAAAAGAGAAAAACGAAAACCCCTTGGTACAGTGAGAGGACAGGGTGCTCAATCCCCTTTGGGTTAGAAATCCAGTCCAGAGACGCAGAGTAGACGATCGCCCTTTGCAGGTGTGTCATCACAACCATCTCGTGGTTCCCTTTTTTTATCCCCTCTCCTCCCTCTCCCGATCTCTTCTCTTCTCTTCTTGTGCCCACAGCTTTCCTCGTCTTTTCCCTCCTTCAGTCTTTTTTCCCCACATGTAAACTCCAGACTCACCTTCCAGTAGCTCTCGTCTACTGCTGTTTCTACCACCTCCCTTTCACGCTCTCCCTCTAAACACTTGTTCCTGCCTTCTCACTCTCAACTCCCGACTCCTCCTCTACCCCCCTCCTTGTCTCTCCTCCTGCTATTCTCTCTCTCTCTCTCTCTCTCTCTCTCTCTCTCTCTCTCTCTCTCTCTCTCTCTCTGTCTCTCTCTGTCTCTCTCTCTCTCTCTCTATCAATCTCTCTGGTAACCCTTCAGTTTCTCTTCACCTCTCCATTCCTTTCCTCTCCTCTCTTCCTACAGTCAGGCACTGGAAGACGGCACAACTCAGGGAGAGGCATGAAGGGAAGAGAGGGAAAAAAAGCAGAGAAAATCCACTGGGAGGTGGGGAAAGAGTAAATTCCTGCTCCCGCTGTTGCTGGGAAACACTGGCAGTAGTCCAACCGTCCTTCCTCTCCTCTCTCCCGTCTTTCTCTCCCTCTGTCTGTGTTCCTCTCACCTTCTTCCCCCTCTCTCTCACTCCCTCTCTCTCTCTCTCGCTCGCCACCTCCCCCCTCCTCTCTCTCTCTCTCTCTCTCTCTCTCACCAGCCCAGCCCCTTTCCACCCCTCCCCACGGTGTCAGTACACAGCTGCTGTGAATGGCTTTACGCTCCTCTCTCTCTCTCTCTCTCTCTCTCTCTCTCTCTCTCTCTCTCTCTCTCTCTCTCTCTCTCTCTCTCTCTCTCTCTCTCTCTCTCTCTCTCTCACACACACACACACACACACACACACACACACACACTTCACACACTGTATGAATACTTCATGAGATGAGAGAAGCCCCTTTTCCCATTCTGCCGGACATCAAAGAGATTTGGTTAGTGTACGTATGTGTGTGTGCATGTGTGTTTGCATGTGTGTTTGCACACTCACATGTGTATGGGTATGTGCATGCCCTCATGAACGTATTTGGGCCAATGATTGTGTGTGTGTGTGTGTGTGTGTGTGTGTGTGTGAGTGTCTTTCATAGTAACACCTTTGCCAGACATCAGTAAGGACAGATCACACATAAAACAAGAGATTACAAAAAAAATACATTACAAAATGAACCCAGAGGTGGATAGAGGTCAGAAACAGTTAATAGTGTTTAAATAGAGATGGGGCATGGATGGATGGATGGATGGATGGATTCGGATGGTTGGATGAATGGATTGATGGTATTGGGGGGGATGGATGACAGCTTAAAAGAATACATCAATGCTACTAGAAAGTGCAAACAACCCTAGCTCTAGGCAGAGAGGGAGAGAGGTTAAGGGTGTTTTGGGACTCTAATATCAGCATGCAGCGATCGACCAGGCAGCGGCTCAGGAGCCATAGATAATCCAATCCCTCAATTGAAATGGAAGACCAGGCTTGGATCGATATCTACAGGGGTAAGCACTGTGTATGTAATAGAGCATGTTCACCAAAATTACACATATCATTACCTGCATTCATACAATATTTGGAATATAGTTAGAGGGCTTAACACATTGTGGATGTTCAAATGCAAAATCCAGATTCAGATTAATCATTCATTCAATTAAATTCCTCACAGAGTTCTCATTGTAACCTCATGAGAGTCCATTAAGATAGTCCGCTTTCCTAATACTCCTTAAGCCTACTGTAGCAGGCAGTAGCTGGAGGCATGACTGGCAGAAAATGCCTGCAGCCAATCAGAAACGATATGACACTCTGCAGCAGCCTGGGCCAGCGACGGATGTCCAAATGTCATTGCAAAAAGTACATTGAAATCCATTTGAATTTAATAACATTGAAGCAATAAGATTGTGCATCTATTTCACAGTCTTCAATAGGAGGAGGCCTGTTCTGCCTTTGTCTATGCGCATAGCTACCATCATAGCTACAGAGGTAGCTAACACTGCACTTTGCAGTCAGTGCTAATGACGCAATTGGTCAGCATGACAGTGCAGAAACAGGGATCTCACCTTTGGGGCTTTGCCAAGCGTGTGTGTGTGTGTGTGTGTGTGTGTGTGTGTGTGTGTGTGTGTGTGTGTGTGTGTGTGCGTGTGTGTGTGCATGCGTGCGTGTGCGTGCGGGTGAATTTGATAAGAATTGCCAAGACAGATACATACTTATCAGTGCACACATCCTTCATTTCCTTTGTCAAGCACAGAAACGACGAGTGAATTCAGACCAAGGTTGTGAGGAGGGAGTAGTGAAGGCATCATATTGTATGAACTGGAGGTTAGTTACTAAACATTTCTCCGGATGTCAATGGAACTTTTAGACTCTGACTGTCAAATGAGTCAGAGTGATAGGCCCACCCTGATGGTCATTAGCAGAGACAGCCATTAGGTTGTTTTCGCAGAGCGTGTCACCAGCTTTCACAATTGCCGCCGTCAGGCTTTGGGTTTCAGCTAATTACCTTGCCAGATTTGCCCGTTAACCACCAGTGGCACGTCTATACTTCCAGTTCCAGTTCCAGGCTACAGTATACACTCTTGGTCTCTCTCTACCCTTCACTCCTGTTGTCACCTCAATATGCTGACCAGTCAAGGGTTTCCTGAACGGTTCATAGCTAACATGTCACTTTATGGCTCTCAACCCCCCAGCCCCACAACAATGCAATGGTAGGGTTGGGCCATAGACACATTCTCTCACTCACAATATTATGTCAGAAATGTCACGATATACAGTAACTTCTTTCATTGCTGAAGTATGGTGGAGACATGTCAGTGTGAGACAAAATGTGACAGCAGCTGGTGAAAATGTGACAGTAGCAGGAACAAGTCAGCAACCAATCAAAATGTTCAGACTTGTATTCAGAAAAATGTAAATACATTTCAACATTGTTGAAAATCAATGACATATAAGATATTGCAATGCAATGGATTCGGTGAGTAATCCCCACTACTACCGAATTAACTATAACACTACTTTACATTGTTAGCAAAAGCCTGAATCCATTGCATTCCAATATTTTGGCTTGGCTAGCGAGTGTGTCATTGATTTTCAACAATGTTGACATTTATTTCGATTTTTCAGAACAAAAGTCTGAACATTTGCTCGGTTTCCGACTTGTTCCCACTTTCACCAGCTGCTGTCACAAATGACTGAACTGGAGCACATGGAGTGTATGATGTTGTAAATAGTCTGGTGAAACAAAGAGACATGTTGTTGACGTTAGATGTACTTTGCCTTGCCTTGCAAAAAGCGGGATAATGCACTATATTCTATGATATCTAATATCAGCCTATCAGATAGTTACAATTATAACATTTAGGTTTGGTCAAAATTCTCTTATCTGTGAATGAAGAACATTTCGTGACGTTAGAATTATAAGGTTCTATCTCCATTTTTGGAAAAAATAGTTTTTTACATAATCTGATTCATTAGGTGTTTATTAATGCCTGTGTGGTGTTATTTTTAAAATGTTGACATTTCTTAGTTAGTAATTAATAAAATACAAAGGTTCCATCTCACAAAACATAATGGAATGTAAAAACTTTGACGCTCAATATCTATGAACTACCCTAAACGGAGATAGAACCTTATAATTCTAAGCTCATGACATGCCGAATGAAGCGCTTCTCTGCTAGACGAATGATCTGGACCGAGGTGGAAAAAAAATAACTGCAACAGCTACAAAGCTTTCAGGAAACTCACCACGAGATTAGTAAATGCTCAACCAAGACTGATGACTAACTGTGTTCTGTCTCACCATTGACATTTAACTTAATGTCAAATATGGTTCTCCAGTGAGAAAGGTAGGTTTTGCCCTAAAGTGGTTTTCTGGCTCTAAGCCACAGTCTGTATAGAGTTCCTAGACAATACAGACTCCATCTAAACCCCCCAAGACTAAACAGAGGTAGTGGATGATTAGCTTGCAGGAGTTTTGGGGGCCTAAGTACTCATGTGAAAGACTGTGGTATTTCAGGCCATTACACAAAGTCTGGTAAGTCTTCATGATTTCACGTCAATACGTTATACAACAGTTTACATTATAGGTCAGATCATTGAAACAAAAGGAGACCTAAAAATTCAGTAGACACACTTCTGATCTAAAGGATTTGTCTTGTAGGAATTGCATTAGAAGTGACTAATGAGGTAAAAACGTAGTATACTGTAATGAAATATTAGAAATTAGGCTCGAAATTCCCTGAATTGAATAATTATTTTTCCTTGGATATATAAGATGTATTTACTGTAGTGCCAGAAATACGAAACACATATGTTGTTGACCTATAGACCAATAAACTCGTAAGCTTAGAATTATAAGGTTCTATCTCCGTTTAGGGTCGTTCAGAGATATTGAGCGTCAAAGTTTTTACATTCCATTATGTTTTGTGAGATGGAACCTTTGTATTTTATGAATTACTAACTCCAAAATGTCAACATTTTAAAAATAACACCACACAGGCATTAATAAACACCTAATGGATCAGATTATGTAAAAAAACCTCATCTTTTCTGTCTACCATAATGTCTCCTGTGATGAAGCCATGTCGTCCCCAGCCTTCTAGAGAACCTCCCAACAGAGTGACAGGCTGATGTATGTTGTGTGACACGCATGCATTACCCGGACTGTGATAGATGTGTAACAGCTAGCTGGGGGACCTTACCAGACGGGAGAACTTGAAATAACCCGGACGCCACCCTGAACACGAGAGCTCTGTTGTGTCTTAAGTTTCTGGCAGACATGGCATAGCCGTCCTCACAGTTTATCTGATGGAGGCCGGCATAGGGGCTGTGGGAGGCGTATGGAGGCGTATGGAGGTGGTTGTACCACCATGGTGTTCTCTTAAATTTGAGTGTCTGTTCCTTTTCCAATTAAGTCGACGGGATCTCCCGTTGCCGTTGTTAATCTTTTCCCCCATTCCAGCAGTCGAGTGCAAACTGTTGCGTCACGTCATGGTTATGAGGCTAATGTCTGTACTGAAGCTAGGCTAGAAATAGGAAATGATCATGGCTACAATGTGGGGCTAAGTAAAGTCCTGCACTGTTTGGTCAACACATCTACATTATGATGTTAGGCAGAAATCGTTTATAAATGGTTATTCTCTGTCAATGATTGGCTCTGTCTAAGGGCTGAAACCCACATGCTGCGTCAACCTTACCTTACCTCAGCGGCGCGTGTGAGTCTCATTTAGGTGCCCTTTTTTTTCTGAGTGGGGCAGTCCCACTCATATTTTTTATTTTTATTGACAGATACAGTAGACATTTAGACAGGAAGGATGGGTGAGAGAGAGGAGGGATGACATGCAGGACATGTCCCCGGACGGAATCGAACCGGGGACCCTGCGGTTACATGGTCAAAGCTTAACCCGCTACGCCACCTAAGCGCCCATGTTAACATCTCACAAGCGCCTCACGCTGAGGCCTACTGCTTGCTCGCTCGCTAGAGAGTCAGAGTGTCGCCTATTTTCGCCGCGTGCCACCCACCTGAAAATCATCTACCAGCAACATAGACTACAGTTTCAATGTCTACATCTGTAAATATGTATATATTTTTTCCGCTATCTTTTTCAAAGCAGCAACCACACATAGAATTATATTATGTTAATAAGTTAAAAGAACATCAGGTGAAGGGCCGTATTTTTTCAGTGATTTCTCCCTCTCTCTCTCTCTCTCTCTCATTAAATTCCTCACAGAGTTCTCATTGTACTCACTTTTCTAATCGCTCATTAAGGATGGATGGCAGCGGAGACTGAACCCAGAACATTTCATAATGAAGTGAAATGAAACATGATATTATTGATGTCCATTATCAAAGGCAAACTCAATGTACAAAGATAGGGCTGACTGTAACAGCTCCACTGTAAACACGCAAAAGCCGTAAGAAAAACACGCGTCCAGTGAGGACAACGCTGTAGAAAGTCCAGCAAAAGTTCGGCCACGCACACGTGTCACTGAGGTAAGGTCGGATGTGGGTTTTAGGTGTAAGACGATGACATATTAAACTGGGAAAAACGTCTACCTTAAGGTTAGGATGGGGTATTGAAACACAAAACCGGTTTAAGTGTCTGGCCGTGAAATAAAGTTGAGGTCTGCAGCTCTGTGTGAACGGAGTGGCCGCATCTCTCCACACAAACTCCATCATCCAGAGAGAGCAGAGGAAGCAGGTCACAAATCAAGAGCAGACATTTTATGTGCAGCAGCAGCAACACCAGCACTCATGACCCCTCTATCCATCCCATCATTCCTTAAAATGTTTCACCCCTTGGATCGTCAGCTTTTCCTTCATCAAAAATCACCATCAAAAATGTCCAGACACTTGGCCTAAACATTTACACTAGCAGCTGTACGGCTAGTGTCGTGTGGAGTGAATGAGAGATTCCATATACCCCCCCCAGCTGATTTAAGACAGTCATAGAGAGAACGAGAAGTCTGCAATGAGAGACGGATACAGTAGTTCCTTTGAATTATGTAGATTCAATTATGTAGCGGTTTTGATCCCAGCTGAAACCGAATATGGTATGAGCCACTTCCCGGCAGCTCCCATTTCATCTAAAAACCAACCAATCGAAATGTTTTATTTCTATTATCTGGGATTACATGTGTTGGAGCTACTCCTCCATTTCCTTTATCTCTGGGTTAATTAATTGATTAATATGAAATAAGGCCTTCTTTCACATGAAGAAAAATGGCGGTCCTTCCTTCCCCTCTTTTCAAAGGCACTCCAATCCCTTGTTCGTCCTCTGTGTTCTCTCTACCATGAACAGCATGCGGCATCTAATGCATACGATATCAGATGCCAGCGAGGGGAGAGAGTAAAGGGGGGGCTCTTTGACTTGTGACTTTGCCGCCACGGGGCATGTCACTGATAATTTGCGAGAGGAGCCTTACCGAAAACACCATGATATCACTTAGGCGTCCCGTGTCGGGGGTGTCCGCACCTGCCGCAACCCAGTATGGGGCCACTTGCTTGCCGTTGCTCAGGCCTTTGTCCTGATGGGGCCTGACAGCTGCTTTCATGTTATGTGTTATCGGGCCGCCACAATACAGCATTTTAAATGAAGCTTAATGTGAGGGCTCCCCAAGCCTGGGGTTTCCGATGTTGATCCGACACAATCGCCCCCCACAGCATGATACCGTGCCTGGGCTTGCCGGGGGCCGTTCATGGGGGCGGGTGGTGGGCCACATAGCATGGTTCTCCTAAAGACGTGTCAACAGTTGGAGTATTCTCCAAGCTCCCATAGCTGTGATTGAAACGAAGGCGGTCAGTTGTTTTAGAAGAATGTGATCGTCGTGGTTGTTAATTCAACATTAATCTCATATCAATCAAATGTCACAAGGCCACCCCGTCTGCGTGGTTGTTGTGATGCCAGGGAAGCTGTAGAGCAGTGAGGTGAGGCTGTTATGGAGATCAACAAGCTAACGTTACCACTGCTAGTGCAGACGCAATAAAATGATCAGATGACCACAATGATATGAATGAGATCTATATGCAATGTAAGATGATGGATAACAACCCAGTTTTGATTAGCTGTACACCACACACACACACACACACACACACACACACACACACACACACACACACACACACTACTCTCCGTTTACCCCTTACCAACAGGGGAGGTATAGAGCATGTAATTATATGGTAAAGACCATGCCATTATATGTTAGCCCCTTATCAATGTCTGTTGTTCGATGTTTCTGGTCCGGTTGTCCTCAAATGCACGGGGGCTCTGTGTCTTGAGAGCCTGCGTGCATTCCTGATGATTCACATTCATTGTTCATTCATAGTTCATTCTTCAGTTCATTGTCTATTTAAGACACAGGGATGAGGCTCAGTATGACAGTACCTATGTTTTTTCATGCTACTCACCCCCTTGAATAGAGGTTAAAATGTGAGGCTTTTAAAAAAATGAAAAGCAGGTAATCTCTAGTGATCTTATTAGCATTCATCTATGACAGCGTGGAGTGTGAAATGAGAAAAAGGCACGGATTAGTGGGGTACCTCTGGAGGGACTTGGAGGAGAAACTGGGGGCGAGTGTGTGGGTGTGGGTGTGCATGCTTGTGTGCGTGTGTGCATGTGTACATGTGTGTGTGTGCGCATGTGTGAAAGACAGAGAGAGAGAGACAGAGGAGGGAGTGTGAGAGAGGAGGGAGGGTGGTAGGATTGAGATGGAGAAGCGGGAAGAAGAAAGCAAGAGAGAGAGAGATGGAGAAAGGGTAAGGATTGGAGGGTGATGTGAGTGAGGGAAAGGGAAAAGAAAAAGATGGAGGGGGACAGAGAGAGATTATACACAAGGAGGAAAAAATTTGAGGGGCAGGGAGAGACTATTTCTGGCGAGAGCCTATTTGTGAATTTAAGTGGTGATGGCTGAAACCACTCTGGACTCAGTGCTCAACGTTCCAAATTCCCAGGGTGAAACATATTTTCCAAGCCTAGAAAAAATTAAACAGTTGAAGTCTAAACGGGTATGTTTTAATTTGAATAACAATATGAAAAATAACACTGAAACTGTTATTACAATATGGCCACAAGGGAAGGGGGATTATTAAAATTGTTGGCATTTAGCAGACACCTTATTCCAAAGCGACTTAAGGCCAATGCACACGGCCCCGATTTTGGCACACGGCCCCGAATCGAATGTTGTCGAGAGACAAAATCGCACGCTGTGTGCATTGGGCTTTACAATCAATACATTTGAATACTAAGCAAGTGAGTCATCAATCCACCAGTCGTAGCAGGAAGAGTAATCCAGCTCAGGCCCGGGGCCATTGATAGAAGGAAAAACCTTCTTCTAAACCTAGGTTTTTTTTGTTTGTTTTTTACACGGAAACAGAGAAACAGTACAAGGGGGGCAATAGAAGTTTTTAGGGACACAGTAAAGGGGAAAGCGGGTGTCTTTAGGAGACGCAGTGCTGAGGGGCAGAAGATGTCTCGGGAGGAGCAGTTAAGGTGTAACCTGAAGAGATGGGTCTTTAGTCTACGACAGTCTAAGACTTGTTTCATCTGTTTCTCAATTCTCACATTAGGCTCTAGTTGAACAACAATAATTTCATGCCAGCCTGTCCGGGAGGTCTAGATACAAGGACACATAATCTGATCTCTGAGCAGATTTAAAGTCATGCTTATCCAGGTCAATTGATAAGAAACTGAGGGGCATATTTCCCTTGGGGGAGGCTAAGGTTGCCTATGTAATGTCCCTACTTTTCGACAAGGCACTCAGTTGGGCCATAGCTGTCGTTGGCCGAGACCCTCAACTTGCTCATGACTATGAGGCTTTCCGCCGGGAATTTTGTTTTGTTTTCGACCACCCCACGGACGGCGAGGACGCGGCCAGTAGGCTGCTAGGACTCCTGCAGGGTCCCAGGTCCGTTGCCGAGTACACCCTCGAGTTCCGGGTCCTCGCCGCGAACAGCGGATGGGGGGACGTGGCGCTCCGTTGCGCCTACCGGTGTGGGCTGAGCGAGACGATAAAGGACCTTATCGTCCGGGACCGTCCGCACTCGCTCCACGAGCTAGTCACCCTGGCCCTGCTTATGGATGAGCGACTGCGGGAGCGCCACCAGGAGCGCAACCAACGCGCCATAGTCCCCCTTCACCCAGGTCCCAGCCGTACGCCCACTTCCCCCAGCTCTGCGATAACCCGCTCGGCCCTGCCCCCTTGATTCCCCATGCTGCCCTCAGATCCTTCGACTTCCGGGTCGGGGGAGGAGCCGATGCAGATCGGCCGGTCTCGTCTGTCTCAGGAGGAGAGAGAGCAGAGGATGCGGGACCGACTGTGTCTGTACTGTGGGAGGTCCGGACATGTTCTCCGGACGTGCCCGGCTTGCCCAAAAGACCCGGCTCGCCCAAAAGACCCGGCTCACTAATTGGGGGATTGTTAGTGAGCCGTGCCTCGTTCCCCCAGCCCAACGGAGACCTCAACCGTCTGTTCCCAGCCACCCTCTCCTGGGGTAAGGAATCCCTGTCCGTCAGCGTACTTATTGATTCTGGGGCTGATGAATGTTTAATGGACATCACACTCGCTCGTCAGGCCAGTATTCCACTCGTTCCCCTTGACAGCGCCTTGTCTCCCCAGGCCATAGACGGTCGTTCCCTAGGTCTGTCTGGTAATCACGTGGAGACAGCACGCTTCCTGGTTTTACACGCACCCACTGCACCCCTAGTGTTAGGTAGGCCGTGGTTGGAGAGACACGATCCTCACATCTCCTGGACCACTGGGCGGATTTTGGGTTGGAGCATTGCTTGTCATGCCAATTGTCTGCGCTCCGCCCTCTCTCCGTCCAGCGGTCCCAGGCCCGTAGTCTCTCCCCCGGATCTCACCGGTGTCCCCTCCGTTTATCACGACGTAGCCCCGGTGTTTAGTAAGGACCGAGCCCTTTCACTTCCCCCTCACCGGCCATATGATTGTCCCATCGACCTCCTTCCCGGGGCAGCCCTCCCCACGGGTCGTCTCTACAACCTCTCAGTCCCGGAGAAGGAGGCGATGCGTAATTATATTGCCGAGTCCCTAGCCTCAGGTGTAATTAGACCATCGTCTTCCCCCCTAGCGGCGGGCTTCTTCTTTGTGGCGAAGAAGGATGGTGGCCTGAGGCCCTGTATTGATTTCCATAAATTAAATGACATCACTATTAAGAATAAGTACCCACTCCCCCTTATGAGTTCCACTTTCGAGCCACTCACTCACGCCCGGGTGTTCACCAAGCTTGACCTTCGCAACGCCTATCACCTGGTTAGGGTCAAGAAGGGGGACGAGTGGAAGACCGGTTTCAATACCCACCTGGGGCACTTTGAGTATTTAGTGATGCCCTTCGGCCTATCCAACGCACCCGGTGTGTTCCAGGAGTTGGTCAATGACGTGCTGAGGGACATGATAAAAGACATCTTGGTCTTCTCCCGGACCATGGAGGAACACCACCAGCACGTACGTCTGGTCCTGCAGCGGCTCCTGGAGAACCGCCTCTACGTTAAGGCTGAGAAGTGCGTCTTCCACTCCACCTCCGTGACGTACCTGGGATACGTCGTGGAAAAGGGGCGGATGCGTGCTGACCCGGGCCAAAATCAAGGCGGTGGTAGAGTGGCCGCGGCCCACCGACCGAACCCAACACCGGCGCTTCCTCGGGTTCGCCGGGTTTACCCTGCGGTTCATCAAGGGGTTTAGCCAGGTGGCGGCCCCCCTCACCGCATGCACCTCCACGGCTCGCCCGTTCTCCTGGAGCCCGGAGGCAGAGGCGGCCTTCTCTGCCCTTAAGGGCCTCTTCACCACTGCGCCGGTGTTGGCCCACCCTGATCCGGCTAGGCAGTTCATTGTGGAGGTGGATGCGTCCGACACGGGTGTCGGGGCCGTCCTCTCCCAGCGGTCGGAGGAGGACCAGAAGATCCACCCTTGCGCCTACTTCTCCCGGCGCTACGACCCAGCCGAGAGAAATTATGATGTGGGCAATAAGGAACTACTGGCAATCAACGCCGCCCTCGGGGAGTGGAGACACTGGTTGGAGGGAGCGACGCTGCCGTTCCTCGTGTGGTCAGACCACAAAAATCTGACCTACATGAGGACGGCGAAGAGGCTGAACTCCAGGCAGGCACGGCGGGCCCTCTTCTTCAGCCGGTTCGACTATACTCTCACCTACCGCCCGGGGTCCAAGAACGTCAGGGCTGACGCCCTCTCCCGGCTGTTCCCGGGGGAGCCCCCTGAGGTTCCGGGGACCCTGGACACCATCCTTCCCCCAGCCCGGGTGGTGGGTGTCGTCACCTGGGCCATCGAGTCGGTGGTAAGACAGGCCCAGCGTGCCCAGCCCGACCCTGGCAACGGACCTCGGCACCGGCTGTTCGTGCCCCCCGCTGTCCGGCCACAAGTGCTAGAGTGGGGTCACTCCAGCCATTTCGCCTGTCACCCCGGCGTCCACCGGACGGCGGAGTTCATCAGCCAGCGGTTCTGGTGGCCCACTCTCCTGGGGGACGTTAGGGAGTTCGTGGGCGCTTGCACTGTCTGCTCTCGGAGCAAGGCCTCCCATCGCCCGCCTGCGGGTCTCCTGTGCCCCCTTCCTATCCCCGGTCGGCCTTGGTCTCACATAGCCCTGGACTTTGTGACGGGCCTCCCCATGTCCAGGGGTAAGGACACCATCCTGACCATCGTCGACCGGTTCTCCAAGGCTGTCCATTTCGTCGCGCTCCCTTCCGCGGCCAGCTCCTCACGCTCCATGGGATCCCTCATAACATCGTGTCCGACCGGGGGCCCAAGTTCATCTCCAAGGTGTGGCAGGCCTTCTGCAAGGGGATTGGGGCCACGGTCAGCCTCACCTCCGGTTACCACCCCCAATCTAACGGGCAGGCTGAGCGAGCCAACCAGGCCATGGAGGCGGCTCTGCGGTGCATCACCACCAGCAACCCCGTCTCCTGGGCCAAGTACCTGCCTTGGGTGGAGTATTCCCTAAACACCATGGAGAGTTCCGCCACGGGTATGTCCCCTTTTGAGTGTTCCCTCGACTATCAACCTCCTCTATTTCCCCAACAGGAGCTGGAGGTGGCGGTCCCATCCACCAGGGTCCACCTCCGCCGGTGTCGGCGCATCTGGAGAACAGCCCGGGCCGCTCTGCTGCGAGCCACTGAGCGGTCCCGTCGATGTGCCAACCGGCGGAGGGTGCCGGCCCCGGCCTATCGACCCGGCCAGAAGGTCTGGCTGTTGGCCCGGGACCTGCCCCTCCAGACCTCCCAGACCTTCTCACGTAAGCTCAACCCACGCTACGTCGGCCCCTATACCATCGACCGTATCATTAATAATTCTGCTGTGCGTTTAAACCTCCCGGCCGCTCTCAAGGTCCACCCTGTGTTCCACGTGTCCCTCCTCAAACCCTTCTCCACTAGCCCCCTGTCACCCCCTGCTCCAGCTCCCCCGCCCCCCCAGGTCCTGGATGATGACGACCCTGTGTGGTCGGTGGACCGTCTGCTCGCCGTCCGCCGTAGGGGACGGGGGTTCCAGTATCTGGTGGACTGGGTGGGATACGGCCCCGAAAACCGGAGTTGGGTGCCCCCGTCCTATCTCGCAGATCCCACTCTGCTGGACGACTTCTACCGGGTCCACCCGGATGCTCCAGGGCGGTCGTCCGGTGCCTCCCGTCAGGGGGGGGGGTACTGTTGTGGATCCCTCTTCGGCTCCGCTCGTTCCCTCCTCGGCACCGCTCGTTGAGCCTAATCAAGCCCAATCTGGGACAGCTGCGCCGGCTCCAGCAGGTGCATACAATTTCAGACGGAGAAACCAGCACCATAAAAAGCCCCACAACCTGCCGTCTGATGCTTGATCATTCTGATCCCATGTTGTTAGTCGTCTCGCTCCCTCGTGTTATCCCTAGTGAATTCTATATCCGTATTTATACTTGTTTATGTTCTCAGCCGTTTTATTCTTTTTACCGTTGTTTGTTTTCTCTCTCTCACCATTCAAGGAACCTTCCTCCCCTGCATCCCAGTGTCACTCCCCGCTCCTCCACCATTCCATCCCATCATCCCCGGACAGCCTTCCCAACCTCCCTCCGTTCTCACCCAACGTACCACCCTCTGGATTCTCCCCCTATCATCACGGACGGACTTCACCCCCTTGCTAATCCTCCTGGACCCCTCTCCCTGGATAACCCTCTCACCGTTCTGGACTGGTCAGTACACGCACGCACATTGAACAACAGCCTCCACATTTACATATCTACACCACATTAGTTTTTGCACGCTAGACACTCGCGCCCAGACACATACAGTAGCAGTCCAATACACACCTCACTTACATTTCGTCTCAGGCACCCACACACTCCCCCCACGTAGGCCCAGTTAGTGTAGGTTTTATTATTTTGTCTGTCTTTATTAATAAATCCTTTATTATTGTACCCTTGTCTCTGTGTCCGTCTGTTCTGGGGTTCTGACACATTTGACCACTTGGTTCAGGCATAACATGCGCAGTCTAATACTAATCTAAAATCAGCCTGGCATTAATCTCTCCCGCCCAGAACAGAAAGCTTTCTGTGGCCAAAGCTGC
The DNA here is from genome assembly GCF_963989245.1 of Nansenia antarctica. Lineage (NCBI taxonomy): Eukaryota > Metazoa > Chordata > Actinopteri > Argentiniformes > Microstomatidae > Nansenia > Nansenia antarctica. The sequence goes on along the minus strand of NC_137688.1, from coordinate 61,350,726 downwards.
TTGATATACAGGTACCTGGAAAAACCCTGACAGATCTACACACACAAGTTAAGTCTGTGAATGTGACACAGACCAGACAGAATGCAGGGTTAAGTCTGAGGTCTGTTCATAGAGATTTGTGAGGGCTTCTTCTGGGCAGTAAGCAAGCATGGGCCCCATTTTACTTGAGCAAAACAGCCCCAAGAAGTGAGCAATGTTGCCAAAGACATCTGTCATATTTCTAATACATGGGATGAGACATAATCTAATGGGAAAGTAAGAAACATGCAGGTTTTTCAATGTAGTACAATGGGGCCTTATAATGTCTGGCCTGTTTAAAAGTATATTTGTAACAAGCCAGAGCCTTAAATTGAATTAGAGATTTTCAAATTTCAAACATCGGAACGAATCCTCCATCGACCTCAATGCATGAAGTGTGCAGAAAGCCACCACAAGTTGCTGTGAAGGGATGTTTGAGAAGATTCATCCTTCTGTTACTGACCGTGCTGATACCAAGCAATGGTACCAATGTGTGTTCTTCCTTATCTACTCATACCGTCATCACATATTCTCTCATCGGCCCTATACGCAGGCAGCAACCAACATGTGGCAGCGAGGAGAAGCAGAGGAAAGGTTTTAGTGTCATTTGACATGAATAAGAGTGACTGGGCTTTGATAATGCAACCTATGGATTACAGAACAAAGTTAGGTATTTACATGTGAGACAGGAATACGAATTTGGGGTTCCAGTGGGATTGAGAAGGGATAGAAAAGTACTATAGAGTGGCTTTGAACAAAACAGTCCAAAATAATGAGATAATCATCTCATCATGCAGCATTGTGTTCTATTTTGGGTACTACTGTACTTGACAGTTGATGATGAAGACATTGTTTTCCTCCATCTAGAGCTGGTGCTCTCTGTCTGTATCTCCCTGGGCACTGCTGACTAAGACAAACTGCCTTTGTTGACTACAGGTTTGTTATTTCAAGAATGTTTTTTCTCTCACTTTCACCGCTGTGACATCTCAGGTGCTACAGCACAGTATTGAACCTTCTTCAGGCCTAGAGTCGGCGGTGTAATTATGGTTCCTGCCCCATGCTCATCGCCCATGCATACACACACACACACACACACACGCTGCAAACACACACATACTGTACACACACAGCCGTTCTTATTCTCAAGCACACACAAACCTCTTTCCCATGCACACACACAAACACACATTAAGTATGACAGACAGACAGACAGACAGACAGACAGACAGACAGACAGACAGACACAGGCATACACACACACACACGCACACACAGTATACACACAGCATAGCCTGCATATTATCCTAGATCAAAAAACAAACATACACAGACACACACACACACACACACACAGACATAAATCCTGTGTGTTTGGGCTGGGCACCCGTGCCTCCTCATATGTTGGTGGATTATGAAGCTGTTACTGACAGGTGATCACTGCTCCCCTGCAGCAGCCAACGAGTGCCATGAATCAAAGTGAGCTCTGCCAGTGAGACAGAGGGCAGCGTAGGTGTGAGTGGGGGTGTGTGAAAGAGAGAGAGAGAGAGAGAGAGTCAGAGAGAGAGAGAGTCAGAGAGAAAGAGATAGGGAGAGGCAGTCTGTCCAAGGGCAGTTTCACAGAGGAGAAGGGACACCTGAGCTGAAACAAACGTTAGGACAGCTGCTGTCCTAATGACAGTCACATTCAATTGTAATTGTAGAGGAGGTGTATGGGTGACCGTGAAGAGGCCTGAGACCTGACGCTCCCAGAGCATGTCTTCCCCACAGGAGACCCAGGTTAGTCACATCATCATTATGTCCATCACGTATTCCAAAGTAAACTACAGACACAGCTCTCTCATACAAGCCTCGGGCTGGGACCTGGGATTTGAGGCACAGAGAGGAAGATGGGGTGGAGAAAGTAGGAGGGAGAGCGAGTGAGAAAGGGAGGACTGAAGACACAGAGAAAGCATAGAGAGTAGAGGTTAGACAGCAAGGGGAGACCGAGAGAGAGAGAGAGAGAGAGAGAAAGGAAGGAAGATAGAGAGAATGATCTTCACATCTCTCATTAATCTTTCCTTTAGGAGCGAGAGGGATGACGGCGTGTGGTTATTTACTGCCATCTCAGCGCCAGGGCTATCAACACTAACAGCCTGGGGGCTGCTTAAAAAAATAAAATAAAGACTGATTAATCAGTGAGTGCACAGGGGGGAGATGGGGGAGAGGAGAAGAGAGAGAGAGAGAGAGAGAGAGAGAGAGAGAGAGAGAGAGAGAGAGAGAGAGAGAGAGAGAGAGAGAGAGAGAGAGAGAGAGAGAGAGAGAGAGTGGAGGATGAGTTGTATTTCCATACGCTAGGGATGTTACCGCTCGACGCAGTAGTCACGGCACGGTGTCTATCTTCCGACGCAATGTGCGTCGATACAAACGTATCGAGGCTTGCGTCAAATTGCAAAAACCACGTGACTACTCGAAGAAAGATTCGTACGTCACACGCGCACATCTGACGCGTGTGTCAATCGTTCCGCAAACGGGGCAGTGTTCCAAGTTTGGTACTGCATAAAATGACGTTGAACTCTCATATTCACTCATATTCACTCATATTCGAGGGTTGTAGTCAGAGTGGAGACATACGGACGCTAGACAGAATACATTTATTGACAGAGACAGAGATAGAGATAGAAATAGACATGAGATTGGTAGATATTGATAGATAGATATAGAACATACAGAGATAGGCATAGATTCATAATTGCAACACATAGGCTAGCCAGATAGATACACATAAAAAAACGTTGCCTGTTCATGTACACAAGCAATAAATATTTGATTGATTACATAAGCACAAGTCTGTCCAGTTTCCACAATGTAGCCTTGTTTTGCACTCTTTCCCTGTTCCACGAGCACGTCCCAACACTGTGGCCCCTGTTATGCCATGTTGACCATCTATATCTGCCCCAATTATCAAACAGCCATGTCCCACACATGCCTAAATGTCGTTCAGATTTTTATCTTTACATATCAGAAATGGACACATTTGCATTTATTTATTTATTCTTTCATATATGTATTTATTATAGTCTACTAGACACATCAACATTTAAGATCGCATATATGGCCACACACATTGACACAGTTTATCACAGCACCTTTATTGAACAAGGCTTATTGTATTTTGCCTCAAATTCCTGACTTGTGAATCAGTCGATACAGCCGCAATACCATGACCTGACCAGCAGATGTCATTGTGGAGCTGCTGTATCGACTGCATCGATAGATCGACACTTTTTCCGACACAATTGTGTCGAACGTGTCAATTGCGTCGAAAGCTTCGTTTCCCCCATCACTACCATACGCAGGCTAGGTGTTTCGAAGGAGAGGTCCTGGAGGAGACTAAGGTCATGTTCTCACATGAAAGTCTGAATCATGAGCCGGAGCAAGTGGATGAGATTGCAACATTGTTGCATAAATTATTTCTCTGATTTGCATTCTCACAGCCCTTTATGTAAACAAAGTAACAGACGTGGTACTTGATTGGTCCGAAAAATTGAAAATTGCCAGTTCGTCCCGCTCTTATCCAGATCAACACGCATGCGCTGCTGTTTTCCTATGGACAGCCTCGATGCGTCGTTTCTAACCAGAGCGAAACCACCCTTTTCAAGCAGAGCATCCGTCGGTTGTTTGCTCCGGGAGTGACTTCGAATGCGCATTCTCACAGCTCCAAGCGACGCAGAGCAAAGCGAATTTTATATTTTATCCTAAACTCCGATTCCAAGTGAAGCAAATGTTCTAGTCACTAGACTCTAGTCATCTAGTGAGAACACACCCTAAAGTTGTGTCTAGCAGAAAGGAGGAAACGCTGGTCTCACCCTCATTATGTTCACGCGTGCAGTTCCATAGGGGATGAAGAACAGCAGTGTGTCACGTCATGTAGGTAGGTATAGTGTAATTGGTGATTGTTAGGATATTGGACATATAAGATAAGGTGTGAGATGAGCAAATGGATCACCAGCTGTCTGTCTGTGTGTGTGTGTGTGTGTGTGTGTGTGTGTGTGTGTGTGTGTGTGTGTGTGAGTGTGTGTGTATGTGTATTGTGTGTGTGTGTGTTTGTGTGTGTGTGTGTGTGTGTGTGTGTGTGTGTGTGTGTGTGTGTGTGTGTGTGTGTGTGTGTCTTTGCCATAGGAACACAGCAGGGGCTGGGGCAACACCGTAGCACTGGGCAGGCCTAATTGCACTGTGTCTCTGCATACATTAAGTACATTGACCACTGGGCTCTCCATAATAGAATCAGTCAACAAACAGATGCTCACCTCCCTGTCAGGCCCAGCCACTGCATATGACTAACACACCACTGGCCCTCTTGCATCCCAATGACCTATTACCAGAGGGAAGGAACTCGGTGTGAGAGTTGTAGGCCTACATTGACACTGGGAAAATAAATGATGCCTTACCCCCAGTACCCCAGTAAGGGCTGTTTACTCGCAGAAACCTATTGGAATCAAATTGGGTGATTTTTGTATCAATCAAGATATTTCCTATTTAATTATTGACCTTTTCAGCTTCAGCACAAAATCAACTATGACTCGTTAGTCAAGATGCACAGTGCTATAGGATTCCAGTCCATACCAAGCCTATATGCAGAGATTATTATAATATATGTTTTATAGTAGTGTATACAGTGGTTACCAGTCCTCCATATAAATACACACACACACACACACACACACATACATACATACATACAATTGTTGCTATTTTGGGTTATTTTGTCATTAGTAAGTTAAATAAGGTATTCAAAAAGTAACCTCTGAAAAACTTCCTACAGTTAATAGAGTGTGTAAACCAATCAGGTCTTAGTTCAGACATGTCCAATGAGCTTACACATCCTCCACTTTAGTGCAGGTGTTGAACATCAAGAATAATTGACCTCCAGTGGCGCGAAAACAGCTTGAGAGCTCATTTTAAACATTTCCTCTTGCTGAAAAAAAATTAACTAAATGGGATACTGTGGAGTACACAGTAATTCCGTAATTATCTAAAAACAAAGCATTGCCATTATGCAAATGAGAGAGGCAGACACACAGATCGTCTACCTCTAGCCATCTACTGCATTGTAAACTATAATAATATGGACAAAGCCAACATTGCTTGTTTCAAAGTCACCCCCGTGGCCTTGGAGTCCAGCTGACCAAAACACATAGGAATGAACCTCCCAAGCAAGTTGCCATGGCAGCAGGGTTGTATTTTGGGAAACAAAAGTTAGACAGAAAGGAGAGAGGAAAGGACATTTGGGATTCTCCAAGGACATTATGCGATTAATGGAAATCAGAGGCGTTGTTAGGATCTTGAAACATCCGGGGCTTAGCCCAGCCCACGTTTTGTCGACGGGCGTGAGGGGGGGTTGCAAGCAGAGTTTTTGTTTGACGGGTGGTAACTTGCGCTAAATCGACGTCGATGTGCTAAATCAATGGCAATGTGGTAGATGGCGATTTCTTCAGTTTTAGTGAACAAAGAGGAAGACTAATGATACCAACTCTAGTAAGAATGTATGGTGGCCATGAGGGGTCATTTGACCCCTGTGAGTAAAAGAAAAAGTTATATCTTTGCACTCGATCAAATTTCAGGACCCTCCTTTCATGACTTTTCCTAGATATGTGTGTTCTACCACCCAGTATCCTTACATTTTCAAAATCACATCAGGATAAGCTAATATAAAGCTATTTTGCAGTTTTTCTGTGTAGGAAGCAGGGTAATTTACAAGCGGCCAACTAGTGGTCATTGTTTGTAATTAGCAGATTCCCATTCTAAAGAGGCGGCTCTTTTAGTAGGTAAAAACGCACAGCGGTTCTAGTGTTAAGGCTAGGCTATGAAATGAGTAGCATGAGCTACTGAGGCATGGTGATCTATATCACTGTAACTTGCCACTGTGTTATTTGTCTCTTACAGTCCACTGAAACCATTGAAGCCTGTCTAAAGCTGTCATCGTTTGGGACTCCAGCAGCCCTTTGCTCAAGTGGCATACGACAAATCACTTCACTCTTCACCCCTTCTGTTTCCCTGGGAGATGCTTCAGTTGAACGACAGAGGACCCGGCCTCTGTTGTGACAGTTGTCCTCCCTCACGCCTGCTTGGATCTGGCAGTGTAGCAAACTATCATGACAGGGGGGGAGGGGGGCCTCATGCTGTCCCTGTCGACTGGCACTGTGAAGGGCACCTATAGGGTCATGTTAGCTCTCTGGGTATGAGGTAACAGCATGTAATGCTGACTTCTGCTCCAAAGATTTTTGGTGTGACACCATGCCAACTCCACCTCACCCACATGTAGGTTTCTGCTATTCTACTTGGGATAAATGCTAAATATATCTGATAATGCCATTGGGTGGTTTCAGCTAGTCAGTGGGTCTCTGACCCACCATTTGTCCATTTATGAGCAACGCCGACATGACTTCATGATTAGTGCAGATCTAATGGACATTAGGAGAAATTTTCCAGACACAGATTAAGACTAATCCTAGACTACAATGCATCTTCAATGGATATATTTTTCTGTTGAAAATGTTAACTACAGGCTTAATCTATGTCCGGGAAACTGTATAGTCAGTCGCAATCACAATAAACGTAAAATCCTCTAAATGTACAGTCTCCAGGCTTCCATTGTTCGACAGTCGTAATTTAGGCCTATACATAATCCGTATAGAACTCCCCAGCTCTACTAAACTGTGATCTGTGATAAATTGTCATCTAATGTATGCCAGCTCTATATCTCTGACACCCTGATCTACGCACACCATATCAAATACTGTATCCACAATAAATCAGTGTGTCAGACAGGTGTATAATCTATCTGTTCTGTATGATCTACTATGATCTATCTCTCGCAAGGGGGGTTCATTCCAAGGCTTTTGCCCTGGTGTGGCTCAGGCACAAACTGCTTGGCTGTGCAAAAAGACAATCTGCTGGGAGCTATCTTTTTTTTTATTTTTATGATGGAGTAATGGTAATCTAGCCTTCAAATATTTACAGATAAAAGGAGAGTGGTTCCTTTTCTCTTCCTTTAGATAGAGCTGGCTGGGATGACTTTGATGTGAGTGCAGGTCTTATACTAAAGGCTCTCCCGTGCCTGCTGATTTTAGAAGGGCTTTTCCGTGGCATTTCCTGTTTTTCGAAAATGAATTCAAGAGCACTGGTGTGATGGAAAGCACTCTCTAGAAATGTTCTGTGAAGGCAGCTTTGTTGCATTATGACACTGTTGTTTCTGTCACTTGTTTTATGCTTTTTCAGACGCTGACATGATTTATGTCAAGCCTCTTATCTGCTCAATTTTCCACTGTAGTTTGAGGTTGTGATGTTTTAAGTACGACGCACTTAGAGAGCGGTGTCTGTGGGAAGTGCTTTCCTCCCTGTATCATTTGGACCATTTACAGTATGCAGGATCATGACATTGTTCAGAATATTTCTCATGTCTATGAATATACATCTCTATGAATAATCCTCATATCTCAGTATTATCCTACCCATTGTCCATTTTAGTATATCCTGCTGGATTTATGGATTTCCATCTCCCATATAACCCTGTTCATTGTGGGGACTTTTCACTTAGGCCTTTAAATTCACTAGGGACACATAGGCCATCAATGAAACCCCTCCATCCTCTCCGGTCTTGTGCTCTTCGATCCAGTTGTTGCCATGACAGCCCTTCTGCCTTCATCTCATGTTCTGTGGTTGTTCTCCAGGTGGTTCTAGGTCCGGTGTTATTATAACATCTGTCAGATGAGCTCTGGCCTTATCCTCTTTCCCCTTTTATTCCATGTTTGTTGTTGACCTTTCGGTGGAGAATGCCTCGCCTGTTTGCTGAAATGGATCCTACCAGACATAACCCAGCCACCTGCTGTAACGGTGTAGATGTAGATTGATTTGGTCTTTGCCTGGGCGATGCATCGTCTGCTTTATCTTCTCCAACAGGCGAAGTTGGTACCCTGTGGTACTTTGAACGAGCTTCGGCTTTCAAGAGATATGGATCAATAACCTCATTCATGTTTTTCTAACACAGTCTGATCATTTGGTCCAAGCAAAATGTTCAGACTTTTCTTTTGATACACGGAATTACGAAAATATACGGAAATACGAATCACAACACAAACTCGCTAGTCAGGCCAAAATACTGCAACAAAATGGATTTGGTGAGTAATCCCCACTGCGACCGAGTTAACTATAACACTACTTTACATTGTTAGCAGGCTCACAAAACAAGCTGTGTTAGTTGAGTAGCGATGTGTCATTTTATTAAATTCGAAAGAAAAGTCAGATCATTGCATGGGATCCCGACAGTCCTGATCAGACTGTGTCACATTTGGTTTTTGGCCCTGGCATTGTATACTCATTGCCAGACATGGAGTGAAATTTATTGTCTAACTCAAACCATTATTTGTTGTCAGGAAAGTGAATATTACTTCAAGCATACACACATATGGAATTTTGAGCCTGGAGAGACAATGGGGGCATTGTCAGACACAAACTAGAGAACATAATCTCCATAATCTCATAAACAAAGACTGTCTACTATGACACGTGTGTCAATATGTCTGATAAAAATAGTAGCTCACCATTTTATATGGCTGAATATGAAAACTGGCATTTGAGGCATGTTCTCATACTAGATTCCCGATTATTATTATATTTATATTATATTCTTTCATGGCGCTGGGAGAAAATGTAAGTAGAATTAGAGGTAGGATATATGGATATCACTCTTCCTTGGTTCCCCTGCGGGAACACTAATGTCTTCACTTTCTCTACCCTCCTTTTCATAATCTCTTCAAGGATGCACTATAAACAACCCCTAAAAAACACTCAAATTAGGAAAGGTAACCTGTCAGAGAGAAGGTAATTAGACAGCCTAAAGAAAGAAATAACCACTTATTTTTCTATCTAATCTTTGACAGCAAAATTCTCTTAGTTGTGTTTTATTGTGCTTCAATGTATTGTTCATTTGAAAACGACAGACATTCTAACTGGCAACTAGGCTATATCTTCTATATGAACCTGAAGCCATCACTGTGAGCTAGCTAGCATCCTAGCATCCTCTCACCTCTCTGCAACACAGCAGTAGAGAGGGAGAGCCATGCTGTGGTCACAGGAGTGCCAAGGGCAATCAAGTGTTCTAGAGGCCCGGGAGAGGCTCAATGACTTTGACACAACAGTATCATGAAGGACTGAATAGGAACATGGCCAACTAATTTGCATCAGTCAGGCCCTGGAATTTGAGAGGAAATCTAAACTCACATCCAGAGAAAAAACACGGAAAGATGAGAAATATCCCAGAGGAGGACTCCAAGCCAGACCTAGGTCAAATAGTATTTGAAATACTTTGCTTAAGCCTGCCTGGAGTGCCACATGGGAGGGATTAGCACTGTTGGGACTATTCCATTGGATCAATGTCTCCAGGAAAACACTATCAAGCACAGATAAGCATTTGAAACCCAGGTCTGCTCCAAACTACTGTCACGGGTGGGTCATAATGTAACCTGTTGTGCAATGTAGGGGTGGCTGTGGCCGTGGTAGAGTCGCCGTCTAATGATCACAAGGTTGGAAGATCAGCGGTTCGAGCCCTGGCTGGCCACATGTCGAAGTGTCCTTGGGCAAGACACGGAACCCCAAAAAAAATTCTCCCAGTGAGCGGGCCAGCGCCTTGCATGGCAGCTTGCCGCCATTGGTGTGTGAATGTGTGTGTGAATGGGTGAATGAGAGGCCATGTAAAGCGCTTTGGAGCAGCAAAAAAGGCGCTATATAAGTGCAGTCCATTTACCATTTACCATATAAAACCAAAAAGCAATTTGTGGCTGATATTCCTCATTTTCTTTCATCTTTTTCTATGGTTTAATTTGCAAGCGTTTAGTTGAGTGTATGATATTGGTGATAAATGATAAAAGGCATGTGTCATTGTAGCTGGACTTACTTTATGAAGAAGGAGGCTGCAGCAGAGGGGGTGTGGCTTGTTTGGGTGGAAATGGTGTGGGATGTGGGCGTAGGGCTGGGGAGGTAATCATAGTTGGGGCCACCCATGGCGATGTAGTCCCTCTCTGCCTCAGCAGCCAGGACCTGAGTCTGTATTGAGAGAGAGAGAATCAGTTATTCTCTATCATTGTTTTATGCAACACATACTGCACTAGTAATTGCAAAAAATCACAATCACAAAAAAATCTAGATAAGATTAACGCCAAGTGCGTTTGATTTAACTCTGGATATAGTTTCAGCAGATGCTGTCTCTGTCGCACGCATATACACACACACACACACACACTCACACACACACTCACACACACACACACACACACACACACACACACACACACACACACACACACACAGAAATTCTCACACACACCTGTTCAAGATTAGGGAAGACCATTTTTTCTTTTTAATGAGTATGGCCTGCTATTACAGCACTTTTGATGGCTACATTCATTCATACTAGAATTTGCCCATCCTATACCTATCATGAGGTTGCTACAACCTAGCCTACACATTAATAGGAAAAATGTTTATACCGCAGGTGCACAGGAGGTGAGATAGATTGGAGTCATTAAGGTGACAGTGACACATTCAACCACCTTGTACACTCTTGCTTTGATCTAGCAGCTGATCTGATCATCCACACACACAGTTCACATTGCTCCATCTCTACAAAGGCTAGATTGTAGAGCAGGTTTGTCACCAAGTCACCAAAATTGCTTGTTTACCAGTTGATTTTCTCTGGGTACAAGGGGGGGGCACAGCATTTTAGGCAGCCATCCTTCGCGAACATTTTAGGCAGCATCCCCTTGCGAAATGTACTTCCTATCTCCCTAATAACTGTAGGTTACTTTTCTAGTCTCAATCCCACTGAAACCCAAAATCCTTACACTCCTATGTCGCATGTAATCAATAAGTTGCATTATCTGCTGACTCACGCTTATTCATGTCAGATTGTGCTAAGAGAGAATGTCCCCACTTCTCTGCGCTGTGAGAGAATACCTGATAACGCTATGAGCGGAGATTCCATTGCTTAGCCATCGTTGGTTCCATTGCTTGTTCCTCGTTAAAATAACCTGATTTAAACCATTTCCAAGGCAAGTTTATTTGTATAGCACATTTCATACAACAGGGGCAATTCAAAGTGCTTTACATACAGGTGCATCTAAAAAAAAAAAGAATATTGTGGAAAAGTTCATTATTTTCCATAATTTAATTCAAAAAGTGAAACTTTTATATATTCTAGATTCATTACACATAAAGTGAAATATTTCAAGCCTTTTTTGTTTTAATGTTGATGATTATGGCTTACAGCTCATGAAAATAAAAAATCCAGTATCTCAAAATATTTTAATATTACATAAGACCAATAAAAATCACATTGTGGGGAGCATGGCGCATTCTGGCCTGCAGGTGGAGCCAGACTGTGGTGGAGTGGGGATGGTGGAGCTGATTGACGCAGGTGTCCTCAATCAGACTCATCATCCCTGATGGTCTTTTTAACCTGTGTGTGTTTGTTCCCTAGGGGCAGTGACTGGCGAGTGAGAGGCGGGCAGACGGTCGGCTGAAAAGCGACAAGCAGAGACACCCCAAACGCAGAGCAGTGTGGGATCAGTGATCCCCGGAGCACTGCACCATTATCATCATTATTATTATTATTGTCACCATTATTATTTGTCCCGTGTCGGGGACTGGTGAATAAACGGGCAGTGCCCAAACCCCAAACCTCTGTATCGACCTCCCTCTGTGCCTGAATCTGCTACACACATCAATCACAATCACGGAAACCGCAAGCAGTTGAACAAGCACATCAAAACCATCCTCTGTGAGGCAGGCTAAATTATCTGGCAAAAAAATACAACAAAATAATATGACAAAAATAGCTAGCTCTCTCGCTCGCTCGCTTTCTCCTTAATTTTTGAAGAAATTAACTCTCTCTCAATATATCTCTCTTTCTCTCCAGAATATTGTGCCAGAAAGACCTACATGCACAATGACTCAGTGAACTAGCTAGCCTATGTTTTGATTGTATGGTCAGGATGCGAGGTTGCCATATTTGGTTTGAGAACCATCCTCAGAAGTTGATCATGAAAATATGAATTGATAAAAATATCATAATTAGATTTTATTTCAACAAAATTCAAGGGAGAACCAACCTCATCTTCCTCAATGAACCAGCCTCCACTGACACACACACACACACACACACACACACACACACACACACACACCACAAACAGAGCCTGTTGGAGCCTCAGGTGTGTGGGCACAGCTGCTGTACCAGTCGCCAAGAGAAAGTCCTTGGCATCGTCCAAAAGCCCAGGGGAAAACAAACTGTGCAGGCCATTACACAGCAGGAAAATACCGGTGAAACATGGGAACTGCTTGTCGCTCCATTTACCACAGCAGAAAGATGGTTGGTGCTCTGGTCTCAGCTGGATGACGAGGCTATTAGCCAATTAGCTTTGGCCATTAGCTTCGGCTTGATTACTGAGACCGACAGTCCCCATTATGCCTGAGTGCCACAATATGGCGAAAAGAAAAAAATAGATTGATTCTGATCTACAACTCATACCAATCATCTGTGAACAATGAGTCAACAATAACAATCAATTGAGTTTTTAAAATGAATTCAGCGCAATATCAGATTGACTGACTGACTTTTGGACAAACATCAGAGAAATGGTTTGATTTCCTTTGATTTCACATACAGTATGTGCCAATTATCTGATAGTGTGTCTGAAATGAAGGTTCTTCTCTCATCAGTCTCTATGCGGCCTTGTTCTTTTGTACAAACAATAACCATCTTTGATGTGCCATCAGGGTTCTGTCAGAGCCTGTTTTGGTTACACCGTAACTGCTCCTCCAGAGACATCTACTGCCCCCCAGCACTGCGTCTCCTGAAGACACCTACTTTTCCCCTCTACTGTGTCCCCTAAAAACTTCTATTGACCCCCATGTACTGTTTCTCCAGTATATATATAAACAATAATAATAATAAAAAAGAAAACACAACAACCTAGGTTTAGAAGAAGGTGATAGAAGAAGGTTTTTCCTTCTATCAATGGCCCCGGGCCTGAGCTGGATTGCTCTTCCTGCTACGACTGGTGGATTGATGACTCACTTGCTTAGTCAAATGTACTGATTGTAAGTCGCTTTGGAATAAGGCGTCTGCTAAATGCCAAAAATGTAAAAAAAAAAAAAAAGTAAATGTAATGTGACATTTTTCTCTTTCTCTTCCTTTTTTCTGTTAATTTTCATTTTTCCTGTCCCTCCATTTATTCCTCCAGTTTGTCACAATAACGGGCCTTTTCGCCCTGGCAACCACTCGTCACGGTGGATTACAGTGGCATCGACTGTGGCAGGAGCAAAGCATGCCTGCGGTGGCAGGGAGTCCATTATTCGGCTCTTTGACAGCGGCAGCACGTGCCAGCTAACAAGATTACACAGACGTGTTCCGTCCGCCCCACCACTGCCTCTCCGCCACACAGAGAGAGGAAGGAAGTAAACACAAAGCTGCCCTACTGACAGCCAAGACACCCCAACTGTTATGAAGGCCCACAATTTAGAGCCAGTTAGTTTCCCCGAATCAGCCCTATTTTGCCCCTGTTATTTCCTTTATTATTTTCCATACTGTTCATGTACGTTTTCATGAAGGTGTATGTATTGTTATTGTAATTGTATAAGTTCTGTCTTAGATTTGTTTAGTATTGTGTAAGCGCCAGTTTAGTGGGCGTGGTTTTGAGTGGCGTACGTGACCGGATGTATGATTGGCGTACGTGACCGGATGTATGTTCGGTTGGTATATATATAGCGACGGAAGTGGTCTGTGCGTCAGAGTGATGAGAGTAACGAGAGTGACATGAGAAGGAGAAACGAGAAGTCGATCTAAGATGGCGGAGTCAGTAAAACGCACACCGTGCTGAAGCTGAAGACCTGAAGAGTGATTATTGAGTTTACCACTGTGACCGAGGGCAAACCTTACAGCAGCAATTCAACATCTCTCAACAGTCCACAAGGAGGACGGGAGACTCTGAGTGTCGGAGGAGACCTGCCTTTGGCATTGACTGTTAGTAGTGAATCACGGGCTACCCGCAGCACCGCGGGAGTTCGGAGTTCGTTGAGTTGGCAGCGCTAGCCCAGTTTAGCTGTGTCCCCGTTAGCCAGCCTTGCCAGCCGCCGGCTGCTAACGTTGGACCAAGCGAGACCCAAGCTGGACAGAGCCGTCGCCTTCACGAGGTGGATTGCGACCGACCGTGGACCACCTGACCTGAGCCATTCACACCTCGTCGTGGACTACGAAGAAGCCCCTTTCCCTTCGAGTTGCTACGTCACCCCCCCCCCTTTGTCTGCTGCCTTCCTCGAAGCACATGCGAGCTCCAACCAGGCCTCAACGCGCTCCTTTCAGTCCGGGACTCTAAGCCTTTTCAGGCCAGGCCCTGCGTGTGAGTGAGTGATTGAGTGTGTGTGTGGCCGGCTGGGAGGGAGTACATACGGGGATGTATATATCATTTGTCTAAATAAATGTGTTTGTTCATCTTTGCTACATTACTGTGTGTTTAGTTGTCTGTTAGCTAATGCTAATGCTAATGCTAATTCTAATGCTAATGCTAATGCTAATGCGAATGCTAATGCTAGTAATGCTAGTCTGAAGGGTTGCTGGCGCCCCCTGCCTGTATCCTCCTACACTGCCGATTTAGCTCCGAGTTAGTTAGATAACCAGCCCTTCCTAAATTCTACAGTCCTTTAGCTACTCCCTGGTTACAATTGGTCCTTCGAGCCGGATAGGTTGTGTAGTGATAGCATGGCTGAGCGCAGCCAACCAGACAAGACAGTTACCCCCCCTTCTCCGCCCCCTGAGCCAGAGCCACGACCACAGAGAGTCCCGCGGTTGCCTCAGAGGTTACAAGAGTATGAGCTTGAGCTCGAAAGCTCACTGAGTGGTAGTGAGGAGCGCACTCCACGGGATACGGTGGTCGGAGAGGCCGATGTGTCCGCCGGCGCGCGGGTGGCTAGCACCGAGACAGCCATCAAAGAGCACCAGCCTGAGGATGAGATGGCAGAACAGCAGGGTTTTGCCGTAGAAACGGAAGAGCAGGAAGGAGAGGCCCGGTCTGACAGCGCCTGCGGGCGGAAGAGGGAGGGCCTCAGCCTTAACGATCTGCCTCCCAGTACGGCGCGCTCGAGACCTAGCTCCTGCCGTTCAGTGGCTTCCTCCCGGTCCAGGGTTTCCGTGGGCAGTTCTGCCTCTGGGGCGGATAGCATGCACTCCAGAGGGAGTAGTGCCGCGCTGTCAGAATGTATGCGCCAACAGGCCGAGATGGCGTTAGAGCGGGAACGCCTCCAGTTCGAGCGTGAACGCCTCCAGATGGAAGGAGCGGAACGTGCGGCGGAGAGACAGCGCCAGGAGGCGTTAGAGAGGGAACGCATCCAGTTCGAGCGCGAGCGCCTCCAGATGGAGGGGGCGGAACGCGCGGCGGAGAGGCAGCGCCAGGAGGCGCTAGAACGTGAACGCCTCCAGATGGAGGGGGCGGAACGCGCGGCGGGGAGGCAGCGCCAGGAGGCGCTAGAACGTGAACGCCTCCAGATGGAGGGGGCGGAACGCGCGGCGGAGAGGCAGCGCCAGGAGGCGCTAGAACGCGACCGCCTCCAGATGGAGAGAGAGCAACTGCACGCGGAGAAGATGGAGGAAGTGATGCAGACCATGCGCGACGTGTGCATCAGCAGAGCTCCGTCGGCCCGTAGCTCCAGAGCATCATCCGCACGGCCCTCTCGAGTGCCATCTCCTGAACCCCCCGCCGATGGCTCCATGACCCCCGCCATGACTGTCCAACTACAGGCCCAGCTGACCACCTTGAAGGAAGAGGACCAGGGACCCGACCGCTACGCGGCCCAGAGGGAGCCAGCGTCGCTGCCCGGGAGGGGAGCCATTCCCCAAGAGCGTAGCACACCCCTAGGTCCTCCAGTGAACCAAAGGGCATGCAGGCCGGACACCCAGACAGTCACTCCAGCCCCGATCACCCACTATAGGATGTTTCCCCAGGTGGAGGGACCCAAGTTCCCCTTCTTCAAGGACGAGGACAGGAGCCAGTATGTGGAACTACGCATCTGCCTAGACACGCTCTTGGACGACTCCTGCTCAGAGTCCTACAAATATGCGATTCTCCTTCAGCATGTGAGGAACCCCAGAGCCCACAACATGGTTCTGGCCCATGCCTCCGCACCGACACCTTACACCAGAGCGCTCGCCGACTTGGATGCCCGCTACGGTCGTCCCTGGAACCACGCCCTTGCTGAACTGCAAGCCCTCGAACAGCAGGCCCCCATCAAGGATGAACGGGCGCTGGATGACTTCGCGCTCCGCGTGCACACCTTGGTTGGAATGCTGAAGACGCAGGGCCCAGCTGGCGCCAGCGAGATCAACAGCACCTCCAACGTAGAGCGGCTGCTCCGCAAGATCCCACGCTTCCGGCAGGAGAGGTTCCGGCGACAGCAGCGCGTTCGTAACCCCGGGAAGTTGGGTCTGAGCATGGCTGCCTTCGCGGAGTTCCTACTGGAGGAAGTGCATGACACCAACGTAGACGCCATGGGTTACGCTGAGCCGAAGAAGGAGAGGGAGAAGGGAGACCGCTGGGACAGGCCGAGCTCGAACAGAGGACGCCCAGTAGGAGTGCTGCACACGGAGGAGGAGCCTCGGAGAGAGAGGAAAGCCCGACCTGAGGGAAAGGATTCCTCTCAACCCCCTCAAAAGGGACGGAGAGGTCCACCGCCATGTCCGTACTGCACCAGCGAGCACTGGTTCAATGAGTGCAGTGACTTCGACAACCTGAGTACCGAGGCCAAGCAGAGGTGGCTCGAGGAGAACAAGAGGTGCTGGAACTGTGGGCGCGACCATCTGGCTAAGAACTGCACCTTGAGGAGAAAGTGCAACCGCTGTGAGGAGGTCCACCTCAACATCCTACACGAGGTCTCCCTCGCCAGGTCCACGGAGGGCACCAGAAGCCCTAGGTCCGGTAGCGCACTGGAAGAGGAAACACCTGTCTACTATCTAGACCCAACCCAGAGCAGCGGCTCCAAGGTCCTACTGAAGGTGGTGAAGGTCCGACTTCACCACAACAACGCTGTGTACGACACGTACGCCGTTCTAGACGACGGGTCGGAACGGACCATCCTTCTCCAGGAGGCAGTGCGCCAGTTGGGGCTCCAAGGGACTGAGGAGAAGCTGACTCTGCGCACGATACGTCGCGACCTTAAAGAGGTCACCGGGGCGAGAATCAACTTCTCTATCTCCCCGGCGGGGCGGCCGTCGGACAGATATCGGCTTCAGAATGTCTTCACCGCAGACCAGCTAGCGCTCTCCCGCTACGACTACCCCCTGGAGAGATTACGCGCAAGATATTCCCACCTACGGCGAGTAGACCTACATCCGATAGAAGGAGCGGAGCCAACCCTTCTCATCGGCTCGGACAACGCTGCACTGATCGTGTCGCTCCGTCCTCCGCTGAGAGGACCACGAGGCTGCCCGATGGCTGTTAAGACTGCGCTTGGGTGGGCCCTCCAAGGCGCTACCGAGTGGAGAGATAGAGACGGGAGAGCTACGTCATCCCTCCATGTCCGAACCGAAGAAGTGCAGACCATCAACTGCCTTCCCACCAGTGTGGACTCCATGAATGCGGCGCTACTAGACAACGTCCAGAAGCAGTGGACGCTAGACGTTGCGCCCTACAAGAATGAGAAGCTCTACGTACGGTCAAAGGAGGACGTCTACGCCATAGACCTCCTTAAAGCAAAGACAGTGCGTATCGAAGTCCAGGGCGTGAAGAGAACATCTACCAGCCCTGTCTCCAAACCTAACAGGAGAAGATCTACCAGCCCTGTCTCGAAACCCAGCAGGAGAAGATCTACCAGCCCTTTGTCTAAACCGAGGAGGAAAAGATCTACTAGCTTGTCGGTGAGGAAGAGGTCAGCTCAAAGGAGGAAGACGCCGGCGGTGCCAGAGCCGGACGATACTCCGCTGACCGCTGAGTTGGAGCTAGCTCTGCCTGCACCTGTGGCCATGGCCTACACCCAACTGAAGGTGAAGGAGGAGGAGCCAGAGCCGGAGCTAGAGGCGGAGCCAACGGAGAGCAGCGGAGTTGTGGTGTTGTTGGACGACCCCGTAGCCGAAGACACGAAACCACGCATCCGTAAAAGTCCGTTCAAACACGGCAAGAAAAGGCGAAGGAACTTACAAGGGAAGAGCCGGTTCTCTGATGCCACAGACCAGGAGATGGATGTGGTTAAAATAATACGTGTTGATGACTCTAATAGACCACGGCAGGAAACCTTTGCCAAGCCACAGGGTGTCTACCAGGGGACAAGCTCCAGAGCTGAGATGACACGGACACAGACTCCAGACACAGGCAATGTTTTGGATGTGTTGAACAACATACAAATTGAGAATGTGGAAGAGGCCAACTTCCTGAAGGACAAGCTGTGTCATCTTCTGAAAGAGTTCCAAGCCAACAAATCAGGGAAGGTTGAGCACAAAAGCCAAGGTCCAACAGTTGTCTCCAAAGACTACAGTCACATGAGCAAGGGCCACCTGGAATCTACTAGAGACCAATACGAAAGAAACTTCAGCCAAGTACAAGAGGAGAGACATTATGAAAGCCAACCCAGGCGATCACCGAAACTCTACTCCCCAGAGACTACACAGGGTCTCTACAGAGAGAGACCCAGAGATGCAGAGGAGCACTTGGAGAAACACAGCCATGCAAGTCGTGCTGAACCCAGAGGTTCAAGGAGAAACCATTATGAAGAGGTCTTTGGACAGGTTGACAGGTACCCACCATCCTATGCCTGGCAGGAAGAGCCATTGAAGTATCCGGAGAGGTCCCAAGGGTCCATGTACCCAGATGACTATCCACCTGCTGTGGATGAGTTTATGACCCTTACCAACCTACACCCCCCACTCGAAGGGAGTGGGGATATGGGATGCCCCCTGGTCCTCAGACCTCCACTAGCCTAGACACTATCACCTCATACCTCACGCTGCTAGAGCAGCCTAGCCAGTGTGCCTTCCATAGTTAAATGAAACCGAGGGTTTCATGGGGCGGCTGTTATGAAGGCCCACAATTTAGAGCCAGTTAGTTTCCCCGAATCAGCCCTATTTTGCCCCTGTTATTTCCTTTATTATTTTCCATACTGTTCATGTACGTTTTCATGAAGGTGTATGTATTGTTATTGTAATTGTATAAGTTCTGTCTTAGATTTGTTTAGTATTGTGTAAGCGCCAGTTTAGTGGGCGTGGTTTTGAGTGGCGTACGTGACCGGATGTATGATTGGCGTACGTGACCGGATGTATGTTCGGTTGGTATATATATAGCGACGGAAGTGGTCTGTGCGTCAGAGTGATGAGAGTAACGAGAGTGACATGAGAAGGAGAAACGAGAAGTCGATCTAAGATGGCGGAGTCAGTAAAACGCACACCGTGCTGAAGCTGAAGACCTGAAGAGTGATTATTGAGTTTACCACTGTGACCGAGGGCAAACCTTACAGCAGCAATTCAACATCTCTCAACAGTCCACAAGGAGGACGGGAGACTCTGAGTGTCGGAGGAGACCTGCCTTTGGCATTGACTGTTAGTAGTGAATCACGGGCTACCCGCAGCACCGCGGGAGTTCGGAGTTCGTTGAGTTGGCAGCGCTAGCCCAGTTTAGCTGTGTCCCCGTTAGCCAGCCTTGCCAGCCGCCGGCTGCTAACGTTGGACCAAGCGAGACCCAAGCTGGACAGAGCCGTCGCCTTCACGAGGTGGATTGCGACCGACCGTGGACCACCTGACCTGAGCCATTCACACCTCGTCGTGGACTACGAAGAAGCCCCTTTCCCTTCGAGTTGCTACGTCACCCCCCCCCCTTTGTCTGCTGCCTTCCTCGAAGCACATGCGAGCTCCAACCAGGCCTCAACGCGCTCCTTTCAGTCCGGGACTCTAAGCCTTTTCAGGCCAGGCCCTGCGTGTGAGTGAGTGATTGAGTGTGTGTGTGGCCGGCTGGGAGGGAGTACATACGGGGATGTATATATCATTTGTCTAAATAAATGTGTTTGTTCATCTTTGCTACATTACTGTGTGTTTAGTTGTCTGTTAGCTAATGCTAATGCTAATGCTAATTCTAATGCTAATGCTAATGCTAATGCGAATGCTAATGCTAGTAATGCTAGTCTGAAGGGTTGCTGGCGCCCCCTGCCTGTATCCTCCTACACTGCCGATTTAGCTCCGAGTTAGTTAGATAACCAGCCCTTCCTAAATTCTACAGTCCTTTAGCTACTCCCTGGTTACACCAACCATTATGCTAACTACAACGAGATTCAAAAGGAAGCATGCCAACCTGGAGTTGGCACATGCAATGACAAGCCGACTGATGCAGAATGATCAATGGCAAATAGTTGTTCCGAAACAAGTTGAGTGGTTGCGATAGTAGAGAGAGTAGACAGAAACGAGAGAGTCAGTGGTTTAGGGACAATTCTTCTTCCTCAAAAAGTGTTGATGTTACCTATAGAGTAGGTAGTACATGATAGACTAACTTAATCTCTATTGGGACATGTTTGGGACTGTTTGCTTATTGTGGTTTCCGTAACAGATTTGTTTTCCAGGGTAGCGTTGTTGTTGCTATGCTCAACCCCCCAACCTGGTCCTGTCCAGCCCCTCGCCTCTCAAGACCAATCCAGTATGGGCAGTGGTAGTCTTACCCAGAGCACATTAGACTGTTCAAAAGACCAAGTATATCCAGTCATGTCATCCCAATGCGTTAGTGGTACATAGAGCTGGCCAATGGCAGTGCCCCATTTTGGTTAGTGTGCCATGACAGCTCCTTAGCATGCCATTCATGCCGACGCTTTCTTTAATGTTGGTCATCTGAAGTCATCACACCGCATCAAATGTAACTATTACTGTCACGCTGAAAAAGGTCCCCATTATCAATCTCTAGTATTATTAGATTCAACATTTTTGTCATTGCACAGGGTACAACGAAATGTATTTTTTGCTCTAAGCACAGGGTCAGCCATAGTCTGCGCCCCTGGTCACATGCAGCTCACATGCAGCTCACATGCAGCTCCCTCCTGAGGCAAGGATGAAACCAGCGACCTTCCAATTGCTAGCCAGCCCCTCTATGCTTCCGCCGCCCCCCTTATAATAGTATTAACACTTCTTGTTATATCTGCATGTTTTCAGCAGCCATCCAGCTGCTGGAGGATAGGCCATAGAAGAGGAACTGGAGGATGAGGGCTTTGACGCCATTGACCCCACAGTGGCTAGCCTTTTTACTTTCCCTCCCACCACCAACCCCACCCCTACCCCCCTTGTATTTGCTGTCACTCCTGTTATTTTCCCAACCCTGTTTGCTGCACTTGCCCGTCATCTGACTGCCCCAAAGGTTTGCAAACGGACTGGAGAGTCACACACGCACTTCCTGCAGGAAGTGTGGGCAGCACAGGACTGTAGCCACAGCCATTACAAGGGATGCATGTCCCTCTTTTAGTCTCTGACTAAGGAGCAGTAGTTGGAGAAGATGAGGAAGTAGCTCTCTCTTCTTCACTTTGTAAAAAGTTATTTATTCAACCTTAGGGTTTTTAAGAGGTTAACTTGTTTATTTGTGCGTGAGTGTGTGGATGTGTGTTTTTTGTGATTATTTAAATTTAAAAAGTTCTATTTCAAATATAAATCTTTTATCTGAGTTTTATTCAATCAATTAGGCACTTAGCCCTAAATTACTCCAGGGAGAATGTCCCTATAATCTCTAATTGTAAATCGCTTTGGATTTAAAAGCATCTGCTAAATGGTAAATTGTTAGTATGACACAACGTCCTTCTTAGCTGAAGAAAATGTGCATTTTCATTAACGAAAATAGACTTAATTTATTAATAAGCCACCGCTCCCTCCCCGGCTCGGGGGTTGCCATCTCCGCAGGTGAGTGTCGGTCCTTCCCAGCCTTCACTCACTGCTGCGCGATTTGGTCGCTGGCATGGCACGGCTAGGCTGGCCGGCCGCGCGGGTTCGGTCCCAGGCTGGCAATACTGACGACAACGGCAACGGCGGCACCGCCTGTCGTTTTGCCCTGGACTCCCGGCCATCTCACCTGCCCCCCACCTCCCCCTGCCCTTCTCTCGTCTCACCTACACTCACTGAACCACAACCATCGCCTCACTGCTGCTGCTGCCACCAAGGCAGGCATTCTCCGCTGCCGCCGCCACATCCATCGAGGCTCCCAGCAACATCAACACCGGACTCTACACCACCCCCCCCCCCCCCCCTCCCCGTTCGCTGACTCTGTGTTCCATGTTACTTGTTGTTGTTACTTGTTGTTTTTGTGTGTCCCCATGTGTATCATATATTGTCAGCGTCTTTGAGCCTTGGAAAAGCGCTATATAAATTTAATAAATTATTATTATTATTATTAATAAATAAATACACAGGATGTTACCTCTTTGCTGACCTTAGGCAAATTGTGTGTTTTTTTTTTTTTTTAGCAAAACCAGACTGCCCATCAACCAGGGGTCTCAACCCCCACAGTGTGTGTAAACATCCACGGTTGCTGAAGCATTGCTAAATCACAACAGCACTCGTTTTGTCATTTCTTTATCCTCCTTATGCATTAACCATCTGCCGACTACACATGAAAGCAGTCACTATTTATATAACCTTAACAGGAGTACGCCAGTCTGACAGACAAATGCTACATAGCAAGGCAACCGTTGTCAACTGAGCTTTGTGGCACGTGTGTGTTCGAAACCACAGCCATGCTAACATCGACCCACATGCTGAACGTGTTGCTATTTCTGTTTCCAAGCTTCAGTGGAAGTCACGGAAAAAAGCAGTGATGAGGAATGTTGGAAATCAGACTCAATCCAGAATGCCTGTGATCTCCCCAACAGGTTGACAGGTAGATAACGAGCTGTACAGTGAAGTTCTCTCCTTCCAGTCAGTGGAATAGGTAACTACCATTCTGAGTCACTCAACTACTTGTACAGCATATTACCCTGATCTCATCTCAGACATCCCATAATTAGATCCTCACACATGTAGAGGGAGGCTGGGAAAGGGAGAGCAGCCTATTATCACTCAGCGGGGAGTGGGTATTGTACAGTCGGACATGTTGGAGGTCCATTTTTAATGATGTCACGGGTTGGGTTATAGTGGCAGTGGGTATGAAAAGCCAGGGCAGGAGTTGTTACCAGGGCCGGAGAAAATCCACAGAGAACTTTATGAATTATGTAACTATAGTCTAGGTTTGGCAGAACGTCCTGTCGATCGACCCATGAGAAACACACCTGACTTCAAGTATGAATATTTTGCAAAAACGAATGGCCTTTTCTTGAGAGTTTTACCTTTCATTCAGTGTTAGTGTTGTAGTTGTAGTCCCCCTCTCACCTTCCACTTTCTAATTTTCTTCCTCCCTCAGACCTTTTCTCCTTATGGAGGTGAGCCACATCGGCACAGCTGTTCCACAGCAGACCCGGGCACAGATGGGCGCTTGGCGACAGTGGGAAGGTCACTCTGGGCAACAGGCGCTCATAAACGTATAGAGAATGTGTCAGGAGCACGATGCCTCATGAGTCCATTGGGATTGAGACACCCCAGGTGTGTACCAGGCCTTTCACTAGTCCAGGTGTGTACCAGACCTTTCACTAGTCCAGGTGTGTACCAGACCTTTCACTAGTCCAGGTGTGTACCAGACCTTTCACTAGTCCAGGTGTGTACCAGGCCTTTCACTAGTCCAGGTGTGTACCAGACCTTTCACTAGTCCAGGTGTGTACCAGGCCTTTCACTAGTCCAGGTGTATACCAGGCCTTTCACTAGTCCAGGTATGTACCAGACCTTTCACTAGTCCAGGTGTGTACCAGACCTTTCACTAGTCCAGGTGTGTACCAGACCTTTCACTAGTCCAGGTGTGTACCAGACCTTTCAATAGTCCAGGTGTGTACCAGACCTTTCACTAGTCCAGGTGTGTACCAGACCTTTCACTAGCCCAGGTGTGTACCAGGCCTTTCACTAGTCCAGGTGTGTACCAGGCCTTTCACTAGTCCAGGTGTGTACCAGGCCTTTCACTAGTCCAGGTGTGTACCAGACCTTTCACTAGTCCAGGTGTGTACCAGACCTTTCACTAGTCCAGGTGTGTACCAGGCCTTTCACTAGCCCAGGTGTGCATCTGGCCTTTCACTAGTCCAGGTGTGTACCAGGCCTTTCACTAGTCCAGGTGTGTACCAGACCTTTCACTAGTCCAGGTGTGTAGCAGGCCTTTCACTAGTCCAGGTGTGTACCAGACCTTTCACTAGTCCAGGTGTGTACCAGACCTTTCACTAGTCCAGGTGTGTACCAGGCCTTTCACTAGTCCAGGTATGTACCAGACCTTTCACTAGTCCAGGTGTGTACCAGACCTTTCAATAGTCCAGGTGTGTACCAGGCCTTTCACTAGTCCATGTGTGCATCAGGCCTTTCACTAGTCCAGGTGTCTACCAGGCCTTTCACTAGTCTAGGTGTGTACCAGGCCTTTCACTAGTCCAGGTGTGTACCAGGCCTTTCACTAGTCCAGGTATGTACCAGGCCTTTCACTAGTCAAGGTATGTACTAGGCCTTTCACTAGTCCAGGTATGTACCAGGCCTTTCACTAGTCCAGGTGTGTACTAGGCCTTTCACTAGCCCAGGTGTGTACCAGGCCTTTCACTAGTCCAGGTGTATACCAGGCCTTTCACTAGCCCAGGTGTGTACCAGGACTTTCACTAGTCCAGGTGTGTACTAGGCCTTTCACTAGTCCAGGTGTGTACTAGGCCTTTCACTAGTCCAGGAGTGTACTAGGCCTTTCACTAGTCCAGGTGTGTACCAGGCCTTTCACTAGTCCAGGTGTGTACCAGGCCTTTCACTAGTCCAGGTGTGTACCAGGACTTTCAACAGCCCAGGGCGTCAAACCAACCACAGTCCGCAAACCACAAACCATTGGCCCGTTGTTGTGTGACCTGCAGTTGATTCAAGGCAGAAGGTAAATTATGTTCGCTCGGATTAAACCTCTCACAGGTTGTTAGGGCCAATATGAGCCTGTTCCATATGTTTCCCTCCATTCTGCAGTGCAAGAAATCCAACTTCATAGCCTTCAAAAAGTAGTTCATCCTTTCAATTCCTTCCTAGTTGTCAAGACATATATAAAACTCTTAAAATCTTCAGAGCCTACAATGGATGAAGAAAACTAAAAGTATAAGTAGATTAGATGGAGATGGATAGAAATGCTTATATTTGTCTATTCAGGTGTATTTGTATTCATTTACAGTATGACTAAGTTATCCAGTTTATTTTCATTGTGACCTGGCATAATGAGATACTATACAGTTCACATGTCTCAGTCCCTCAGATTCAGTCACTCAGTCGTCTCATGTGTCCTTCACAACATGAAGAGAAGGCAGCGAAGCAAGAGGTGTGCCTACAACACAAATCTCCTAGATGGATGTCAGACAGGTTATTTCACCTCAGGTGAGGCCGAAAAGGTCTCCCGATCTGTCAGCCTAGAGAACAGACAGGCTTCTGGCTTTTTCACCTCTCCTTCCTTGCTTCCTCTCGGTTTCTCTCAGTTTAAATGATAAACAATGCCTGCCCGCTCCGTGGAGGACCCCTTGAGTCACACTTTTATCAGAGTGTCATTCGAAGCCTGAAAATAGCATTGAGGCCTCTGGCTCAGTAAATGAGGAGCCCCTACGGAGCATTATTGACAAAGAGTGTGTGTGCGTCACTCCTTTTCTATAGTGTCCTTGCCTCCTACCTCTTCCCAGCATTTAATTCCCCAGACAAAGACACGGCCTCCAAAAACCCAATGGCTTCTGCTGTGCTGTGAGATTTTATTTGAAGTGACAGGAGGCGGGTGGTTTGAGAAATTAGCAGCCTACAGTACACACACACAGTAGGATAGCGTCATCTACGTGTGGACACCTGCTATGTATGCACACTTTACAAAGACACACACACACGCGCACGCACGCACACACACACTGCTGTTTCACTGTATGTCTATTGAAGGTTCCTAAAGGGGCACTCAATCCTCTGAAGTGTCCAAACCTCAGTTTATTTGGGTAATTGGGATGCGAGACACCAGCTCAAGGCCTAATTGCTTTTCGGGAACCAAGGCAAAGAGAGGAGGGGAGAGAGGGCATCCAGTCCTTTTTCTTTTGAAAAGGAAGGCCGATTGGCTGCCTTGTGCGGCATGTGCTCAGTCAAAAGAATTAGCGGGCCAACTCTAACTGGCACTGAGACACTTGTTGACATTGAAGCAGGGGGATGCCAACAGGAAATAAACACTGAGAACAGATTGCATGTAAGTAAGTAAGTAAGTAAAACTTTATTTATATAGCACCCTTCTCAGCACGAATGCACAGGGTGCTTTACATATAATTTGAAACATCAATGATTAGACAACATAACAGAGCAAATTTGAAACATCAATGATTAGACAATGACAAACAGAAGGGAGAGCCAAGGCGACTAAGCTGCCGAACATAGGCGCGGCCATCTTGCTCTCGTCAGACGAGACGAGACAGTGTAAATCTCATCAGTATAGCACAGGGGTCTTCAACCTTTTTCAACCCAAGGACCCTTTGGACGAGAGACAAACAGAACAGGGACCCCCACATGTAATATATATTTTTAAATGTCTCACATTTTAAAGCCTATAATAACTTTTATATTTACTTCATTCACCTTTTCTTTCACCGTATTAACCTATTTGTATACTGGGTTATTAGCCTATGTGTTTATGATTGATAAAACGTTCATGCATAATTATGATTGGTTATTATTATTATTGTTGTTGTTGTTGTTGTTGTTGTTGTTGATGAGGCTTATATTTTCTATTATTATTATTTTTCAACAATGAAACTTTTAGCTTCAGGAAGCCAGGTATGCCTACCTCAGTGAGATGACTGGCCCTGGTTGGTGGTACACAGCTTGTCTATTCTGGGGGAGATGGAGGTTGTCAGGCAGAGCATCATGTCATCCTCAGACTGCTGTCTGGAACGGTATTTGCTCTTCAGGTAGGTGAGGGAGGAGAATCCACTTTCACAAAGACAAGTTGTTGCAAAAGGCAAGAGGCTCATCGAGAACTGGGTGAGAGGCTGTGACTCGTACACATTATTGTGTGTACTGTCTGTGGTTAGGTCGATCAGCTGATCTTCCTCAGCGGCTGTCAGGTTTGAGCCGTCGGATGCATTGTCTTTGCATGGAAACCGTATCCATGTCTTGTGCTTTCTCCAAGACTCAGTCTCAGAAAAGTACTTCTCAAATTGACTTTCGAGTGCCTCCAAGTGATCAACAATTGCGCATTTCACGTCAGGCGAGGGCACAGCGGAATCCGCGGAAATGCATTGAAATGGTAGCAGAATCTCGTGGATAGCTGTGCGTAATTCAAAGACGCGCGCCACGGGAAAGCCATCTGACCTCGGCATGGTAAAGGAGCGCGTTATAGCGGCGCATAGAGAAGCAAAGAGGCGGGTTTGTTATTATCAAACTAACTAAATTAGTAACGTTATGCTAGTTATTAATTAACGTTAATTTCGCAATGAAGACCGAACTGCAGCGTTTTAGCCAACACCTAGCTTGCTAGACAGGTGTTTTTTTTTTTTTTTTTTTTCAGCTGACGTTATGTGAGACTCTAGAATCATGGGCATCATTTATTTTGTAAATAGTTTTTGTCAAAAGTAGCTTATTATTGCCTATTAATGCTTGAACTTTAATCAATATCATTTTTGTTATATTTTTTAATTCTCACTGATTATTTTGGTGAAAAATGTCAATTATTATGACAAACATTGGCGGACCCCCTGCAGTACCTCTGCGGACCCCCTAGGAGTCGCGGACCCCCGGTTGAAGACCACTGGTATAGCAAGTGTGCATACACAGATATTTGGGATCATTATAATGAAGTACATTATTATATTATACATAATTACAACTATTTTTCAAACTCAAATAGAGATAAAACTTTTTTTTTTTGTACACAAGAAATTACATTCATAATCTAACCAGTCACTTGTTATTAATCACTTATTCAAACCCCATGTCGTTGCTGTTCAATCAGAGACGGATTCAGTGAATGTATCTGATATTGAAACGCCTGAATTAAACTAATCTGACAAGAGTTTGGATGAGGCCAGAGGTCAACTCCTGTCCCGTCCTGTCCTCATTGATGACTGTGTCATTCGAGGGGAGACGATGAGCCAATCAAATATGTTTTCTGGTCCATCAATCCTCCATGGGTCACCCCTTTTTAAATCATCTGTCAAACCAATCAAAGACCCATAGACTGAGCAGCACAGTCATCCTGTCCTCATCCATACATTTTCTTCAATCTAGATAAATTGGTATTAATCCAATTCTAAATCCATAGCCTGCTAAACATACGCTTAATGCCTTCTAGGACTTCACAAATCTCTCCGGGCAATCAATAACTCCCATTCTCTCTTCAGAATGACCTCAGCTTACATTTGCATATCCAATCATCTCCTCATTGATTTTGGGTCCTTATTACAACCCCATTATAAGCAGTACTGCAAGCCCTAATCTATAGGAGTGCCTATAGATGTGATGGGCCTAAAAGCACCTAACCAGACTCACTTTGAGAGGGGCCATGTGGTGGGCAAGAGGTTGTTCCCTGTGTCCCAGAAGTTAATCAGCCATCACCGGTGGTTGGTACCCAGGCTCGATGGATGGTACTCATGTAGCTGTGAGGTCATCCTGGGCCATCAGTATGATAATCCCCCCCATAGCGCTACGCATTGAGATGACTTAATGTTCAATCGGTGGGTGGGAAGGTCAAGTGGTGCTTGGAAGGCCGTGATCCAGGTCTTTGGGTATTGTGTCTGTTAGTGGGCATTCTGCTCAGTAATGAGTTCCGACACCAGGCACAACGCTCCTTCCTTGGTCGTCCTTTATTATCATGGCCGCAATAGGACCTAATCATATATGTGCCTGTGTTTACCGAGCACTGACTGTATTGTGATCCCTTTTATGGGGTCTGTCACTTGAATTTGCAGAGGCAGCCGAAGCGCATGGGGATTGTCAAGGCAGAATGTCTGAGTTCCCATAGGAGCTGTCTTAACAATGGCTTAAAAAAGAGGCAGTCAGTCAATCTTCTTTGCAATGAAACCCACACGCTTGATCAGCAGCTTTGTTTACCTCTTGTACTGTAAACCTGAGAGACTCTTCCAACACAAACCTAAAATTCAGAGGACAACGGTCCTTGCTTGCCTTTCATAGCCAACATGAAAAGCTAATATTTTCCTAGCCCATTCCTGAGAGGGACACATTACAAAAACAAAGGTGCCTCCACAGGATCTATCCATACACCAGCTGTGTGTCTATGTTGTATTGTAAGTATTGCGGAAATAATTGTGAAATAATCAAAGGAACGAACTGAAAGGATAGAGACACATAGCCTCTAGATCAGTGGTTCTCAACCTTTTTTGGGCCAGCGCCCCCCTGTCCATTATCCAGGCCTCTTACCGACCCCCATCAAAAAAAGTAGGCTTATTTTCTTCCCTGAATATTATTGTGACTAATATTCTGTGTTATATCATTTAAAAAGCATGTCACTGAATGCCAAATAATAGATTGGATTTAACAGGGCAGTTGGAATATCATTATCATTAGTTTACCAGAGAGCAGAAAAGCCATGTGAATGTGAATAAAAATGCTGTTTCTGAGTGTTAAACAAACTCAGACAACATCAGAGAATACAAACAGACTGCTACGGAACAGCTGCAATTTCACACATGTCCGGTGCAGAACAAACAGTAGGCTACAAAACTGTACATTACAACTAACATTGTTAGTTTTTTAAGTATGCTGGTGTTGCATTTCTCCAAATTGCTGTTTTATGATGCTAATATTTATTCATTTTTGATTGGACTTTGGGGGGGGGGGGGGTCACAATATGGCGGCAAACGCTAGGGGGCTATTATTTAAATATTTTATTTACCGTATTTTCCGCACTATAAGGCGCACCGGATTATAAGGCGCACCTTCAATGAATGGCCTATTTTAGAACTGTTTTCATATACAGGGCGCACCGGATTATAAGGCGCATAGAATAGAATATAGAATACTGCAGTCAAACGTTTGACTGAGGTTGCGTTACGCCCAAGCTCCACCTACTGCGTTGCGTCACCTCTCCATCGGTGTTGTGTCAACTTCCCGTTGTCCATGCTCCACCTGAGCGTTGTCACCGTCAACGTTCTACCTGCTCCACTGTCAAAAATATATTTTTTTCCACCTCAAGTATCAGCCGTTCGTCATCCATCTTTGCAACAAGCGTCAAGGACCTGTGGTGATTCACAGCTGACTCGCGTGAATAGCAATTCGCAATAGCTGCGACCACGAGATATAGAGTAGTTAGCTACAAGCATTTTCAATCTGCTATTATCTCTATTAGTGGATTAACCGCTGTGGTGATTTAACAGCTGATAAAAATACATCAAGTAGACTACAAACAGAGCAAAACAATAAAACAACACCAGAAAACAACCAATAGGCTATACAATTATAACCAACAACCTATATGTGACAGCTCCTGGTGAAATGTGCAACGTAATTTTTCAGTTTTTACACATGCTTAAACTACAGATTGTAAGCTTTCAAATGATATGTCATACATTCAAATCAGAGAAAGATTGAACACGACAGGCGTATTTGAATGTTGGTTCACCTCAAACACTGAATGGGAGAAAAGTGACTCTGAACGCAGCCACAGCTACGAACGCTGCTAACAAAACACATCGCTACGAAGGTCTCAACTGTATTTTAATAACATGACAACATACTGGGAGAACATCGACATGCTAAAAACACATAACTACACATAACTAGATGAACACACAGTTCTTGCTTTTGAACACGAGCTAAAACGAAAGTATGTTTACAAGTCAACCCTCCCTTACCGGTAGCCTCCGGCAAACGAGAATAATGAATCCAATACACAAATGATAAGTGTTTAGTGATCGTTAAACTGTTGTTTATTATATCGAGTGGGTACTTTAAAACTTCAAGTTGAAAGCACCAAGAAGGACCGCCTCGAAATTCATCGATGTTCATGTCCCGTGCTAGCGCTGTTGCCTTCATTCGAATAGTGACTGTAGAGACGCTTCTACTTGCTGCTCTCTGTTCAACAACCCACGGTTCGAGTTTGTCCTCTAACTGTGGCCATCTCGCTTTGTTCCCTCGGAAACTCTGTTTAGTCTTCTTTACTTGGGGTCTTGTGGTGTGGGACTGTGAGTAAGCACATCAGTACCGGTGTTTACTGATTACCGTAATGCTGCAAGCGGTGCGGCTTTGTAGTTTACCAGTCGTACTGAAACATTTTGAGAGAGCGCCTTGAGCGCCGTGTACAACCAGTATGGATCAACCAATTAACCAATTGATCCATATATAAGGCGCTCCGGATTATAAGGCGCACTGTCGGTTTTTTATTTTTATTAAAGGCTTTTAAGTGCGCCTTATAGTACGGAAAATACGGTAGTATTCTATGGTATTATTTTCATAAACTGACCACTTCGAATTTCTCATATCAAAACATATCATAACAAAGTTCCAAAGTTCAGAGCTCTGCGCTCTGGGAGCCCCCAGAGATGGGTGCTCTGACGGAAAACACGGTTTTGTCCGAGCGAACTGACCGTTCGTGCATTTACGAACGTACCCGTAATAACACTGCTGACAGCTGATCAATAAAAAAGACGCTGACAGCTGATGCGTTGTTTCCAGGACATCACAAGAGGAGCAACAAAAAAGCGATCGTATATTTTAGTTTGTAAACGTTAAGACGAACACATCGCAATGCTAACCTCAGAATGGCACTAGGGATAACATCCACAACAACACTTAACAGTAATAAATGTATGTAATATACTGTGATGAACCTGCGAGGGGAGGGGATATTCGTAGCTGATTTCTCTAGGTTCGATTATTGGTAAGCTTTATTAATTTATTTATTAAGATTATTTATTATTTATTATTTATTAAGATTGAGAGCTTTCCGGACTGGTTTATTACAATACGATCACTTTTTTGAGATAGGTTGTTCCTGCTGTGATGTTCTGGTATGGTGGTATGGTATTAGCACTCATTTTAACTAAATTAAATAAGCTGTATTGAAAGGAAGCGAACGAAGCGAACGCATAAGCGCAGAGGGTAGTGTGTATACGCGGGGAGTGAGTACGACAGGCTTACGTGTTCTCTCTCGCTTATAGCCAACAATTACAATGAGCCCACAAACTGAAACATATGTCACTCAAGCATAGCCTACAAGGAAAACACTCATAGAAGTTGGGCATTGAAAGTTGGCTTGTGCTAGCATTAGCATTAGTGAACTTGAATGTTTTGATATGTTTTGATATGAGAAATCCGAACTAAGTGGTCAGTTTATGAAAATAATACCATAGAATACTAAATAAAATATTTAAATAATAGCCCGCTAGCGTTTGCCGCCATATTGTGACACCACTGTTAGAGTAAATTATTCAATAATGGCAGCCTGTTTCGTTTCAAGATGTATAAGAAAAGATATTTAATAATCTTCTGCAGAAGGAGGAAGTTTACAAGCACGTCAGACAGGTCTTAACAGTGAAAGTTCCTCGTAAAAGTAAAGATCATTCATTTCATCTCAGTATTTATACAAACAGGTATCTTCAGGTAAGGGGTCCGCCCTCAGGTGAGGTTTAGACCAATCATGAGCAATGGGTGTGGACCTGTACATTTGATGAAGATGATTATGATGAAGGCTAGGGGGGAAGCGGCCCCCACTTTCTCCCAGGGAGACAAAAGGTGAAAACGGAACACAATGGCCATAACTGGTTCAGTCTGGTCTTAGAGCACTGGGTCTGGGGCAACACAAAGGTCCGAAACTGCTCTAGATGGTAGGGCAATCAGGTCTTTGTAATCATGTAAATGTGTCTATTGTCTTAGCCCATGTCAAGCCTCAAGTAGAGAAACTGGTTCTACTGTGTGACAACAGGAAATCATCTTCTACAGCCTGCTGCAGACATTCAACCCAAGATGATGTTTGATTCTTAAATGTAGCTTACATATAATAATTTTCTCTCACACCACCACCCCCAAAGTCCAATCAAAAATGAATAAATATTAGCATCATAAAACAGCAATTTGGCGAAATGCAACACCAGCACACTTAAAAAACGAACAATGTTAGTTGTAATGTACAGTTTTGTAGCCTACTGTTTGTTCTGCACCGGACATGTGTGAAATTGCTGCTGTTCCGTAGCAGTCTGTTTGTATTCTCTGCTCTTGTCTGAGTTTGTTTGTGTGGTGTTCACTTTTTGGACCCTTTCGTAGTGTTCGGGTCAAGTTGACCCGGGACATCATTGGGGTTTTAAAAGCACTTGTCTTGACACGGTGCTCCTAGTCCCAAGGGTGACCCATACAAGGGGGTATACTCAGAGCGCAAGAAAGCCCCAAAATAGCCCATAATATTAAAGGGCGCCTCCTGTGGGCACAAACAGGTACTGTACCCAATAATGCACAATAGGTACTGTGTACACATTCAAAAGTGCATATCTTTTGTTCTAGTGGATCTAGGGGGCTGCCCTTTGGAGAGGCTGGAGCAGAGGATGCTTAGTAACAACCAACAAAGTGTCAGATCCCTGGGAATAGGTGGGGCCGAACGACAGCATGATGAGTAGAAGCGTTTTTACGCACATGATGCCCCTAACTTTGAAAATGCAAAAGCCACTATAATAAAGACCTGGGTGTCATA
The DNA here is from genome assembly GCF_963989245.1 of Nansenia antarctica. Classification (NCBI taxonomy): domain Eukaryota; kingdom Metazoa; phylum Chordata; class Actinopteri; order Argentiniformes; family Microstomatidae; genus Nansenia; species Nansenia antarctica. Next base: position 61,316,944 of record NC_137688.1, on the reverse strand, counting down.
AATCATACTTATCTAGGAAAAATGTAAATGAAACAATGTTTTCATTGCTGTTTATTATTTTGAATTTATATTCTCAATTGAATTGCACATTTTTCTAATTATAATCAAAGCTGTAAAGAAAATACAGGTGATGAACAAGAATAGAAATGAAAGAACCAAACTAAGATTGTTTTTGCCAATAGCTATGAAATACATCTCTCAAAAATGTCTGCAAATACTGAATCACAAAACACGACTGGAATGTACACTGTTTTCACTGTCACTGTCGAAATACAGTATTATGTCTGAAAAATCCCAAATAATTCTGAAATACCACTGGCTACAATTGTGTGTGCATGGGTATGCCTGTCTACACAACACATGAAGCACAGAATGTGACAGTGTGTGTACCTCAAATGTACTTTTTGCAGTTGCTGCATACGTTCTGTACAGTGCAAGAAAATGTAAAAATGTTTACAATGTTGCACTTCAAAGGGTAAAAAGTGCGAGAGCAGACGGCTTCTTGGCACGGGAAAGCTAGAGCAGAGGTGTGTGTGTGAGTGAGTGAGTGAGTGTCAGTGTGAGTGTGTGTATGTTTCTGTGTGTCTCTGTGCATCCGGGCCTAAATTACCCGAAGATCTTATGAAGGACATAAATGTGTTCGGGTATTGTAGGATGTGTAAAACATTTTTTTTTTTCACTTTTACATGTTTTTCATAGAAAATAAGCCAAGGCCATGGAGTTTCATATTGATCAAATGTATTCTTGTACCATTTCTCACCAAGTAAAAATGTAAAACGGGTCAGGTTGACCCGAACACCACACAAGGGTTAACACTCAGAAATAGCATTTTTATTCACATTCACATGGCTTTTCTGCTCTCTGGTAGACTAATGATAATGATATTCCAACTGCCCAGTTAAATCAAATCCATTATTTGGCATTCAGTGACATGCTTTTTAAATGATATAACACAGAATATTAGTCAACATTAATATTCAGGGAAGAAAATAAGCCTACTTTTTTTGATGGGGGGCGGTAAGAGACCTGGATAATGGACAGGGGGGCGCTGGCCCAAAAAAGGTTGAGAACCACTGCTCTAGATAATCTCCTCCAATCGTTTTGGAGAAGGGAGAGAGGAGAATGGATGCTAGAAATAGAGGTCAGTCTATGGGGACGAGTCCTGATGATGGTGACATCTCATCCAGGCAGATGAAGGCTCCTAATGGCAGCGGCCCTGACATGCCACTTAACCAGAGTCACATTAAAGACTCCTTAGCCTTCAACTGGGAGTGAGCTCCATGATGATATGATTATGGGGCCACACATAAAACCAACACACAGGAGCATTTAATGAAACCTAATAAATAACTGTTAAATGGAAACCATAAACTAGGCTACTAGTTACTGTGAGCAATGTTACACTCACCAACCCATAATGAATGCCCTCCATAAGTATTGTAAGAGGAATAATTTTGTCTTCTTTTAGCTCTATATGCCAAAAGTTTGGCTTTGAAATCAAACATTTCACCATTTAGAAAGTACAACATTAAACATACTTCTACTAATATTAACCGTAACCCTATTTCAAGTATTGGATAAAATCATATAATGTCCAAATAAAGCACTCATATTTAGTATTTGGTGGACAATACTTTGCATGCTTGACGTCTGCGACCCACCAGAAGCTGGGTATATTCTCTGGTGATCTCTGCCAGGCCTATACTGCATCCATCATCAGTTGTTGTTTGTTTTGAGGTCTTTTTGCCTGAAGTTCCCTCTTCAGCAAATGAAATGCATGTTCAATTGGATTTAAATCTGGAGATTGACTTGGCGTATGTTTGGGGTCATTGTCTTGCTGTATGATGAAGCACTGTCCAATGAGATTGGAAGCATTTTCTCGTAGTTCAGCAGACAAGATGTTTATGAACACTTCAGAAATCATTCAGCTGATGCCATCAGCAGTTACATCATCAATAGGGATGTCCCGATCCGATATTGATATCGCATATCGCCGCGATATTGGTCCTGAATGCTGGATCGCAGATCGCACCAGAAAAAAAATAGGCAGCGATCTGGGGCTCGCGATCCGGCGTGTCACTCACGTGATGACAACAGTAGTAGTCAGTGGTCACGAGCATGAGAGTTGGCTAGTAGCTACCTGTGTGTAATGAGTCTCACAATGTCATGATGCTAGCTGGTGAAATCATAAACCATTTGTTTACGTAATCTTTCGGTTGTTTCATAGTCTGAAACTACAGATGGTAAGCTTTCAAATGATGTGTCATACATTGAAATCGGAAAAAATGTCAAGACGACACGAGTATTTGAATGTTTGTTTGTATCAATGTTTTGCTCAAGAATGGTGACTGCTAAAAACGCTGCTAACAGCTAGTGGCTAACGTTTCGTTCTAAAACGAAAGTATGTTTACAAGCCAGGTATCACTTACCGGTAGCCTCTGGCAACAGTGAATCCAACCCACAGATTATAAGTATTTAATGATCGTTAAACTGTTGTATATTATATCGAGTGGTACTTAAAACAAGTTGCCTGTTATGAAAAAAACGAAAAGCAGATATTGTTGACACCCCTTTGATTCTGGGACTGGTTTCTGGTCTCACCAGCAGCGTCACTAGGCTACTAGGTGCTATAATTGATTTTCCATTTGTAAGAGAAGATAAATAGAATAAAAACATGAAGGCACTAAAACTAGAAATCAGACAGTAACTCTTTTTTTTTTTACAATGCTGAATGCTGCAGTTTAAATTGTTTTAACTTTAAACCAGTTGGTCACTGAGTACTGCAGAGTACTGTTTTGTTGCTTGAATAAAGGCTGGCAATAGCCAACTGTTGTTGTGGACTATATACTGGGGAAGTATTTGTTATTATTCAGGAGTAAAACAATAAATACAAATATCTGATTGATATCGGTATCGCAGATACCTGAAGCCCAGGTATCGGTATCGGTATCGGTAGTGAAAAAATGGGATCGGGACATCCCTAATCATCAATGAAGACAAGTGAGCCAGTTCCAGTGGCAGCCATACACCCCCAAGCTATAACACCCCATCTACCATATTTCACAGATGAAATGGTATGCCTGGGATTTTGGAACGTTTTTTTTCTCCACACTCGGTTGCAGCATATGCGGTGCAAAAGACCTACCTATATGCCACAACCTTGCTAACATGTGGATGAACATGTGTGTGTGTGTGTGTGTGAGTGTGTGAGGCGGAGTTATGAGTCTATGGCAGGACAAATAAGTGTCCTTTGCAGAGGACCAGGCGTCCCAGTTAATGGGAAACACTGAATAGGTATATTCAGCCACTATTGTTATGAAAAAGGGTGATGTAAAATGGTCTCTTTAAAAGTAACAACAGTGCTTTCAGACATAAGATAAAGACAAATGTATAGAATATCTAGTATACTGTACTTATAACTACAAAATGACAGTATAGCTAGTTTCAGTGGTCCTCAGTTGTCCTCTGTTGGTAGAGCAGGGCACTAACAACGCTTAGGTTCTGGGTTTGATTCCCATTGGGACCATATATACTGAAAATGTATGCACTCACTGCAATGTAAGTCGCTTTGGATAAAAGCGTCAGCTAAATGGCATATATACTGTATATATATATATATATATATATATATATATATATATATATACCGGTAGTTTCAGCCCTATAAAATAAACATTTCCTCCTTTCCTTTCAATGAACTAAGAATAAGAAACGTACTTACCATGGGAGGCAGATGCTGAAGAGGCCTGGTGCGCGAGACTCTCCACACGCCCTCAACATAGTGCTGGGGGTGCATGGGGATAGGAGATACCGTGGCAAGGCCTGTTGACCTGGATCCTCCTACATACCGGCTCTGGATCCCACCCCAACCCCGGAACCTCTCCCCAGCCAGTGGAGAACCGTACAGCCCAGTGGAGAACCGTACAGTCTGCTGCTTCGCTGGGGGGTGGTCTATGGACCAGTCATGCTCAGAGGGTAAGGTGACCAAGCCATGGACGGCAGCGCCTGGTGGGAGGAACCCAGGGGAGAAGGTTACGGGCTGCATGTCGGGCATGTCTCGGGCGGTGAGGCCCAAGGCTTTGCAGAGGACCAGGCGTCTCAGCCGGTTGAGGGCAGTGCCGCAGACTTCGCAGTGGGTCTCGTCCGGAGCATGCCGCCGGCCCCCCCTGTGAGGCCACTCCAGACCCTGGAGCTTGTTGAAGAGGAAAACGGCGTACTCCGGATCCTGTGGAGAAAGGATGACATCACTGTGAACTCATAAATAATAATAATAATAATACATTAGACTTATATAGGGCTTTTCTAGACATTCAAAGACGCTTTACAAACTGAAAAGATCAAGTAGTAATAATAAAAAGAAACAAAATGTAAATAGAAGAAAGTATAGGGACCTAATTGAGGTAGTGCTGGGGACACATGGAAAGGGAAGGGGGAGAGGGTTAACTGGTGAAGGCGAGCTTGAAGAGGTGGGTTTTGAGGGCCTGTTTAAATGTTGGGAGGGTGTTGGCTTGTCTGATGTGGTTGGGGAGGGCGTTCCAGAGGGACGGGGCTGCGGCTGAAAAGGCCCTATCACCCCTGCCTCAGTTGGTAGAGCAGGGCACTAACAACACTAACATAAAGCGTTAAATATAATGTTCAGTCACTGCTATTGTAGCTGTTGTTTTCGCTATTTTTCTGGTTGAAGGGCTGTTGGGTTTCAAACTGGTGCGGAATCTAAAATATCCAAGGGTCATATCAGAAAAAAAAAAAATCTAGATACTGTACTAATACTATTAGTAGATAATATGAGTAAATATCATAATTGTAACCCCCACACACAAACACACACACACACACACACACACACACACACAAACAGCTGATACGGTAGTAATAATAGCACCAACAGGAGCTGCTGTAGTGTACTCACAAGAAAATGAATCTACTGCCTCAATGATTGGTGGGCATCCAAGAGCTTCAATGAACAGGACACTACTCGCTCGAGGAGAAACAGTTATTTATATGGAAGCTCCTCAAATGAAAAACTGTGCAAACAAAGCATTTAGAGAATACCTAAGCCCAAGGCCTTAGAATACTTAAAGTACGTCCTCCATGCAGCAGAAAGGATGAGCCAGAAAGATAGTCTGAGGCACTTGACACAGAACCCTTTGGCTAACATATATTTTCCTCAAAGTCGTCTTTCCTCGATGGCTGATGTACTGTAAGATATCCGAAGGGGTGAATATAAATGTGTGCCAAGAAAGACCTGAAAAATACACTCTTTACCACAGTATCTCAGATGAACATCCAACATATTGTTGCAGAATGAGTGTAGTTCAACAGCAGAATGCCCGGTGGTAATATCAACTCCACAGGTAGTAGAGGCACATTATTATATATGCTCAAGCCTGAACTTGTCTCAATATTTGCTTTAAAAATGTATTTAAAAAAGAAAAAAACAAACACAGCTAAACACATATCAAATATCATTACCATGATGAAATGCTGTTGCAGTAATATAGTTCTCATTATTCCAACACCTGCCCAAGCAGTCCTAGTTCAGGAACATCTCCTCCCAAATCTGATTAAACTTGAGTACACACTGAACCCATGACAGCTGCCCATACATTAACAATACACAATGAGCAACTTCGCAGCCCTCGCCTCGTGGTGGACATTGTATAAAAGTTTGATTTAAGGTTGCTAATAAACACTGATCAACCCTGCCTGCTGTCTCAGTCAAGGATGAAGGGAGCAGGGGTCCCCCCCCCCCCTGTCTCCCCTTGTATTTCTGTCACTGAAGTTTATGTTTTGCTGGAGTGAAGCAGAGGTCAGGGGCAGAAAGGGCCCTCCTCAGCACCATTGCTCTGTGATTGAGTGCTTTTGTCTGGGGCAGCAGATCAGGGGGGGCAAGGGAGCAGGGGGGCAAGGAAACCGGGGGATAGAGGAGCAGAGAGGCTGGGGAGCGGGTTGACAGGGGGGGCTGGGGGAGGCTGTGGGGGGAGACTGGCATTACCAGATGCCTGCAATCTGTTAAAGACTCCTGGGAACTCCACGCTCCAACAACCTGTTAGTAGTAGTACCTGACATTGATAACTCTGGAGAGTACTTAAGTTTTTTTTTTAAACATGTCTCACATACTGTAGAGCAGAGGGAACAGTTCCATCATTGATCTGATCTTAGTCACTCTTGTCACATGAGATTGAACCAGTGGATCATAAGTAATCACTCATGAGAAGATGTGTCAATTGAGTTATTACCATGTCTATGCTTAAATTCTTTGCGATATCACTTGCTGCATGTGTCTGTATGCTAATGCTACGTTTGACTGTTTGACCATTGTTGCTAACCTCCTGTCTTCCTTGACTTCATAATCTATGTTTTAACAGCTGCTGAGCTTGTAAAGGTTTGTCACACAGATGCAAGCTCCCAGTGTCTCTCGAAGACCATCCGCTCTCTCTCTTCCCTGGAAACAATACCCACTTGTGCACGGCAGGCCAGACCACAATACCAATAGAAGGGCATCTCCTCCTTTCTGTACAGAGATTTAAGAGAAGGCTGTCTGTCTGTTGTGATCTTTGCAAGGAGAACAATCAAGGTTGTGAACTCCCTTTGTTAGGTTTCAATGCTCTTCAAAGTCCCCAATGTGGTTGCCTGTGTTGGCCCAGCATGCTGGACAGAGGCACGCTTGGGTAGCCTGCCAGGCACACTTGCGATGACACTCCCGAACAAGAGGCTTTTCATGGACATTCCCATGGTTTACAACCCGATTCATGCTTACCGTCGCCTTGGGTTCATGCTCCATTGAAGGAGACAGACGTTATGTGCGTTATTGTCAAGAGGCAATGGTGAAGGCATGACCTGCAATTGGCCTGAAGGCAGCAGCAGATATTGTCAGTACTAGGTGGAGGCAATGGGAGGTGCATCTGACTTTAACTGACACAACACAACCTAATGTTACACTGATGAAATACATTTTACACTGAAATCAATTTGGGAGGGAGTCATCGCAATTAACAGTGATCACCCATATCCATCAAGACAAAAACCATTGGTACTATAGAATCTTTCTATAAAGACAACTGAGACAACTCTATGAGACAACTGGAAAAAATGAAAAGAAAAAGGTGTGATTTCACTTAAAGTTATAGTTGCATATTATATGGCAGAGCACCCAGCCAATGGCATAGTGAAGCAGGGGACTTTTTACCCACGTTACACAACTGGTATGATGTTAGAACCATGACTGTTTTATATGACAGAAGCTGGAGATGCATGCTACACCACCAAAAACAGTGGCTTAACTATTGTTAAGTAGTCAGCTATTGACAGTGGAGAAAAAGATAGAAAGATAGATATAGCTAAGATATATGTGAAGCATAGCAGAGGTAGATAGGTAAACACTGATTTGGAAATAGGCTTTGTGGTTGTATTATACTGTATGCACATAGGGTGGGAAAGAGAGACACATTACACACAAAAACAGTAGAAATATGTTTTTTGTTTCAGATTACATCCCACTCTCTCATGTTCTGATTGATATTCACTTCCTCGCTAAAAGCAAACAGGGCTGGAGTATCCTACAAGGGTTACAACAGGTTGAAATCTACATATACTATACTTTCTCACACAAGTGTATCTCGCCCCCAAATGTATGGGACTTCCTGTCACAGCCTGTTGAGTTCAACTGTAAAGTCACTACACAATGCGGCAATGTTTTCTTAAACTCCTAACGGCCACACATAAAAAATACAGGAGTGCAGCATTAACAGTTGGGTGCCTAGGGTGTTTAAACAACAGAGAAAACAAAGCTTTCTCCCTCCTCCTTGGCCATGGGAAACTGCTAAAATAGAAGTGCCTATTCTTCTAAATTGGCCCCTGGCTCGAGTAGTAGACACAGTGGTGTGGTGTTTACAGCTGCAGTTAGCTCGTCTGATCCCCTGACTCTGTCATTAGCCTTATACTTCCCCACAGGTACAAGGAGCTTGACATACAGCCAACACAAACATGGAATGCATGAATACCATTGCCTTTATAATCAGATTAATTGGAGACATGAAGGTTGGATATAACCACAAACCCTGGGGCCATATCTAGTTTGGTAAACCGTAATATTAGAATTCCACAATGTTATAGTCTACATTGCTATACATGGGTTAAGAGGTTATTAAAAGCTAGTCTGCAATAAATAAGTAGGTTGGAATCGCTCAGTGCTAGAATATGTTTGTGAAACATCTAATAGCCTATGTTACCCGTCTCCTTCGCCCCCCTTCACTGGCTCCCGATAGCCGTTTGCATCAAATTCAAGACCCTGGTGCTCGCCTAGTTGGCGGCAAAGGGAACAACAGCCCCTTCCTACCTGTAAGCAATGGTCACCCCCCAAACACCAGCCAGTTCACTCCACTCTTCCACCTCTGCAGGCTGACTGGCACCACCGCCTCTACGCGGATGTGGCAGTCACGCTACCCAGGCACGACCTTTTACTGTTGTGGCTCCCCGCTGGTGGGACGAGATTCCCACTGCTGTCAGGACTACAGAATCACTCCCTATCTTCCACCATAGACTGAAGACCCATCTCTTCAGGCTACACCTTAACTGTCCCTCCTGAGACATCTACTTCCCCTCTACCCCCCTGTACAGTTTCTCCATTGTAAAAAAAAAAAAAAAAAACGTTCTTCTTCTAGCATTACCACTGCCAATGATGATGATTGAGCAAAGGGCTATAGATGCATAGTGGTACTGCAATTGTTACATTGTTCTTAAGTTAGAGGTGGTCACACAGAAGCAGTGGTGTGCCGTCAGGGCCAGCAAGGCCTTCTCTGCTGGCCTAAACATCATCAGAATATAAATTTTATTTTAATATATTTTTTCCACAAATATGTATTAATGATTCCCCATAGTCTATTCTCTTCATTTCATAGCTTTCCTCTTGGTTGCGCTGCTTCCAGTCTCCGATTGAGATTTGGAGGGCTGGCCTTTATGTTAGAGCTTTTATCCAATCAAAATGTGTTGCTAGGGGGCTCCAAAATCTGCCTGCCTGCAGAATCTGCGGTGCCGCGAATTCGACCTGTAACTTAACGTTGGAACGAGAAAACCTGTGGCGTTCCTAGTAAACCTACGTAGATGCGAGCAAAAGCAACAACGGCGCCTGCTGTAAGGCTCAATGATGTCAGCACCCAGCACGTCTTTTGATTGGATACGCACTATTGATACGCACTATTGATACGCACTATTGATATTCACTATTGAGATGCGTAATGCCGGTAGATGTGAAACTTTTGAAAGTGCGCAGGGAAACGGAGCATCACAACGAAAGCTTTCGTTGACTGATCGATAATACTGATCGATTGTGTCCTGTTTTTGGGTAAACAATAACTTTCATTTAGGGGACACGATGAAAGCACCGAGTCCACAAACAGAGGAAACTACGTTGAGCTCTTTTCTGGCTGAAAACAACACAGATTTACATTACCACCTGTCCACAAACAAAGTGTTTACTGGGACGTCAGGCAAAATACAAAACGACCTGATTTTTGCTATTGCTGAAGTGATGGTAGAAGAGATCAAAATGGTGATTAAAAAGGCACCCTTTGTCGCTATTATGGTGGACGAGACGACAGACGTGGGTAATGTAGCGATCTTAAAGATGTTAGTTTAACACTCTTCATTGTAAATGCGGATTTATTGATAAAAAATGCTTCGGAAATATTAATATAACTCTGTTGTACTTGTCTGACTATGTTAAGGTGATGCAACGCCCGGTTATACTGTGTTTCTGTCTAGTTTCTAGAGCCATGGCGTCATAACGATGGTATTAAGAGGTAGAATAATTCAGGTAGGAATGTGTCGGACATCACTGAAGGCCTAGGTGTGAAATGCACCGCCCGCCACTGCACAGAAGACAATCACAGTTTATAGCCAGTAGTGGGACAGTGGAGCAGAAAAGAAAACTGTTGAATAAGAGTTGTCTAACCCTAACAGTGTGATACACATCCACAATACCCAGACATTGCTCTACTTCATTTACATTATTTTTAAGTCCATCATCCAGTAGCTAAAGATGTAAGCCATAGTTGCTCATTGTATGGTCAATAGATGATGTTAACCCTTAAGTTGTATGCCCTATTTGACTAATGTCCGTCTAAAAAGCTAAATTGCTCACTTTTGACTGGATTCCAAAATAAATGTTACTGGACAAGCAAGCTACCCGTCTAGCAGCACGGATGTTGTCACAAGCAATGCAAGTGGTGAATTATACTGTTGCTTGTAACGCACCAAAACACCTTGATGATGCATGCGTTTGAACAAGGCAACTTTTAACAAGCAAAAACAAGCAAACTTTAGTCTTGCAGTTAATACAGAGAGACAATTTTACCTTCTCGGCAGCACAGGGTCTCATCGGAGGTGCGTGTTTATTATTTGACCCACGCAAATTCCTCCCCTCAGTTCTCTCCCTGGGCGCGACACTAGTATCAGTAGCGAAGTACTCCACACACCTACACCACAGAGGCGACTGCAGAAGTCCCTCCGCGTACGCTCCACATCTCTCCACTCCAGCGATATAAATCACATAGCTTCTTTCATTGACAATGACAGTCGGGCGTTGTAAAAGCGGTCATGGTATACCCTGCAACTTTTAATCCTGGCCAATATGTTGCCCTGGTCATGTGTCTTCACAACATTATAGACATAGTGCCTTGCTTCATGCCCATCCTAAATGATTAGCTTCGAGTTGTAGCGTGAGTGCTCTGTAATGATGGAGTCACTGTTCGTCCAGTTAGAATGAAATTACCTAGACCTGTGATGGATGGGCCTAATTTAATGTTTTAGGTTTTAAGTTTGTTTGGACTTTTTTGACTGTGACGAGGTCAGTCTACCTGTCTTAAATATAATTATACAATTAGTTCCGACCAAGCCATTTGATTGGACAAGAGGCATTCCATGAGTGCCGATATACTAGTATACAGTATAACAGCACTGGGACTTTTAACTATCACTCCGCCGCACAGGTGTTCTATTAAATTACCGTTAATTAGACTACATGTTTGTGTTCAGGTTACTAGGCAACAGTCCAGTTGAAGTTCAGTTGCAGAACTATTTTTTGTTGGCGGAGCCAAAATAAATGATTAAATAAACAAACAAATCATAATCTGTTGTCGCTTATTACTGTTAACTAATAAATGGCGCTGTAGAACTGTTGTATAAAAGCAATATCACACTCGAGGTATCAACATGGCTGTGATCGTCTTCGGTACTACTCAGCCTGTGGCCTGTGTACCTACGACCAAATCACAGCCGTGCTGATATTCAGTATAACAGGCACTGCTGTGATTCGGTCTGTTATTAACAGCACTCCCTCTCGTGTGATTTTGCTTAATTGCATTTGCTACATCTGTAAACGTTAAAAGCATAAATTGAAATATGATATGGGATTGTGTTGTTTCTATGGTTACTTGTCTCTGCCATAGCCTGTCACCTAGTCTACCATGTCTGAGGCCCACAAACTGATGACAGCTGGGTGCTAGCTGGGTACTCACCTGCAACACTCGTACAGTGAGGTGATGACAAAATCTGATCCTCCGTTATAGAAGCTCTCATGAGGATGGGACAGGGATGCTTGGAGCTCATTATGACTCCCAATCAGAGAGCTGACTCCAGATAACCAAGCTACAGTAAGAAACTGATGGTGATGGTTGTGAGGGAGGAGGGAAGCGGGAAGCGGGGCTTGAGGATTAACTAGGTCTACTCCATGAGCTGTGTTCCCTGATGTTATGAAGGTTCATGCAGTGGACATGCTGTAAAATCTAAAATAAAAATATTTTTATGAAATTCTAAATTGTGAGTTGTTGGTTTACCTTTAAAGAGACAATAAATCACAAAAAATAATAATTGGAAGACACTTTTTCCCCTTGGTTCTCAGGAGGATATGACACGTATATTACACATAATACAGATCATGTGTTACATGCATGTTTGTGCTAAATGAATTAAGAGATAAACAGGGTTCCCACACCTTCTGAAACATCAAATTCAAACACCTTTCAAGGACTTTCAAGACTCAATTCCCTCAAATTCAAGGGCCCACCACGGCATAGTTTGAGACAGATCTAGATGAGAATGTATATCATAGGAATGACCATGAACGGTTTTCAAATCTAACAGCGTTATGTTGGTTTAAAATCTAGCTAACTAATTAACCTTAGTAACTAGTAATGTTGTTTTATTCCCTTCTGCATGTTACCTATATTATTATTAGAGAGAGAGAGAGAGAGCGAGAGAGAGAGAGAGAGAGAGAGAGAGAGAGAGAAATTCAAGCACTTTCAATGACCCATGTCGATTTTCCAAAACTTTTAAGGCCTTGATTTTTTTTTCTCAAATTCACAAACATTCAAGGATTTCAAGGACCCGTGGGAACCCTGGATAGAGCTATTTGTGTCAGAAACGTGAGTGTGTCAGAGATGCGTACAGTGACGTTGAAATGTGGCATTTTGTGTGAGGTATTGTAGCATTCAGCGGGGGTATAGTTTCCCCCCGGTAAGGTTGGCAGATCGGCGGTTCGACCCCCGGCTGGCCACATGTCGAAGTGTCCTTGGGCTGAACCCCAAATTGCTCCCAATGAGCGGGCCGGCGCCTTGCATGGTAGCTTGCCGCCATTGCTGTGTGAATGTGTGTGTGAATGGGTGAATGAGAGGCCGTTAGAAGGCGCCATAAAGGCGCTATATAAGTGCAGTCCATTTGTAGTGATGCTGCCATAGGATTGCTACAGTATTTTCCACATTCTAGTGCTTGTATGCCCTTTAGCTAAGGGTTACAGTATCAAGGTGAATTCTAGAATGTTAACCCACTCCATAACCAAACACTGGTCACAAAACACAGAAGAACTACATGCATATTCATGTAGCCTGCCAGCTTCTAATTAAAAAGCCTCTCACAGAAGTCTCTGGACGATTTCCAAATGCTCTGCGGGAGTGTACTGACACCTCAGAAATCACTTGTTATGCAGACCAGGGTGCTCTCACTGTGGTGTTGTTAATGATGTCACAGGTAGGCCTACACTCCAAGGGGTTAGCGAGAAAAGTGTGCACAAGACAATAAACAACCAGCCGTCCACCTACCAGGTCTCCAATTTTACATGGGATTTATTTAAAAGGGAAATGTGTGTGTGTGTGTGTGTGTGTGTGTGTGTGTGTGTGTGTGTGTGTGTGTGTGTGTGTGTGTGTGTGTGTGGGAGAGAGTAAATGAGTGAGTGAGGGGGGGCCTGCTTTACCAGGGTCCTTCAAAGATGTCACTCAAGCTCCAGCTCTCTTCTAGGAGGGTGACTCTAGCGGCACGTCTACGGTTGGTGGCAGCCATCAAAGCACGTGTCAACTGTCAAGTGTCTCACCCATTTTATCATGATTTGCCAGTATTGTCCAAGACTGCCTTACAGTATTAAAAGGTGAAAGCACTTTATTTATTTTTTAAATGGGGGGGGGGGGGGGGTTACAAGTCGGATGGTTTCTGGCTCCGCCACCACGCCACCTCCTTATGTGACGTTCTGGCTTACGTATTTATCTGCCAGCTGCCAGCATAACTATACAATAGGAGCACACAGATCGTATTCTTTTGTCTGCAGAAACAATCCCCCAGAACATAATCATTTGGAGATTGGGTTGTCTAATCGAACTGAAAGAGTGAGAAGCATAGCCTGTATGCTATCAAACATGCCTGTGCTTTGCGGCAGAGCCTAGGACAGCTGTCTGAAAGCCCCCGGGATGGAGAAAGCTCCAGATGTGTCGAGTAGAGACTGAACTCCCTAAGCAGACGGACTGCTCAGTCTGGGAGAGCCGGTATTGGCTTCGACAAACAGTTACCTCGGGACAGGATCAAGGGAGGTGTGTCCGTCCTTCTTCACCTGTCGTGCACAGACAGAGATTTTACAAACAACATTTTTAAGGAAATAGGTTGTGGCATACCCAATCCCCAAACTGCTGAGAAGTTGCACTCCCCTGTGAGTGAGTTTACACATGGATTTGCATGTAAAATGTATTCTAAAACTGAACATTGGGGCTTCATTCGGTTGTTAAGTAGATGTCTCAAGAGGAGCAGGATGTAACCTGAAGAGATGGGTCTTCAGTCTTCAGCGGGAACGTGCCAGCATAACTTCTTCTACCTGGCGATGCAATGCGATGACTTGGATGTGACCTGAGTGCTGGTTAACTGAACCCTCTAAGTCACACTACTTGACATTGACTCACATAAGAATACCATACCAATATCACTCATGGACGACCACTCACGTTTATTCTGAGAATCCTCTTGTCATTGCACCTCCATGGAGGTTGCTGCTTCACCCAGGCTTACCTCATGCCTGGAGCTGGGTGTAGGAGCTCCATGTGTGGGCGACCACTCTGGGGACCCCTGGGGTTCCAGCCCCTCTCACTGTCTGTGCGTAGCACCTGCCAGGGTTATAGACCCTCTGATGTCATCGCCAGGATGGGCAACACATCTGAGACAAGACTGGAGGATACACAGTATACACACACACACACACACACACACACACACACACACACACAAACCGTGGCTCTATTCTGAATCAGAGAGTAAGATAGTGCTCTCAGATTGTTTTGTATCTATGTTTGAGTGTTCAAACTGTGCATGAATATGATTTTAACAGAAAATAGACTGTTTCCAGCTAGAGCATAATAGTAGTAGGTGCATCAAGGACAGCTTTACCCCAGCTTTAGCTTTTTTTTCCCTACAGCCTGAAGTTGATGTGACCCATTCACCAAAGATGTCATTGTAATGATGCAATTCAGTTGGCTCGCAAAAAATACACAAAAGTCGGCCATTTTGACTGAGCACGAAACTTGTGACTGTTAATTGTATACTACTGTAGAATCTCCCTCTTTCGACCCCATCACACACAAGTTTCAGTCCATAGGTAGCGAGTCTAACAATGAATTAGTCAACACAGCGTGGGTCAGACAAATCCCAGCAAACAGCAGGAAAAGGATACATAGGATGATGATGGTAATAATAGCGGAGTAATTGACTATAAGACGAGCAGGGAGAATTCTAATGGCGCGACTTAATAGAGCAATTACATCCATTACCATCACGTCCTGCCTGATATCACCTCCCATTATAAAGCAGTGACGAACGGTTTTGATGAGACGCAATTACATTACATATCGCCCTGTATTTATGACTATCCTCCTTAACGACGATCGTAATCAATGTCCTCTAAACACAATTACACCTTCATGCTGATGTCATTGAGATACAGGGGTGGATCATATGACTAGGAATTGGACCTTTGAAGAGAATTGTAAATGATAGGTGTATTTGTCTTGCTATGTTTTTCATTCGACTGGCACATACTCAGAACATTAATCTCAGTGTATTAACAAACGTGCCCCTTTGCCCCTAAGACTCAATGCTAATGAACTCTCTGCAGGTTCATTAGCATTGTTGCCATCCGATTTCTTTCTCAAACCTAATGATAGTAATAATGTCAATTAAGTCATAATGGGGTACAGTGACTCACAACGCAATTATATGATATAATCAATTCACAAATGAAACCCCCATCCCTGTACCAACCCTCTCTCTCTCTCTCTCTCTCTCTCTCTCTCTCTCTCTCTCTCTCTCTCTCTCTCTCTCTCTCTCTCTCTCTCTCTCTCTCTCTCTCTCTCTCTCTCTCTCTCTCTCTCTCTCTCTGCTGCCCTTCTTACATGACATCTCTGTGATTGACAGACGATTCATTCACATGCAGCTTGTGTGGGAGTAAGAGTGAGAGAGCGGATAAACGCTCAGTGTTGAGTGTCGTGATTAGCACATCGGGGATAGATGTATGCAGAACCCTTGGATGTGCTCACAGTGATTTTCCTTGTTAACAGCCAGATATACAAAACTTGGGTGAGAGAGAGAGAGAGAGAGAATCTATTTTCCTATTTAAATTTGAATGCTGTCTTTAATATAGATTTTCGTAATTGTTACATTTGTCTGGTGATGTGTTTATACATTTCTAATAGGGTGTAGCAGACCAAACTCCTTAATTGAGGTGAAAACTCAGAGGGTGCTAATCCTTGTATGTGAGGTGAGGTATTTTGGGTGTCTGGCGCTTGGTCTGTCAAACACAGTGACAGAGACTGAGAACGTACACAGAGACTGAGAACGTACACAGAGACTGAGAACGTCCACAGAGACTGAGAACGTCCACAGAGACTGAGAACGTACACAGAGACTGAGAACGTACACAGAGACTGAGAACGTACACAGAGACTGAGACAGACCTTTTCCAAAAACTGATGTTTGTGGTGCTGGTGGAAAGCCAGTGAGAAGTACAGAAAGACTGTATAAGTAGGGAGATGAAAGGGATATGGAAAGTTAGATTAACGAGCAGAGGTTGTACATTGTTTTCCTTTTTTATATGTATGTGTCGTATATTTTTACACATATAACACACATATATAACGTATATCTTACACATATAACACACATATATAACGTATATTTTTACACATATTACATTACACATATTTGAGGCCTACAAGGGCATTTAGGGACAGATGGTCGCAAGGATCGATTGTCGCACATGCGCACACACACACACACACACACACACACCCCCAAGGGTATAGGCCAATCGGTTCGAGGGCAGAGGCCGAGAAAGGAAGGATCACGATTGGCCAAGAACATACTGTGATGTGATTGGCTGAGGGACCGATATAAAACCAGAAGACAGAGAAAAATCAGTCTCTCTTGTGCTCGAACCTCGACCTGATCCTGTTTGTATCCTGTGTAAACCTGATGACCTGTTCCTGTCCTTTTTTGAATAAATAGTCTTAAAACTTCGTTCAGGACCTTCTTCATCTTTTACAATCATCAAACAAAGAAAATATCCTACATATCTTTATTGTATTTTATCTTTACCTTTTCTTTTTACTGTTTTCCCCTGCTTTTATATTCATTCTATGCTTGTATATGTTTTTATATTCACTTTATGTTCTTATTCCTGTTGTAAAGCACTTTGAGCTGCATTTCTTGTATGAAAGGTGCTATAAATAAAGCTTTACTTACTTACTTACTTCACCACTCCGCGAATCTGTCTGTCTGTTACAAGAGTGACAAAGCCACTCAGCCGTGTAGACATAAAAAGAGAATTGGGAAGTCACTCCCCTAGTACACTTTACATTCAAATGAGACAACGTGACACAGTCAAAGCTTTTAGGAGAGTCAGGATGGGTTCATCTCCCCCAAAAAGGTGCCCTCTGCAACAAGCAGAGAAAAGCCACTAATTGAGGTTGAATACATTTGAGAGATGAAAATGAAAAGAGCGAAAGCGAGATTTCAATCGTTCTTCAACATGAATGGTTAATTGTGATTAATGCGATCATTTCACTTGAAGCAAGTTACAGCAAACATTTTTTTAACACTACCAAATACACTTCAAAGAATCATTTAGCATTTAAAAAAAACTGCTTATCAGCAACGGAAATTACTACGCTGATTAATGCAACCTCGTCTTATGAAATAACTCTAGTGAAATATTTAATTTGATAATAAATAATCTCCCAAGCAGATACCGGTAGTTTTTTCTTCCACTGGCATGTTTGTAAGAATCTACAAGGCCTAAGGGCACAATTACAATGTCAGTTAGTACTTCATATAAAAGTACAGATAGTCTTCTCAGGAGGAAAAAGTACATTAGAGCAGCCACAGAGGTCCAAATCCAGCAGGAGTGGAGAAAACAACGATGAAAACAGAAAACAGTCATACAAAGAAAACAGTCATCCTGTATAATAGTAGAATTACAGGAACTAGGCAGAAATCCAAATGCTGATATCCAAATATGTATTGTAAGTATGTACCATGAAACACCAATTATGTACAATAAAACCAAACACCACAATATACAGATATGATTGAAAACAATGTCAAAACAAAATTAAAGACCACTAGGGTAGTCACCTCCACCCATTGATTATGATGTCACTTCCACTCATTGTCTTCATAAGTGAAATGTTTGTACCATTTTTTCTACAATAAGAGTGCCTTGGTTCCCCTTTTTTCTTGGATATTACTGCACCTCTCTCCAAAGAGCACCTTATTGGGATTATTACTCTCCAAACAGAAGCGCTTCTCTCCTCTGCTTTCTTTATGTATTGTAAGTATTTGAGCACAAATAGGTCAAAGGGTATATAGTTAGTGCTGTAATGTATTCCCACCACAATGCTGTTGACAGTCTTATTTGGTGGGGAGATGTAAAGGCTTGTTTCTGGCCTTGATGCCAATCCTCTATCTGGCAACCCTCTGATAACCCTAGAGATGCCACAAAATGCCATAAACTAGATGTGTCATTTTTTAGCCCCTTTTAGGATGCGAGTAGTGATACATGCTCTAAATTATTAGTCAGGTCATAAGTCAAAGGATAACCAATGATGTCACCCTATCCCCAGTGTGGACATAAGGCTATAAGGATGGCTAACAGTACTCAGAAAGGATTGAGATCAAATAGATGTAATTGCCACTATTGCCATCATACTTGTATGGCTGCTTTGCTGTGCGCTTTTTGCCCTAATGATGTGTTATACTATATACCAAAATGTTCATAATGATCCTATCCTTCCACTGATCCCAATACTGGCAATCACAATAAGAGCTCAAGCGTTGCATCATCCCAAAAGAAAAGGCAGTGAAAGTCCTTCCTTACACATCTATATTAATGTCTCACACACACAGATATTACAGTGTTCGAAGATGCTTCAACTCAGTGTTTACTTCCTCAAATACCTTAGACTCTTATGGTTGATGCCAAACTGGTGATTTTGTCTTTTTTTTTTACCTGGGTAGTCCATTTCTCCAATTCCAACTATTTCAAGTTGACGATAGTTTATATGAGGGCTGTTTTCATGAAGTACTGTATGGTAGGCAGTATTCTACCCTGAAATGGCGAGTGCTGGACCTTCAAACAGTAGTGTAATAATCCATAGTAGTAGTAGTAGTGTAACAACAGCAGCATATGACCAACTACATTATGGTTTGTTAGTAGTAGTAGTAGTAGTAGTGTAACAACAGCAGCATATGACCAACTACATTATGGTTTGTTAGTAGTAGTAGTAGTGTAACAACAGCAGCATATGACCAACTACATTATGGTTTGTTAGTAGTAGTAGTAGTGTAACAACAGCAGCATATGACCAACTACATTATGGTTTGTTAATCCATAGTAGTAGTAGTAGTGTAACAACAGCAGCATATGACCAACTACATGATGGTTTGTCAGTAGTCACATGAGCACCCAGAGCATGGGGCCCTTGAGGACACCCTATCTCCTTAACCAAGAATGCCTCATGCAGGCAGACAGCCACCACAAACAACATCAAAGGCTTCAAACACACACACCAACTAATGCCTCATCGGTATTCAAGGAATGGTTCCTCCTCAGGCGAAAGCCAAGCCACCGCAGTGTATTTGCAAGCAGTGCATTGTTTGTCATTTTTCCAGCTGGTTTGTGTTTCCGCTGATAATTTCCGGCATTTGTAATTAACTCGTCATGCATTATTCTCTCAGTCTTTCAAATTGAAAACATTAGCTTGGGTTAATGCAAACACCCCCCCGCAAACGCAAACCACCCCGCCCGCTGTAACCTCTTACGCTGGCTGCCACACTATTCACTGCATATATTTTGTAGCCCACTGGGCCAGAGTACTATGCCAACAAAGCCAAGCTTTTTTTCAACCCACTTGTATGAGTGTAACCCCCCCCCCCCCCCCCTGATCAACAACACAGGATGAAAAACACAATAGAATAACAAAACAAAAAAAAGAATATCCAACCCAAGATTATCAGATAAAGTAATGTGGAAAAATCGACAGGGCCTTCCCCTCCTATACTGACTACTATACTTTTTAGTAATAGATTTAGTAATAGCCTTCATATGCTGAGAGAGGTCGAGAGAGGACCCTGGCGTTGCTTGTTCGCCGCTTCTCAGACGCCACTTCTCAGACGCCACTTCTCAGACGCCACTTCTCAGACGCTACACTACAGACATCTGTCTATGGCTCTGGAGAGAAACTCAGAACTACATAGATAAGTTAACCAGACAGATAAGATACCCAGACTGTGTTTACCACCTCAAATTAATACATTTATGCCCAGCCAAATCCATGTTTAGAGGTAGCTAGCTAACATTACATTGATCATACTCGATCATACTCAAAGACTTTTCACTTTAAAAAATGCCGGTCGAGAGAGGACGCTGGTGTTGCTTGTTCGTCGCTTCTCCGCCCGAAATCTAGGTGTAATTGCAGTATACAGAGCAGATTGTCCTACAAAGACTTAGACACTTAGATTATTAATTAGACCCCTATACTTTCTTTTCTTTCTTTCTTTTTTTTTTTTTTTTTTACCACTCTATCTTTTCAGTTTGTAAAGCGTCTTTGAGTGTCTAGAAAAGCGCTATATAAGTCTAATGTTTTATTATAGCAGTGTTTGTTAGCCTCAGAGGTATGGGGGCCTCGTCTTGCCTCTCTGACACAAACCCACTGGTGTAGCAGATGCCCCAGCATCCCCACCTTAGGGCCCCCACACAAACATGTCAACAGTATAGGTTCATTCATTTGTGTCTTGTGAAGGTCACAGAGAACTAACAGAATGGCCTTAAGATTTCCTGTCACATACAACTCCTTGTAGAGACCATGTTTACCTAAATAAACATACACATGTTGATGAAGCAATGAAAAACAAAGGAAGATCAGGCCATGACCAGACAAGTGTGTTGGGGGTGGTGTGTGTAGCAACAGGGGAAGTACTGTACTGTATATGCACTTGTTGTGTAGTGGCTACTTCCTTGTTTAACACTTAATCAGTGAGTAAAGAAACATTTTCTATCTTTGCACTCAATCAAATTTCAGGACCCTCCTTTCATGACTTTACCCCTAATGTGGGATCTACCACCCAGTATCCTTACATTTTCAAAATCACATCAGCTAATATAAAGCAATTTTGCCTTTTTTCTGTGTAGGAAGTAGCCTAATTTACAAGCGGCCAACTAGTGGTCGTTGTGTGTAAAGCTTAGCATTGTAAAGACTATGGTCATTTGACCCCCAAGGCGGCTGTTTTAGTAGGTAGGAGCAGAGAGGACACAAACAAACCCTACGTGAGTCACAAGTGTCAGGGCCTAAATGGCAAAAAACATAAAAGTACTTGTTTTGTTTGAATGTACATACATGTAATACATGTACATCGGAATTATAGGCTACTAATTTTAGGAATAATTTCAGATAATATAATATAGTGGGATATATTATATGCCACTATATTATATATGATATGCCACTGCACTGAAGTTGCACTGAAGTTGAAAACTATTTGAGTTTATTTCATGTACACCTACACCTAATTTCGAACCACCTTCGCAAAGAGTTCACAGATACTGGATTATTTCCCTTCAGCAACAAAGTAGCCGTCCCAACTTTGAAGAAACCTTTGGGTGTCTGTCATTGAAGTTCCGCTTGCATCTAAGAATTGTGTTAAACAAATCAAAACTAAAGTGTTATCTCCTCAAAACAGCTGCCACTGATTCACCCGCCCCCCACCCCCCTCCCCCCTCCCCAAAATGCCAGCGGTCTAATCTCTGAGATATCAGTGATGACATACAGACAGCCTGTAGCAGTGTGGACAGATGAGCCTCTGAACGTGCCTCTAAATGTGTCACGGCTTGGTGAAAAGATCTGTATGTCGGAAGAATTGTGAAACCTCGCAATCGAGCAAAACAAGTGTTGTTGTGAACAATTGTAACCATGAGCTCAAATATCATTTTTTCAGTATTGTTAAGCCCAATGCACACGGCGTGCGATATTGTCGCACGACAACATCCGATTCTCCATTCACACCCACACACTTCGGTGGTGTGAATTGAGAATCGAATGTTGTCGTGCGACAATATCGCAAGCCGTGTGCATTGGCCTTAATAGGCTTGAAAGTGAGGAGGGGAAAGTTAGTTGGTACAGGTATGAGTAGGACTCACTGTGATGTCATCGATGACATAATAATACCAGTTAAGAGGAAAGGCATGCACATTTTAAGTTTTAAGTCAATTGTGAAAAAGAAGCTGTTTGGTAAGTAACTTAATTGCGTGATTGCTAAGAATGGCCGTATAAATGACTAGGATCGAAAATCCTGGTACCTGCTTACGAGCCTAGCCCTAGCCCCAGATCCGGAGCCCAAGATGGCTGCTGAGGCCCAGTATGCCACTATAGACATTGAGCTAGATCAGAATAAACGTGTGGATGCTGAAGTGCTCCAACACGGCAAAATCATCCCTCCGTCTGAGATAGAGAAGACTGAGCAGAGATTCAGAGCTTCAAGGAGGAAAAGGAGGCCAAGTGTAGGGCCCACGCCGACGCCCAAGAGAGGGTGCACTTCGAGTGGCTGAGAAGGAGCCACAAGACGTTCCTGATGGAAGAGGAAGAGGAGGACACCAAGCAATCTAGCCTCAGCACCGGAGATGGAGAGGTTGGGGCAACCTTCAAAATGGAAGATGAGAAAGACCTCCTAGAGGATGAGGGAAACCAGCCACCCAAGAAGGACAAGAGTATGTGTAGGAGACTGTTTGGCTGGGTGAACGAGAAGATAAAGAACAGGAACCAGCAGAGCACCGCTGGTTGGAGGAGAAAACCCAGAAGAAGGCAGACAAAAAGCTCAATGAGATGCAGAAAATAAGTGCTAAATCTGGGAAAACTATTCTCTTCCTTTTTGTTCTTAACTTTTGTGTACCAGGGGGGTAATGTACCCTGACTCGAGATCAACTCCATCCTTGAAACAACAACACATTTTATATCTTATCTTTTCCTATAATTTATTCTTTTATGATGGTAAACTGAAAAAATAACAGACAAAGACAGACACATACACATGCCTACACATACTAACACATGGTCACACATGTAAACACACACCCACACACGCATACACACACACAAGACACAACGCAACATTTAACACAACACAGTGGGAGTTACCAGGCTGCTAGAGTGGACTTGTATTACTCCTTGCTCTTACTTATTCTTCTCCTATGCCATACTATCAGCATTATAATTGACTAATAAATATGATTTATTGGCAACGATTGACACGATCCAATATTCCAATGAAGAAATAACAGAAACATGACTTGTTAAAATGACATGGTGTAACAGTGGTCTCTCACTGTCTCCAAGCATGAGATTTTACTGTCCATATATACAGCTGTTTTTTTTTCTTCTGTTTAACAGTCCTAAAAAAGGTGAGATTTCGTTCCACTTGGTGTGATTGTTCGAATGGGTGTTGTAAAACGATGAGAATCGTTAAGTACCTCCCACAACAGAGGGGCTGCTATTAGCCCCTAACACCAGCAACTGCATGGTGCGAAACATTAGCTCCTCCGTAATAAAACAGCCCCATGGGTCCTTTACTAGACGGTAAGTGATACAGTTGGGTCTTTAAGCACTCTAGTGGATGGTGTGCTAAAAACAGAACGAGAGGAAATCGATAATCAGGGCGTGTCTCCAGCTTCTCATGGCACACATTCTTAAAGTAGTGAGGACAGTGAGGGAACCAGATATGGTCGACATGTTACACCATACAAGTCAAATAAATATAAAAAAACGATCTATATACAAACACATTCCTACCTGAATTATTCTACCTCTTAATACCATCGTTATGACGCCATGGCTCTAGAAACTAGACAGAAACACAGTATAACCGGGCGTTGCATCACCTTAACATAGTCAGACAGAGTTATATTAATATTTCCGAAGCATTTTTAATCAATAAATCCGCATTTACAATGAAGAGTGTTAAACTAACATCTTTAAGATCGCTACATTACCCACGTCTGTCGTCTCGTCCACCATAATAGCGACAAAGGGTGCCTTTTTAATCTCCATTTTGATCTCTTCTCCCATCACTTTAGCAATAGCAAAAATCAGGTCGTTTTGTATTTTGCCTGACGTCCCAGTAAACACTTTGTTTGTGGACAGGTGGTAATGTAAATCTGGGTTGTTTTCAGCCAGAAAAGAAAGAAGCTCAACGTAGTTTCCTCTGTTTGTGGACTCGGCGCTTTTATCGTGTCCCCTAAATGAAAGTTATTGTTTACCCAAAAACAGGACACAATCGTTCAGTATTATCGATCAGTCAACGAAAGCTTTCGTTGTGGCGCTCCGTTTCCCTGCGCACTTTCAAAAGTTTCACATCTACCGGCATAGTTACGCATCTCAATAGTGAATATCAATAGTGCGTATCAATAGTGCGTATCAATAGTGCGTATCCAATCAAAAGACGTGCTGGGTGCTGACATCATTGAGCCTTACAGCAGGCGCCGTTGTTGCTTTTGCTCGCATCTACGTAGGTTTACTAGGTACGCCACAGGTTTTCTCGTTCCAACGTTAAGTTACAGGTCGTATCTGCGGCACCGTTTATCGTGCAGGCTGGGCAGATTTTGGAGCCCCCTAGCAACACATTTTGATTGGATAAAAGCTCTAACATAAAGGCCAGCCCTCCAAATCTCAATCGGAGACTAGAAGCAGCGCAACCAAGAGGAAAGCTATGAAATGAAGAGAATAGACTATGGGGAATCATTAATACATATTTGTGGAAAAAATATATTAAAATAAAATGTATATTCTGATGATGTTTAGGCCAGCAGAGAAGGCCTTGCTGGCCCTGACGGCACACCACTGCTGTAATACACACTCTCTCTCTCTTGCTCTTTTTCTATTTTCTGCTTACAGATTCGACAAAAATCAACACCTTTAAGATGCAACAGAACGTATACGCTCCAGTACTCCTATCCTCATTTCACCTCTGTCCGCCCCTGTGCACAAACCATTTTGCTCGATGTCCCCATTAAAGACAGATAGCGAGTAAAGGCAGATTGAAGGCCCATTCCAGTGACGGGATAGAGGGAGGAGGATGAGGGAGAGATGAGTGAGGGGGGGAGGCAGAGGGGGTGATGATGGAGTTTTGGGCTTTGTGACAGTCTGGAATTAAGACCATGAAAACGACGACATTGATCTGCCTCATGGCTCACTTAGCCTGTCAGTCAATGCTGTTACCCGGGCGCCGGTTCCACGAGCTTATCTGTTCTCTCCTCATTTGCTGTCTCCTCCCCCCCTCCCCCCTTCCCACCCCCCCTTCCATCCTCTCCCCTGGGCCCTGGCAGCCACATCTACGACACCCCCTCACAACCCCACACACACATCCTAGGCCCAGGTTAATGACAGGCTCTGATGGTAGCAATTACAGATGTCTCTAATTCTCCCCCTTTCTCCTCTCACTCTCTCTTTTCAGGCTGTCTCCATCATGCCTGACTGGTGGTTTCTTCAGGGCACACACACACACACACAAACACACACACACACACACAGCCTAACACACACACACACACACACACACACACACAGCCTAAGACACACACACACACACACAGCCTAAGACACACACACACACGCACTCTGTCTCCACTGCAATCTCTCATCCCCCACCCGTTGTTTGACTCTCTCACTCTCTTCTGGAGAGTCTGTGCCCTCCATCTATTCTTCTTTCGCTCTTTCTTTGTTGTCATCACACTTATGCCCCGACCCCCAAAAACACTTACTGGTAGTGGAGTAAGTAATAACCTCCCTTACTCATGTACTGCTCAATCATCTCCCCCTCAATTTTGGTCTCTCTCTCCCTCTCTCTCTCTTTCTCTCTCTCTCTCTTATTTCTCTTTGTCTCCTCCTTCAATGAAAGATATCCTTCCATGTTTTCCATGGTACAAAGCAGTTATCTAAACTTACACTTCTCTCCTCTCTCTTTCAGCAAGCAGCTGTCTGATGTGTGTGTGTGTGTGTGTGTGTGTGTGTGTGTGTGTGTGTTATATTCTGCCTATGCTCTGGTCAGGCTTTTTACATACAGTATGTGAGCACTCTATGCACTTACCAGACTTTGTCTATTACGAAAGTGCCCATACTCTGAGATAATTAATGGAAATATGCTAATGATTTAAGCCATTACACTGGATGCAGCAAAAAAAAGCAAGGTCTACCTGTACAGCACAAAAATATCATGATTTTCACTAAATTGAATTTACAGTAAATTACACATTCATTAATTTCTAAGTGGAGAAAATGGTGTACTTTCTAAACGGTGAATGCAATTTGATGAAAAACCCAGGTGAGAATCTCTTCTTTGACCCCATAGTAATTGTTTTTTCTTTTCGATCCAAACTATATAGCTAAAAGAAGATAAAATACAAGTTTCCAGTTATTTAGCAAATGTGTATTTTCATAGTGCTGTGTATAAAGAAACTGGATTAACAATAAGAAAACGAGTCAGGAAATTAGATTCATCCATCACATACAGAAGGTAATTGTAACAATATTATTAAAAGAATAAAAGGAAAAAGCCACTCAATAACTAAACGCTTTGCCTCGGAGGTGGGATGCTATAATGAACATTCAGAACATTGGGCTATAACAGCTTGTGTGCGAGTCTACCTGATAATTCTGTTCATTTCATTTAGGTGGTTTAGTTCCAAAACAACTAACAAACTGAAGCAGGGCTGGAGGAGTACCAACAATGGTTTAATGTAATGCAGACACAACACCTGTTCTGTTTTCTTTGTGTGTCCTCCTCTCTGGAGCTCCCGCTGACAAATCTGTGACGACTGCACAAACACAACATGGTAATTTCCACCGCTCCACAAATTATTGTCCGTTTCAGCTGGAAAATCATAGTGAGCATGTTATTTTTGGCCAGGACTGCCAATGCAGTGCCCCGCCCCCCCCCCCCCCCCCCCGCCCCCCAACCCTTGCACTTACACACTCGCACAAATACACCCTTCAGAAGCCCCCCCATCCACTGTGACCGCCAATCATCCACCGCAATCACAACGAACCTAAGGGCCTCACAGATTTGTCCCATTCCTCCCGCCTCTACCTCACCAATACTTTTCCACACATACTGACATTCCAGGAGACATAGTAAAGAGGCCAACCATCCCTCATCACCATTACCATGGCGACAGCACAACCAGGGCCTCGCAGACGAGGTGTAAATTGATTGGTCTCTGATGAACGTTAACCATGATGTGTCTGGACCGACCGTTGTCAGCAAAGGATGATGAAAGAAGAATACAAAAGACAACCCACAGATTCCTGAGCTCTAAATAAATAATACATTATTTCATTGTTATTTATAAAGCAAAAAATCCCCTCTAATATGGCTAAGAATATATTGTAGAGGCAGAATAAATACAGTACCATGTAATGTGGCTACGGTAGAGGCAGAATAAATACCCTCTAATATGATTACTGTAGTGGCAGAATAAACTGTAATCCCAAAAGTTATCATGGAACCTTATCAAAGGAACCAGTCCCATTCCAAGAACAGTCTTGATCAGAGGTAATGGGCGAGGGAGACTCCGCTGACGTTAGAATTATAAGGTTCTATCTCCATTTTTGTCAAAATTTAGTTTTTTCCATAATCTGATCCAATAGGTGTTTATTAATGCCTGTGTGGTGTTATTTTTAAAATGTTGACATTTTTGAGTTAGTAATTCATAAAATACAATGGTTCCATCTCACAAAACATAATGGAATGTAAAAACTTTGACGCTCAATATCTCTGAACTACCCTAAACGGAGATAGAACCTTATCATTCTAAGCTCACGTAGATGGATTTACCCATGTGCAGTTCTCACTGACTCACTGATCTGAACCAATGAAACTATTGGCCGCAGGGCTAATACACTTTGATAGGCTCTTAATCTGCAAATCACCAATTGTACATGGTGGGTGAACCAATTAAGCGGTTCAGAGGACTGAGGACCGAGGCTCGAGTGTCACCATTGAGACTGTGAAGATGAGTGGCCAGTTTGACACAGTATGATTCCTATTGAATTGATGCTCAGCCCAGTCCTAAACACTCAGTTATATATCAGTTATATATTCGGGGTCATATTCCCAATTTAATTCAATGACTGAAATATTTCCTTAGATTAAGGAAATTAACGAATGTAAATTGCTACAAGGGTGTTTTTGGATCAAGATTGAATGAATTTCAGGTTGTAAAAAAAAAAAAAAAAGTAAAAGGACAACACTCTGGTCCATGCTTTTGTCATGGTATGCGAAGCAGACCCAACCAAGCTCAGCCTAGAATCACTGACTCTGCCCCAATCCTGTACAGGTTGGGGGTCACCGTGCACTTCAGACTTCCAGCTGTCCCTGGGGTGGAGGGGAGAACACAAAAAACAGCATAGCCAGCAGTCGCGCGTCCAGCGACAGCAAGGTCCCCAGCCGGTGCAGTGTGAGAGGAGGCAGAGTGAGTGGGAACAGAAGAGCTGACCTGAGGAGTAAGAAAGTCCTTGGTGAAGCTGTCTCCGACCAAGCGAAGCCCAGAAATGAGTAGCATACCTTCCCCTGGGAGTCCCCCTCCACCCCAAGCTCACTTAAAAACCCCTGTCACTTCTCAGTGCTGTAACGCTGAGACAGCAAGCCAGAGTCCATTTCATTTTTGTCACGTGGCCACTGGCCGGCTAGCTCGGATTAGCCGGTTGTGTCACACAGACAGGGATCCGAAGGGAGATGATCCATACAAGTTTCATGATGAGCTGATCCATACACATTTCATCGACACTCGACAAAGCCAGACAGACAGATACAGACACACACGTGTTAGTGGTGAGGCAAAAGCAAACAAAAGCAACAGAGTAATAACGAGCTTGTGAAATATCGAAAGCGTTCTGCTGAGCCTAATGTGCGTAAGTCCACACAAGCTGGAACAATGGCAGCCTGATAGTGACATACGTTCATCTTATGTCATTGTTGATAAGCTCATTCCTGTGTTGTACAAGACGTGAGCTTAGAATTATAAGGTTCTATCTCCGTTTAGGGTAGTTCAGAGATATTGAGCGTCAAAGTTTTTACATTCCATTATGTTTTGTGAGATGGAACCTTTGTATTTTATTAATTACTAACTCAAAAATGGCTCAATATTTTAAAAATAACACCACACAGGCATTAATAAACACCTAATGGATAAGATTATGTAAAAAACTCAATTTTGACAGAACCTTATAATTCTAACGTCACAAAGAGCCTAGACACTGTATCTGCAGTTCATGACGTTCACAACTGGCTGGCCTTGGAAGATGTATGCCCCTAATTTTGTGCAAGGTTAATCATCTGACGAGTACAAGGCATCCTACCCAGGATGCATAACAAGGCAAGCTAGGACAGTGTAGTAAGGGAACAACCTCTAACGCTTGAGGTGAACTCATCCGAGCATGCTCCCGTCAAAGCCGAGAGACACTAAGTGCGTTTTTTTAAGAGATGCCTCTGTATGGGCAGGGGTGGACAAAGGAAGGACCAGCACTGAGAGCAAATGTCCAATTTGGCCTTAAGGCTCTGCTGAGGAGAATCCCTTAAGTGGAGTCAGGAGCTAAGATTGAGTGCAAGTGTTCTCCCCTTGCTACCAAAACAAACTGCTGAAACTGCTACAACTGCTGAAACCCACCAACACCCCTAGGCAGTTAACGTTATTTACAACGCTGTCACTAAGGTAACTTTAGCGGTTTTAGACTGTGGTTAGGGTGGAAAATGTCATTCCCATCTGGCAACCCTGCTCGTGAGTCCGACTATGACGTGGATGGAATGTAGCCAATCAAGAAGCGAGCTGACTTCTTCTTTTCGTTATTCGGCACTTTATTTGGCCTGTCGCACATGGTTGCCTCGTACAGGTCAGTCAGGGTACTACGTTAGATAATAATAATAATAATAATAATAACAACTTTATTTGTATAGCGCTTTTCCTGCAAACGTTGCGGCTCAAAGTGCTTTAATCATTATATAATCTTAATTTAATTATTTTGTAATTTAAAGGCAATATTAAAAGGATGGGTTCACGCGAGATTTCTGGCTTGGGGAACGAGACTGTAGAGAGTCTGGAGTCTGTCGTAACCATAATCTTTATGTCTGTGGGGTGCTGAAATGGGAAAATCGGCGCACACCACACACAATACGATCAAGGCTGTTCAATCCAAGATTTTCTATCTTCATGTGTGGGGTCTGTCGCAGATAACAAATCAGTTAAGATTTCGAAAATCCTTATGTGTGTACCCCGCATAAAGGGGAAAATGCTTTTTAACATACAAATAGTTCATTTCTATGACCTGTTGTGTTTAAGGAACTACACATCAGAAGCAATACTTATAATTTAAAAATATAATTTGAGCCTAGCCGAACACATTCCATACGTCAACAAAAACAAACAATACAGTATAATAACTCCTTATTTCGTTGGGTATGAAGAGGCACAAATAAGTGATAATAAGAAAATACTGTATTTTGTAGCTTTTGTTTTTGAACACTAAAGGATCCACACTAACACCTACAGTGTGAGTGTTCTATGTGAGAGAGAGATTCCCTCAGATTCTTGTGTCTATACTGCCCCCTGACACCAGATTACTGCTGTGTGGTTTAATGCTGCAGCCTTACTATAAAACATACTGGGTTAGCCTCAGTGAGAGGGCTGTGTGTGTGTGTGTGTGTGTGTGTGTGTGTGTGTGTGTGTGTGTGTGTGTGTGCGTGTGTGCGTGTGTGCGTGTGTGCGCGTGTGTGCGTGTGTGTGTGTGCGTGCGTGTGCGTGTAGTGTTGTTTCATAGCCCCTGCCTGGCTGAGTGATGGAGTCAGTCGTGTACTTTTCAATCAGACAGCTGGAAGATGCACAAATAAAGGCCACAGAGGCTGAATGTGTGTGTGAGAGAGAGAGAGAGAGAGAGAGAGAGAGAGAGAGAGAGAGAGAGAGAGAGAGAGAGAGAGAGAGAGAGAGAGAGAGAGAGAGAGAGAGAGAGAGAGAGAGATGTGGTGGTGCAGAGGAGTCACACCCCAGAAACAATCTGATTGGGTGTGAAACCAGAACAGAGATGACAGACAGACAGACAGAGAATCAAAATAGGAGATATGTGTAAAAGGTAAAAAGAGAAAGAGCCATGTAGAGGAGGAAAAGCTGAAAGTGTGATCTATCCTGAAAGCTCTGAACAATTCTCATCCCTTTTCTCATTACAGGTGGTACAGATGGTATGGAGACTTATCTTAAACACACTGTAAAAGAAGCTGTTACAGGAACCTTACACGTCTAGGAGGTGTAGGGGAGCCGAAACAAAAGAGTGTATACAACAAGCTAATGTAGGGAAATAAACATGCCACAGACCAACAGAACTGCAGTGGAAGAGTTTATTTACAATATGGTCAGTTTACAATACATACGCCAAAGGACAACAGGTATACTACGAGTGGTGCCAACGAAGGGAAATAGAAAATAAAGTGCTCTACTAACTAGTGCAGCGATTCCCAACCTATGGGCCGCGACCCTCTGGTGGGCTGCGAGGGTACTGCAAGCGGGCCGCCAAATCATGGGGGGGGGGGGGGGGGGGAATCTTTCTTTAAAAAAAACAATTTCATGGTACTGTATTTTTTTCTTTAAAACCTTCAACAACAAAACAAAAAAAAGCATCATCAGTGTGATACAGATAGATAGGAACTTATGGAGAATAATGATGAGACACCCCCCAAAACATTTTAGGCATGCATAAAATGCCTGTGTGGGCCGCGAATACTTTTGAGATTTTTAAATGGGCCTTGAGTCCAAAAAGGTTGGGAACCGCTGAACTAGTGTATACTGTATTTATACAACCTAAACTAATAAATACAGAGGGGGCATCCGCTCCTTTGCCTAGTAGGCTATAGTGAATTTAACAGAGATAAACCCTACGTAATGCAGACCATTACAAACCCAAGGGTATCTCACCTGCTCACCTGTTTCCTATGGCGTACTAGTAACATAAAACGAGTTAACAAAAAAAAACACCAATGTGTATAGCAATCCAAACAAAAACACACATTTTTATAGTTTTCAACTTTCAGTTTTTCAACAAGGGTCGACAAATTACAAACAGACACACAGAGATCGGATCGACTGACAATGTCAAGTGGAGTTTTTAAACAGACGGACAACCTTCTGATTGGACAGGAACAGATGATGAATGACGGGGTTAAATGACCAATTGCAGACGAAGACCTGAATGTAGAATGATAGTGAGAGGGGAGACACAAGGAAACACAAAAGACAAGGTCTGCATACAGATCTGGACGTAACATACTAACCACAGAGTTGAGGAGCAAAATCACAAATGAGGTTTGTACATCATTGCTATTAAGGCCAATTAGCATTATATATTATTCTCTGAGTAGTTAGATAATCATTAACATATATAATTACTGTCCTCTAAATGTATAATTCATCTGTATCAAAAATATAAGATAATAATAATAATCTAAAAGCTTGTTGAGAAACTGTACCATTTATACATTTAGACTGTTTGTAAATAAATACTACTACTACTACTACTACTACTACTACTACTACGAAGAAGAAGAAGAAGAAGAAGAAGAAGAAGAAGAAGACTATCCTCTCGTAGGAGAGCAGCTTCATACAAAAGGATAATTGAGGATGATGAGGATCATTAAAAGAAATGACTATATCCACAGCCTTTGTGTTCTTAAAGACACAGCTCTACAAGCTGAAAAATCCACTCTGACTTTCCGGGAAGAAGATGCCTATTAGGCTACCAAAGACTGACTTTTCCTCATAAGTCACTTCCCTCCACTTGTCCCTGGCACATCGCTGGCCGTTTTGAAGTAGATGGTTTTTGACAGATCTTGGGCCCTTACTGTGGCTGTGTTAGCGTGAAGGCTAGGATCGCTAAGGGAAGCTGAGCACAGTCGAGTCGCTTGCAGTTGAGTCAGCCAGCTTCCACGAGCTGTCCCCTGGGAGGTCGTCAGGCTCTCCCTTAGCTGCTCAGTCTGTGGGGTCCTTGGGTGCATAGAGAACACTGGAGCCACAGAGCATATCAACCTAGAGTCCCAACTCTGTTACATGAACAGACCAGAATGGCCACATCCAATTTTTGCCTCTTTGAGATAACTACTGCCTAGTCACCAACATGTCCCTATGCTATCTTTTTGTTTGTTTTATATATATGTTACGGTACATGTGCGAAAATTAGGGTTAGGGTTAGGTGCTAGGGTGCTACGGTTAGGGTTAGGGGTAGGGTTAGGTTAGGGGAATAAAAGGCCCTGCTTGCCCGAAGGCTCGCAGAATGCACGGGCACACTAATCTTTTAGTTTTTTTCTCTACTTTCAGATCTTTGTTCAGATTATGTCGTCGACCATCCACAATTCAAGACTCAAGGATCTCCGGCTTCAGAACCTCAGTACGTATCCAGGTAAGCACCCAATTTAACTGTATTTTTTATTTTATTTTTAAACTTTTTTCAGGTTCTATCAGATCACAGGTAAGTGTTTTTTTCCTTTACAGATTTTTTTCAGGGCTGGACTGTACATATTAAATGAGAGGTAAGTTTTTATATTTCATTTAAACCACTGGGTGAAATTGTGTTTAGTTCTTTAATCCAGTGTCTTTCCCTCATCATTCTCTGTCTTTTTGACCAACAGGTTCCAGATTCCAGGCCTACAATCAGGAGATTCTCCCTACCATGATCTCTAAAATGTTCGTACAGTAGGGTGGATTCCTCAATCCGATTTATCCTGTAAAGGTGCTGTTTTAAACGTTCACAAAGTTTGTTCTTAGTTTCACCAATGTACCATTTAGAACAGACCCCACATTTTATTCCATATACCAGGTTTGAGGACTCCAAACCCAGAACATTCCAGATTGGAGCCCCTTTGTCTGTATATATGTTCGTAATGTATTTTGGTGTTTTTAAATGTCTTTTTAGTTTATTTTGTTTGTCGCTTTTTAATGCTGCATGTACTAGCAAATCTTTTATATTTATATTAAAAAATCACTCAAGTTGAATTGAGGTCATCTTAATACAAGGATAATAGTTCATGTAATTAATGGATTCCAATAAATTGGAATGAACATATTTGTCTTTATAGGGTCTCTGATCCGCACTCCGAGCGAACCTACAGCAGTTAGCAGCCACAAGAGAAAGAGGAAAATAGGAAAACCTCCATTGGGTTTTGTTGGTATTTGACCTTTCTTGTACTGCAATGCGAGTTGTAGCTGTTGTTGTTGTTGTTGTTGTTGTTGTTGTTTGGGATACAGTCTCTCAACTTCTCTCTGTGGTGGAGACCTACTGTGTATACACTGGGGATGGGAGAGATGTGAGGAGCTCTCTGGATGTTGTAGTTCTAATGAGAGTGTCTGTGCTCTTTCTAACCTTTCATTACAGAGTAGGCTGCTATCCTGACAGGAATCCGAGGCATCCAACAACACGCGCACACACGCACGCACGCACGCACGCACGCACACACACACACACACACACACACACACACACTTTAGTCAGTCATCACGTCACTTGAACAGTTTCTTCCCCAAAGCCATAGTCCTCCTCAATAACTCCTGATCATTGCACCTTGCACTTTACATGTTTTTGCACTAAGTTGTACAGTATTTATTTACTCGT
Source organism: Nansenia antarctica (assembly GCF_963989245.1). Classification (NCBI taxonomy): domain Eukaryota; kingdom Metazoa; phylum Chordata; class Actinopteri; order Argentiniformes; family Microstomatidae; genus Nansenia; species Nansenia antarctica. The sequence goes on along the minus strand of NC_137688.1, from coordinate 61,282,454 downwards.
ATTAGTACTGTATATATTGTGTGTCTTGAGTATTGTTGTGTTGTCGTCTTGTTGTTGTACATACTGTAGCTTGTTCAGCATGGAGAATACCAAGTCATGTTCCTAGTGCACCACACATGGAGAATAAAGTTGAATTGAATTGAAATTCAATTGAATTGAGCAAAAGAGAAGAGAGCTGATTGACCAGAAGCCCAAAATAGTTGTTTCCAGGGAACATTTTTGCCACCTTAAGTGCTATCTGAGCAGATAATCAGTCTTCTTGCTCAATGCCTCTCTAGTAATGAAACAGAGACTCAAAACTGGTGACCATGAAATTGCATTAAATTGCCGTTCCCCAAAGAGCATGTTACTGTACATCACACCATAAATATATCATCTGTTTTTGGCTTCCTGCCTCTGACTGAAGCTGTGGCAGCAACGTGCCCACCACAAGTACATCCAAGACAGGGATGAGAGATACAGTAACCACGGAGAATCTGCTTTGTTACATTGTTGCCATGTTGTTGTGGTGGTGAAAGAACAGGGCAGTCAAAGTTTTAAGGCAAAGGCACACACACCCCTTATTCACATTACAACACTCACCGCGGCCCGGTTCGGGTCGGGTCAGCCCGGTAGTGGAAAAGCGCCATATGTGCACGTGGCATTAGGGTTAGGATCATCATTAGGATCTGTAACAGTATACCACACTTTGTAGTAGAAATGTTCTTATAAATGATATGTGAAGTATAAGTAACCTAATAAAAGGTTATTAAAGTTTCAATAAGCCTTAAAAGTTATACATAGTTTAAGTACTTGTGTAACAAAGGTCTTGAGCTTAAATGTTCGACTCTACTCATTTGACACATAGCTCTCTGTCTAGATCTGGCTGTTCAGAAACAGTTGATCGATGGAGATTTTACTGGAACAAAGATGATACTGTACATGATAGTGATTGTACAATCTCACTGGCTACAGGGCAATAAAGCTAACTAAACTTGATGCAGCAAAGTCAAACTTTACAGTCATACTGTATATGAGCTGGATATGAGGTATATGAGATATATTTCGAATATACAACAGCAAAAGTGGAGTCTTCTGTGCTGTGATTTGTTTGTCTTAATCCTCTGTGTCAATAAATGTACAAAAAATAAAATAATCAAATTTCTAATTACCCTTGCCTTGCCTCCTCCCTATGCCAGATGCCATCCCTGTATATGGCACACTCATAAATAGTGGTGTACTGTATAAGTGCTGGTGATCTGAACAGCAAGCATGGGAAAAATGCAATAACAGCTTGAAGACGTTGTCCCCTGGGTATAGTAGGATAATGTCACTGGTGGCATGATGTCATGAGAAATCTCTAGCTGTTTTGATTTAAACACCTGCCACCCACACATGTTATCCTCTGAACTCCAACCATCTTCATACTCCGAATACATACGATATCTAAAACCATTTTGTGATTCCATTTGCCCACATGAATATTCATTATGCTACTGTGTAAATACTAGCCTATACTGCAAGTTTGATTGAATTCCTAGGATGTATACAGGAACACACGTACACGAGCAGTGCTAGGTCAACAAGGTTTCACTTCCACTTTGTATTAGAGCTGTCTCTCCACCTGCCGTCTCTATTGTCCAAGGGAGTTGTGGCAACGCAAGAGCAATGTGGAGGAAAGATCAACACAAGAAGCCTATCGTCTCCTCTCTGTGGTTGGTGCAATTATAGGCCTACATACAGTAATAGACTGACTCTCTTAATAGACTGACTCTCCTCCAAATGAAGCAATCTCACTTCAATGCAATCCCTTGCTTAATCTACAAATACTTGATAGGTGATAGCAATGTGGTTCAAACCATATCCAGTTACTTCACCTTTCATTGATCTTGAAGGAGAGGAGATGTGTCATAGCTTCAAAGGCGTCAAAGTGTCAAAGGCCATTGAAGTAAAGCCAGAGTCTTAGGGTGTGTTCTCATTAGAATATTTGCTTCACTTCGACCTACCACATACTGTAGACTCCCAGTCAGACACAACTATCCTAGGTACAGGGGGTGGGGTGATCATCAAAGCCCTGCCTGGTATGAGAGTTGCCCCTATACCACCCGACGGAAACCCTGGTGCCTTGAGAGAATGACTAGGGAACCTGACAGAGCGTATAGAGTCAAGGTGGGATTCATTTCAGTTATTGATATTATCTAGTGGTATGTGGATCTCACTGATAAGAAGTGTGATCAGTCATGGAGATGATTATGCTTTTTATCACAAAACTCAAAAACCTACAAGGGAACCAGGAAATATATACCTATCCTGAAATACTACACTCTCCTTTTAAAGAAAAATAATCATAATTCAACAGCCCATTGAAAGCCAAAGCAGTCCTCCAATAAGTTGAATTTCAAAGTACCCCGGTATTTTGTAAGAGTGATGTTTTATCAATGTTATCTGAATAGCCTTAGTAATAATAATGAGCATGACTGCCTCTATTTCGGAACCTCAGCATTTCTTTCATCACTGATGGGAATCCAATGAACGCCATCGCTCACAATGATGAGATCATAAAGAGCTTGCTGACTAGGTCACCTCAAATAAATGACTGCTGAGAAGAGCAAAAATCTATGTTATACTGTAGCATGTGAAGTTGGTTTAAAAGTATACAAGGCAGCTTTGCTTTAAATGTTATGAAAACAATTAATTGTGCTCCTTTCCTAGTGTGTTTGAGGTGTGATAATCAGTTGACAGAAAAATCCAAAGAATCTCTCTATTCTCCCCTACTATCCAGCTCTCTCTCTCTCTCTCTCTCTCTCTCTCTCTCTCTCTGTCTCTCTCTCTCTCTCTCTCTCTCTGTCTCTCTCTCTCTCTCTCTCTCTCTCTCTCTCTCACCCACACACTCATGGCTGAGTAGAACATATCAGACAAATTCTACATTCATTCTGAGGAGATGGGGAAAGAGAGAGCTGTCACTAATAGGCAAACTCACTACGAACAATGTATCCAACTACAATGACACAGGAGTACTCTTTGAGGGTTATGCTACTGTATAAAATCTGCCAAAGAGTCTCAGTGTCAAACTACACACTCCTCACTCCACACTTTTGGCAAAGTCAGTGGTTCACTTAGCACTGTTCTGTTAACAAGATGCAGATTCTACCCCGTTTCCTTATAAAGAACAACACATCCACAAAGAAGTCGAAAACAATTCACAATTGAAATGTTACATTTTCATTTGAAGGTTCCTCATTAATTTTAGAGAGAAGGAGGAGAAGGACTGTTTGCAGTTTATCCCACTGCTTGTATCTCTCCTGTTGGGACATTCTAGAATCTAGATGTTCTAATGATGTTTTAGAGTCAGTTAGTACAAACCTTTAGTGATGCGGGATCGGCCAGAGCGAGCGCTTGCCTGTTCAGCTCTGTAGCGATGATCTGACATCGTTGGCAAAGAGTTTCCTCGACATTTTTCCCACAGTGGCGCAACTCCGTCACCAAGACGGACCCAGCGCCCTCCGGGCTTGGCCGCCCCCCGCATCCCTCATCCTCCGTCGGGGCCGAGTGAAGCCTCTTTCTGACACCCAGTGCAATCGGGTTCTCTCCCTCAACAACCTTATGAAAGAGGGGGAAAATACAATAGCCGAAAGAGACAACTTTATTCCAAGAGCGAGTTAGTTTGAAGGGATGTGCTTGCCAAACGCACCACATATAGGAGCGCAACTCGTGAGTTTAGAATTATAAGGTTCTATCTCCGTTTAGGGTAGTTCATATTGAGCGTCAAAGTTTTTACATTCCATTATGTTTTGTGAGATGGAACCTTTGTATTTTATGAATTACTAACTAAAAAATGTCAACATTTTAAAAATAACATCACACAGGCATTAATAAACACCTAATGGATCAGATTATGTAAAAAACTAAATTTTGACAAAAATGGAGATAGAACCTTATAATTCTAACGTCACGAGTTACGAAGTATGTGTACAGTATGCGCACCTGGAACATATTTATTTTAGGCTATAGCCCAAATGTATGGCAACGAAATCGTTTGTCAACTCTCTAAAACCACTCCACTTGCAGGGTCACTCGTTTGCCTAATGAACCCAAAGAGCTCTCACCGTATATCTCCTGCGGTCTGGTTTGCGTCCTCTCGCTGTATTCCAATATTGTGAGTACATCGTCCACCTATTTATTTTTTTACTCCCGGTTACAATCAAACGTATTTCCTACCTATGTCCGTTTTATTGCCAAGTTCATTAATGTCGATTTGGCCCTTCCACCATGACTTGGTCCATCTCCTCTAACTTCAGGAATGATAGCCTACTGATCCTCGCTATCTTTCAGCGGGTTCATCCCCATGGGCTGCTTGACTGAGAGGAGAGTTTATGGATGCAACTTGGTTGGATGAGTTGATGAAGTAATCGGATTGGGTGGAGCTCTTTCAGTGTCAACTCGCTCTAACTGTTGCGATGGGACACTTGGTGACAGTGGGACATGGAGCTCTTCTCTGGCGCTCTCTGAATTCTCTCAAAATTAAGTAGGCTGAAGATAGTAACCTGATAATTAGATAATAGATCTAACGTACAATATTAGGTCATTTTGTCTGTAATGTTTTGTATACAGTAGCATTACTATGTAATCAAACAATTACTTTGCCAGAATTGTTCACACTTAAGATAGGATTTCTGTTTCGGTATATGTTAATGAATTACTGAGCCCATAACAGCTCTCCCAGCTCTTTAAAAATGTTAACAGTTAGTTGGTGCATTAACACTAGAACAGCTATGACAGTCATTTGACCCCTGTGAGCAAAGACAAATGTTATATCTTTGCACGCAATCAAATTCCAGGACCCTCCTTTCATGACTTTTCCTAGATATGTGTGTTCTACCACCCCAGTATCCTTACATTTTCAAAACCACATCAGGATAAGCTAATATAAAGATATTTTGCAGTTTTTCTGTGTAGGAAGGAGGCTACTTTACAAGCGGCCAACTAGTGGTCGTTGTGTGTAAATAGCAGCATAGCATTGTAAAGAGACCTTTGACCCTCGAGGTGGCTCTTTTAGTAGGTAAAAAGGCATGGCTGTTCTAGTGTTAAAACAGTTGTCCATGGGTAGGCTAAAACAGGCCAGCAAGCACCGACCGACCGACCCGGGGGAATTCAGACAAGCCCGATAACGCCAGATCAAGTCATATCATGAGTAGTTAGTAGGCTATCTGGCTCAGAATATCACCCTAATTCAACTAAAATAAATTTGACAGAAAAAGACTTTGCCTCTGAAATAACTAAATGGATGTTATATCGAGGTTAAAATAGCATCAGAAAAATAATTTGCGCTGGTTTTCAAGCTGTTTTCAAGCAAAACTAATTTTGATCATTTGTTCAGCTTGAAAGAGAGCAGCACAGACGGACCATGAGAGCGGCCAGATCAAGTTATATCATGACTAGTCCGATCTGGCCCAGAATGTCATCTTATTTCATCTAAGAAAAATCTTAGGGAAAAAGACTTTGCCACCGAGTGTCACAAAACTCATTTTGACAAGTTGTTCAGCTTGAGAGAGATCAGCACGGACGAATTTGGGCCAGCCCGATAAGGCTCAAGTCATATCACGACTAGTTAGTAGGCTATCTGACCCAGAATATCACCCTATTTCAACTAAAATTACAGAAAAAGAAATTAATTAATCATAATTAATACTTTATTTATTTATTTATTTTACAGAAGAACGGATATCCGTTTACATTCGTGCATGCTCACAGCACCAACTTGTGTTGCAAGTTGCTTTTGGAGACTTGTATCGGACTGATGAAAACTTTCTGGAATTAAACATAGGCTAAGTAGCAAAGTACCTAGGATTAATTGCCAGCAGAAAGACAGACAGACATTCTTTAGCAAACCCAGGCGTTTTCCAATTCATTTTAGCTGCATGTCCAACTGAATAAGTAGCTAGCACTAGCACTAGCTAGCTTGGGGAAATTAATTGTGTAGGAAATAAATATAACTACTTGGGTGTTATTTCTGAAAACACTTGGGTCAGAATTCAGAATTGACACAACTAACTGTGCTGTGTCACGCTAAGAATGCGAAAGACTTTAAACCGACTAATGTTAACACGTAGCCCAATGCTAGCTGCGGCCAATGCTGGCTGCGGCCAGGGTATTGAATCGCAGTAGTCCGGCCGTATCCTAGCCTTATGGTGTGTTTTATTGTTATTGATGCATTTTTTAATTTTTAGCTAAAAGTTTGGTTTTCATGTTCTGAAAATATGTTAATTATTTTCAATTACAGAAGCGGTGGGACAAGTCTGCAGCGATGTCACCTTCATAGTCGGGGAATATCTAAACATTAACTGTGTGTGTTAACTGTTAAAGTTTTGTAAATAAAAAGTTGTATTGACACATGGTATAACTGTGTAATTGTAAATGTATTTAAGATTTTGTAATTGAAAGTTATTGTTCATAAGTAAAACATTGTTGTACTGCGAAATGACATGCTTTCAGAGACGTCCAGGATTAGGCCATTTAATCAATCATGTCGATTTGACGTCTTTTCCAGGATATTATCTCAACAACTTTTTAATGACCTGAATACAACCAGCTGTTTTAGGTCACTTGTGCTTACTGAGAGAGTTCATGAAAGTAAATTGCTGTTATAATTTGTGACTGACATTTCAGTCGTGTTTTTGCATTATGGTCTTACATACAACCAAATGCCCTCAAGCGCAAACGTCGGCGTCGTGATCGTAAGCAACGCCGAGGACGAAGGGGAGGCCTGCTAGCTAGGCTAAAGAGAAGCCCGGATACACCTGCTTTGCCGAGTATTTTCCTATCCAACGTCAGGTCTCTGGCTAACAAGATGGACGAATTGAGACTGCAGGTCGCTACTAACAACATCGTGGGAGATAGCTGTGTGATTATTCTCACGGAGACCTGGCTAAATGACACCATCTTGGACTCTGTGGTAGGCTTGGAAGGAAGGACTCTACACCGGGCGGATAGGACGCTGCTTAGTGAGAAGACGCGAGGAGGCGTCCTCATTATATCTACGAAGGACAGCTGGTGCTTAAACACAAAAACTGTAAGTAGCCACTGCTCCCCAGACCTGGAATACTTGACTGTTAAATGCCGACCAACATACCTCCCGAGGGAATTCAACGCAGTGTACATAACATCTGTTTACATTGCGCCTAACGCGGATGGTAGCTTAGCATTGGCGCGGCTACATGGCGTCATCAGTAGTGGACAGAGCGCAGACCCACAGGCAGTTCATATAATCGCCGGGGACTTTAATCATGCTGACCTGAAGGTAGTACTACCGAAGTTCTATCAGCATGTTAAATGTGCAACAAGAGGAGAAAAAAAACTGGATAAGGTATACACCAACATCAAGCTTGCTTACAAGGCTAGACCGCTAATCCTCCTGATCCCAGCCTACACTCCCATGAGGAAAAGTGCTCCCATCACCACTAAGACTGTCAGAACCTGGCCAGCAGGGTCCGCTCCACTGCAGATCTGCCTGAATGACACCTCATGGCAGGAATATGAGCATGAGGACCTGGAACAGTTCACGTCGTCGGTTCTGAACCACATAGTGAACTGCACCAACTCAGCCACCGTGGACAAACGGGTCCGGGTCTACCCCAACACGAAGCCAGGGATGACTGGGAAGGTCCAAAAACTGATCAAGGAGAGGGACGGCGCCTTCGCAGGGAAGGGCACACTGCTGTACAGCACCACCAGGGCTAACCTAAAGCGCGGCATCCGGGAGGCCAAGGCAGACCACAGAGAGAAGATTGAGGAATGCTTCCTGAGCAACGACTCCAGGCGGGTGTGGCAGGGGGCTCAGCACATGACAAACTTCAGAGCCAACAGGCTCACAGCCGCAGAGGACGACCCCCTGCTGGCGGAAAAGCTGAACTCCTTCTACGCCCGGTTCGACGAGGGGCGAACGGAGGTAACCACAACACAAACACCACTCTCTCCAGCTCTCAGCAGCCTCACCCTCACAGAGCATGAAGTGAGACGCGTGCTGAAGGCGGTGGACCCCAGGAAAGCCTCAGGGCCGGATGGCGTCCTGGGACAGGTGCTGAGGGACTGCGCCGACCAGCTGGCCGGGGTTTTCACCAACATCTTCAACCAGTCCCTGTCCCAGGCCACCATCCCACCCTGCCTGAAAACCTCAACTATCATCCCAGTCCCGAAGAAAAGCACGGTGAGCTGCCTAAACGACTACCGCCCGGTGGCACTCACACCAATCATCATGAAGTGCTTCGAGAAACTAGTCCGGGCCCACATAGTCACACGCCTCCCGCCCAACCTGGATCCATACCAGTTCGCCTACAGAGCCCACAGGTCCACAGAGGACGCCATCGCGACGACTCTCCACTCCACTCTATCCCACCTGGAGAGGGGAAACAGCTACGCGAGACTGCTCTTTGTGGACTTCAGCTCTGCCTTCAACACCATCCTTCCAGACAGGCTAGTGACCAAACTACTAGACCTGGGACTATCACACTCTATATGTGCATGGATCAAGGACTTCCTGTCCGACCGCCCCCAGAGGGTGCGGGTGGGCTCCCACACCTCCACAGCCCTCAGACTCAGCACTGGGTCCCCCCAGGGCTGCGTGCTAAGCCCCATCCTCTACAACCTCTACACCTACGACTTCACCCCCGTCCACCCCAGCAACTCCATCGTAAAGTTTGCAGACGACACCACCGTGGTGGGCTGCATCTCGGGGGGGGACGAGGCGGCGTACAGGGATGAGGTAGAGCAGCTGAGCAAGCTGTGCAAGGTTAACAACCTGCTGCTGAACCAGTCAAAGACCCAGGAAATCATCGTGGACTTCAGGAGGAAAAATTCTGAGGTCCAGCCCCTGCTCATCGACGGAGGGAGCGTGGAGAGAGTCTCAACCCTCCGATTCCTGGGGGTGCACATACAGGATGACCTGTCCTGGAAGAACAACACAGCAGCCATCATCAAGAAGGCACAACAGCGGCTCTTCTTCCTGAGAGTCCTCAGGAAAGACCACATCAGACAGGAGATGCTGGTGGCCTTCTACCGCTGCGCAGTGGAGAGCATCCTCACCTACTGCATCTGCAACTGGTTCTCCAGCTGCACAGACGCAGAGAAGAATGTGCTACAGAGAGTCGTGAGAACGGCCCAGAAGATCACCGGCGCCCCCCTCCCCTCTCTGGAAGAGCTGTGCAACACACGCTGCCTCAGGAAGGCCTCCAAGATCTCCAGAGACCCATCCCACCCTGGGTACGAACACTTTGCTCGGCTGCCCTCGAACAGGCGATACAGGACCATGTTCGCAAGGACAAACAGTCTGAAGCTCAGCTTCTACCCCAGGGCCATCCAGGCCCTGAACACAGCAAAGACCTAGGTTCTGGGCCCTGGACAGTCTGGACGGATTGATGGCAGCTGCTGGATTGAAAATCAGGTGTAGTGCTGAGGCACAAATGTGTACATTTCAAGCCTGCAAACTGCGACACTTTAAATGAATGTGCAATAACACTATGTGCAATATGACAACCCTAGGGTACATAAGGTTGCAGAGAATAGGAAATGTTAGAATAGGTATAGCATAGCATAGAGTACAGCACAGTGTTTTATTTGTACAGTATAGTATAGTGGATAGTGTACATAGCCTTTATTTATGTAAACCAGCTCCTTTCCCTTCTTCTTTTCTTCTTCTTTTTTTTTCTTTCCTAGCACCAGGGGAGCCCCCCCTCCCAAATTTCGTTGTTTGGTACCTGTACTATATCAATGACAATAAATAAAGACCAGACCAGACCAAATCTTGCACATTCACGTTCACATATCCCCCCCCCATTTCGCTTGTATTATCTGATTAATTGTTGGCTTAGATTGTTTTACATCCACCTGTTATAGCAAGAGAACAGACCAAAGGCTCTGGCGCCCCCATAAGGCCATTATTTAAAACACACTCATAATAGGTAGATTGATGTACAGTAGCCTAGGCTTCACCTATCGATGTGATTGATAGGGTAGACAATAACGAATCTGTGAAGGCCTACTCAAAGAGGTTTGTTGTCTTGTTTGTTGATTGTTAATTGAACAAAAATGCCCTAAAAATGAAGTGTATGGAATGTGAAGAACTTTCAGTTTTCTGAGCAACAAAAGGGTATGAACAATGTTGAATATTTAAAGCAATAGTTTCTGTGGTGATTTGGCCCGATGCCTAGCCTACTAGAATGTCTCAAAACATTAACGTGTGTGATGGAAAATGAGCACTGTGGACCATTAGTTTACTGCTGTAAACCAACACATTTATCGGAAATATACCTATAGCTCTCTGTGCGAGAGAAATCCGTTTATTCCATAAGACAAAAACATTGCTACGACAGTAGCCTATATGGAGAGTGCAACAGTTCATTAGAGTTCGTCAGAGTTTATTAAAATGATAGGAGTGGTGGAGCCTGTTAACATGCTTGCTCTGGGACAAAATCAAATACAAATTGAGCGTGTCATGGAAATGTCAGCACCAAGGCATGAAGAAAGGAACCTGATATAAGCAACACGTCACACGGCACTGTTCAAGGTGTTGAATTAACTTCGATCGGTTAGCCTAAAAGTGAACTTCCATTTAGACGCATGGTTTGCAACTATATTTCTTCATTATTCTACTTTCAACATTGCGCATGAACGCGTTTTTGCGGGCTTACATAGCCTACACGAGTTGGTACTACATACCTTGACTTTTCTTCGCAGAAGGTGACTGGTATATCCAAATATGCCATGGGTATCCTCCACATAGAACGCACTCAGATCTTCACACGTCGGCACCCTCCTTTCAAGCTCAGAGGTCTCCGAGGAAGTCTGTAAAGCCATGGAAAGTCGTCCCCCAAGTCGCTACTACCATCACCCTGTCAAACTGACAAGCACCAAGTATTAACCTATAGTCCTACCACTCAGGTATCCGATATGACGGTTCTTGTCTGCAGATTTCTCTGGTCAGTCTTGGAAAGTTCCACAGGTCAATATCATCTCAAATTCCATTTTGTATTCCCCTTGGTAGCACGCATCCTTCAACGGTGCGTTTAAATCTGTTGGTATTTGGTCATGGTCACTCCATCTGTGTCCCATGTCAAAGCATTATGAACGCGTCAACCTCAAAGCTCACGCCCCCTGCCCGTCACTCATTCTATCATCGCGGATGCCAGTCAGGCAAACAATTATGTACTGTCGTTGATGACGACCAATGATCGGCTTCGTTATATAGAAAGAATTTACGAAATAGGGGTTGATGAGTGTCCTTCCAGTCTGCCTCCATCTCTGTGGATGAAACACCTTTGTATGCATTATACATAAATGGAATGGTAGAGAGAAGCGATTGAATTGCATCTCAATGGGTGGAGTGGGTGACCTGCGTCCCCACTTGCAAGTCGGCCTCAGTCGCAATCCTCGAGTCATGCCTGCGTATTAACGTTAATTGATATTACCTGCTTTCCCCTTTTCAGCCACAATCAATGTCACTGTCCAGAGAATTATGCAAATCATTTGGAATAGGCCTTTATTTATGGGTTATAGCCTAGGCAGCCTAGCCAATACCGTCACGCGTTGCTGGATGCCTATACCTCTCCTCAGACCACGAGGATAAGCACACTTTTGACGAACAATACAGCTGTCAAACGGATTAGAATTTAGATTTGAAGTAATTATCTGGAGTCCAGAGCCAATCATTATAAGACATTGTAAAAATGATTTAACGTGTCCACCAGTCCACAGGAACAGACTGTCTGCCCCCGAAAGCTGACGAGATCCCAAAGAGCTCGTCCCACGGGACCTCTCAGCTGTTAACCACCCCGTGTCATCTTAACAGTGAGGATGTCATTTGAATGAATAGCCTACTAAAGGAGCATATACATGTTTTATCTAACTTCTTAAACTTGTTTCGCTTATCCTTTTGATAATAAGGAAACGGTTGAATTATAATGCATTGGAATTTGAAGGCTCTTAGGTCAAAACACGTACAGATAAGGAAGCGAACTTAAATCCAATCACTGTGTATTACAAATGCATGGGTCCCCATCATTCTTCAACGTTTCTTATAAAAACATTTAATCATAGTTGTATATGATCACATTTTCTCCGTGGAAAGACAATGCGAAGGGAGGGAAGTGAGTCACACATGGAAATAAATTAACATACATAGGCCTACCAACAGAGATGAATAATCACCCTTAGGTGTGTTTCGGTGTGTTTAAATGTTTAAACATGATTTCTTAATATTATTCATTGTCACCATCATTCACACCAACTAGACGATCAAAGAAAAGCAATTTGCAATGTGTTTAGGAAATCGTTGAGGATCGCAAGACAGTTGGCTGACAGGTATAAATGAAAAACACAATTGGGTGAAATCATTCGCTTCTTAGTCCTTGTCAAGGGTTCATATTTTCTGGTTTAATCTTTACCAATTCCTGTTTGCAAGTCATCACGATGAGTGGAGGCGGTTTGATGGGTTGCTTTCTATTCTCCTTTATAACCGTCAGTTTCTGTGGATTGAAGTTCGCGCTCGGCTTAATCAGTAAAACCAATAATCTATCTACATATGGCCTGAGGATTTGGGGGTAGTGCTATCGTTGTTCTAGCATAGGATGCTATAAGCCATACGTATATACCCCACCAATCACTCATGCAATCCTTTATTTTCCTTCATTCACTTGCGGTGAAAAGATTGTCCGGAGGCTTTTTGGCTTTCACCGCACATTGCTCAGGACCATGGACAGCAACGCTCGCTTCACATCCACCGACCCATCAAGAAATGTTAAGGCTGTGTCACAATAACAACCTGCATTGACTTGGCTTTTGTTGAATCAGAAAGGCTCATGTGGACACAGAAGGCCCCAAGGCACTGGATACGATTTCATGCATTTGAAAGAGAAACGTTAAAGTAAGGTTGAGACATCAGAAGACTCCTTTTAATTCAATCGGCTTGGAGGTACAAGGATTCAACACAAGTCATTTAGATGCCAAACACATTTTACATTTATTAGGTTAGTTATTAAGTATCGGATACACTTACAGGCATAACTCTATGCAAAGAGGTTTCAAGTAGCCTAGCCTAGGTCATTTTTTCTGTACAAAATAATGTTTAATTTTATTTTACCGTTAAAATAAAATGAAACACAATTTAGGCCTCTTCTGGTTTGCATATAGGCCTACATTAACATGTTTCATATATATAATTCAACAACAATTAACGTCATAGTAGGCTATACCTCCGCGTGAATGGACCTCCGGGTGTGCTGCTCCTCTTTGAAAACGATTTGGCTTCGGTAGAAAGTTACCTCACGCTGATCAAGTGGTCCTAAACATTTCACAATTTCGGTAAAGACTGTTGAACTGCTAAGAACCACTGGACCAAAGAGGTAATGTCTCATTTCCATTCTTGAGTGGGGGAAAAAAGGCAAACACGTTGCAAATCGGTGCTTTTTCTCAAAATTGGCACTGTAGCGTCAGCACCGTCCGTCTTCCTCTCAAGAGATTAAGTTCCAAGTGCTCGAAATCGCCACTGTGATTCTCTCACCAACACTATGCAGTAGGCTATATATATACATAACTTGTTACAGAACTTGTTGGTTGACAGCTCAAACAAATCTTATGACCCGCTGAGGAATGAAGTCCCTACCGGCCCGACCGGTCAAGGGGAGGTCCATTGATGGGTACACAGGAAGGATATGCTCCTGTGTACCAGTTGAACCAGTCTGGCGGATACGACACACACCTGTATGCCCGGGTTCAACTCACGTGTGTCTAAACCCAACACATTTCTATAAACCTTTTCCACCAACGTCAATGGTCATTCAAGATCAATCAATCAAACTTTATTGATATAGCACAAGTCACATTGAATGCAACTCCAAGTGCTGAACATAAAAGCAATAGTAAATAAAATACAACACAATAAAACCAGGAATAAAACAAGAAATAGGAGTAAAAGTGCAAGTTGAGTTCACACTAGATAAAAAAGCCAGACTAAAAAGGTGTGTTTTAAGCTTTCTTTTAAAGATATCTACACTCTCTGCCACCCTCAAGTCCTCCGGCAAGCCGTTCCAAAGTTTGGGGCCATAGTGACTAAAAGCAGCCTCACGGTCTTAGAACAACCAAGAGACCAGTACCAGAGGAATCTAGTGGATACATATCAACCATGTCAGACATGTAGTCTGGAGAGAGACCATTTGTGCTTTGTAAACCAATGAAATAATCTTAAAATCAATTCTAACAGGTAACAACTAACAGGTAGCCAGTGCAGTGATTTTAAAACAGTGTGCTCTCCTTCGTGTCCTGGTTAACACACGAACAGCTGAATTTTGTATAAGCTGCAGTTGGTCTATGACTTTTTTTGGTAGACCACAAAGGAGAGTTATAGTTAGTTAGTTAGTTAGTTAGAAACTAGTTAGCCATCCCAATACACCCCTTGCCCCTACCACTTAGCCCTACTCCTCTGTCTTGTGCATTCACATGCAGGGAAATGAGAAATGGGATTGGGCCTCTGAAAAAACTCAGTTTGGAGGGGCATGTAGCCCTACCACTTCACCCTACCCCTCTATCCCAACAATAATCAGGACACCCTACATGTGAATGCACAAAAAGTAAGGTAGGTAAGGCTAAGTGCTAGGGGCAAGGGGTGTATTGGGACGCCTAACTAGTTGGTTAAATGGGAAATAATAACAGTACCTTTATATCGATATATTAAACTTAAATAAATGTAATTTCAATTCAAGACTTAACTCTTTATACTTGAACTGGAGGGATCTGCACATCAGATTTGCTGTAGGGACATTGTGAACTCCTAGGGAAATATGTATGACCTACCTGGCTGCTACAGAATATGCCTGTCACACAGTTAGTGTTGCAGTATTATGTGCAGGAGCATTTTGAGGATTAGCGTTAGTACCAGTGGTGTAGTCTACGTGATACGCAGGACTACGCCGTATACCCACTAGGAAAGGCCAAGGATTTCCATATACCCACTTAAAAATGTGTGAGGATACGTAACTGCGTTTTGTGACAGAACTTTCACACTTTCATTCATAATATTCACCCCGTCTATGTTACGAAGCACTTGACTTTTGGACCATTGGGACTGACTATAGCGTCATATACCATCAACGGGGCAGATGCGACATGAAATATGTCAAAATGCAGCACTATCATGCACAGATCAGCCTTACATGTAATGTTAGATATATAACGTTAGACAGGGAGCGCATATTTATTTTTATGGCGTTCCGAAATGAACGACATGAGGCTGGGAGGGGAAAATCACAGTATACCCACTAGAAAAAACTAGACTACACCACTGGTTAGTACTATAAACTATAAATAGGGTGTGAGAACACTGGAGGTATGCATTAACAAGGATATCCGCATTCTTCCGGTCATTTGAGGATTAATGCTTACTTAATCAACACAATCAAGTAGTGAACAACTCCAAAGAGTACAATAGACATTTGCATGTATCCACAATATAATAAAAAGAGAATTAAGAATCACACTATTGCATCACAAATGCAATATAGTCATTTTTCCCCCCATCCATTCATTCGTACAGTAGCATTCCTCAGTGATTATGATGCCAGTTAAGCCAGTTGGGCCTGTAGCCTGAGTGAAAGACAGTGAAGGAAGTACAGTGTTTCAGTGGGGGGGGAGAAAGTATCTGTCTCTACCCAACTGGCTGGTTCCTGGTTATCAGAAAAACAACAAAGCATAGATCTAGAAACAGGTATGGGGCGGTATAAGTTCTGCAAGTAGGGATTTGTTAATGAGTTCTGTTATCCATACGACCACCCAAGTCGACCTCAGCAGGTATCTGAAGTAATAATAATAATAATTCATTGTTTTTATATAGCGCTTTTCCGAGGCTCAAAGACGCTGACAATATGGCTAAAACAGAAATCACTGGAACAGCAACAAGCAACAGATGACATGAGCACATAGAACACAGAGTTAACGAACAGGGAACACAGAAACGCAGCAATGTCCTAGGGGGGGGAGGGGGGGTGGCAGGGTTAGGGGAGATGGTTAGGGATAGGGGAGGTTGTATGCATGGGAGAACAGGTAGGTTTTGAGGTGGGATTTAAAAGTGGAGAGTGAGGGTGAGTCTCTGAGTGGTTGAGGGGAGAGAGTTCCAGAGGCGGGGTGCAGCTCGTGAAAAGGCACGGTCTCCGAAGTGGTCTTCAAATTCTCCTACACTATTGGGAGAGCCTCAAATGGCGACATGAGAATTGCATTCCGGGTCAGGAGGAGAAAGTGGTAGAGGAAATGATCATTTTGGCCTCCTGATTGTCTCAGACTGTGGGCTGGCATCTGTAAATTAAATGGCTGTTGTATGAGGACAGAGGCCACAAAGAATGGTGGGAGTCCTACTGTATACTAGGACACGTGTGCTTAGCATTCTAGGTGGATTTGCACCACTGCTTGTGTAGGCTTGACAGATAGGAACAAGGTATTTGGGAAAATGTATTTTACATACAACCTTTAGATCAGAGGTGGCTTTGGGTATTAAGTATATAAAAGTTAATAAACCAGGCAATACTGTATAGTAAGTTTGTCTTTTTCTTCTTAATTGACTTAATCCATCTGCCATAGTGTAAAATGTTTGGGGATGATCAGGCCTGTTTTTCATTATAAACCTAATCAGGAATTGATTCAGAGCTGTGACCTCAGGTGAGTAAACTCTCATGCTATTCTATACCTGCTGGCAGAAAACTAGCAGTATTTCAGCCCTCCAATGTCCATTAATGTCCATTAACTCTAACTTACGAGTCTATTACTCTACCTCTCAATGGCAAAGACCAAGACAGCATGCCAAGAGTAGTACTGGTCGGTATCCAGATATAGAGAGTTCAATGATCCCTGTTTGATTTTAACACATGTCAGAGCAAGTGCTCAGGTTTCAGGCTCCCCTTTGTCTGTGATTGGACACGCCTCGTAATCCACTCAATAATGAGGTATGGTGTCAAAATGCATTCATAATAATGTAGCGAATCAATGAAATATTATCGAAAATGTTTTCCATAACATTTCCTATGGTATAGAATGAATTCTTCTCAACTGTATAAAGTAATTTGACCTATTTATATTAAAAAAGCTATTTTTACGTCACTTGCTCTGTTTGCATCTGATGAGCATAATGGAGCATTATTATTATTCTCTCATTCCACCACTTGGCATTGTGGGTACGCATAATCATGGGAGTGAATCAGTGGAGGCTAGGAGGAGGTAGAAATCAGAGGACATGCTCATTGAATGCATGGAGTGGAATGAGGAATGACATCAATGTGTTTGATACCACTCCTCATTCCATCCCATGCATTACAACAATGAGCTGAAGACCTATCTCTTCAGGTTACACCTTAACTGCTCCTGAGACATCTACTGCCTCCTAGCACTGCGTCTCCTGAAGACACCCGCCTTTCCCCTCTACTGTGTCCCCTAAAAACTTCTATTGACCCCCTTGTACTGTTTCTCTGTTTCTCCAGTGTCTATAAATAAATAAAAAACCTAGGTTTAGAAGAAGGTGATAGAAGAAGGTTTTTCCTTCTATCAATGGCCCCGGGCCTGAGCTGGATTACTTTTCCTGCTACGACTGGTGGATTGATGATTCACTTGCTTAGTCAAATGTATTGATTGTAAGTCGCTTTGGAATAAGGCGTCTGCTAAATGCCAAAAATGTAAAAACGTGAGCTGGTCCTTCGCTTTCTATCTCCACCAGCCTCCCTTGGTGTGTGTAAATGAACACAATCACAATGAATCTCAAGCAACCGTTCATGTTGATAAATCTCACATTTTGCTTTGAAATTATCGTATGCGTGGCACATATTTGTGTGTACACAACATTGATAAACGAGGACCCGGATACTTACAGTAATCAATTCAGACACATTTGTGCCAGGATCTGATGTTTTTCAAGGGCAGGTAATGGGTGGGAAGAATAGCTGGTTAACTCCACCCCAACCACTCCCCCAGGACTACCTGTCATGATCTACCTGTCATCCGTCAGTGGGATTGTCAGCTAATCCTCAGGAAACAAACTTGCAGGGCTGACATGTTTAAATTGCTAAATAGTAATAATAATAATAAAAATTCCTGATTTTCTTATTGCCATGTGTGCCAAAGGTTTATTACATCCCATTAAAGAAGTACAAGATAGTAAAATTGTCACCCTACAGTGGTTGATCAGACATTGACACACACTGACGATAACCCTTACCACAACACCAGCCAGAAAAAGGGAGCAGTCATCTTAACAGCCATCAAAACAGACCGCAATTGAAAGATTCTACCTCTAATGATCTTTCAAACATGTGTTCAACAATGTAAAAAAAAATGTTTTTAGCTACTAGCTTCCATCACTAATCATTTAACACTAATCATTTAACCCCCTGCCCCCAAATGGTTAAACACTCATTCCTGTCCCTATGACTGACAGTTAGCTACAGTCACTGGACAGTGGGAACATAATGGAACATTACCATATCATTCTCCAGAATGCTGCCTTCACCCGAGAGTAGATCCCCGCTTCAGTGATCCAGCAGTCCTTTATCTCTCGGGCTCTATTTTTATGATAACAATTTGTCTGAAACAACATATTTAGTCAAACAAGGCTTAAAGACATTGAATAAAGGCTGACTTAGTTTTTACACTTCAATAGTAGCCTTTATTTTTGCTTCAAGAACATTCTTCACATTATGACAATAAGTCCTTTCTACTGTCATAGTAAGACACAACATGAATTGTCTTCGTTCAATTAATGAATTAACTGAGTTGAAGTGTGACACACAGAAGTGGAGTAATATGAACAGACCTGGTCTCCACAACAAAGTCACCATTTTCTTTTAACAAACTAAACAACTGAAGACACTTCAGAAATGCAGCTTTGGCAGATCGAAAATAGAACAGATCCTAATCCCTGCTTTACATTCCACTCATTCTGGAGGCCACCTAGGCTTGTAAGAGTAGTCCTTTGATTATTCCTTATAACAAACAGAACAAATTGGCCCAACAATGGCCACATTGGCACAACTGGAAATTGTTATTGGTACCTAAAGGAGGTAGTACCCATTCAAAGGATTGTTTATCAATCATGTACAACACTCAGTAAAGAGGAAAGGTGAATACTATACACTATAAAGACCGGGAGCCAAATGTAGGGTAGTTGAAGGGGTATTGGTTTAAAATGCCAAAACCAAGGAGAAATGGTACAGGAAATGGTGTCTGTTCCTCCTTGGCTCAGACCTGTAGAGCATATCTGTGGTAGGCCTCACCGGCGCTGCCACGGTACGTTTCTATTCAGGGTCAACAGTGAGAAGTTATGCGACTACACCTCACATTCCCGCTGTCAACAAACCGCTCCGACAGGACAGATAAGGTGAGACTTCCTCATGCTTCTAAGAGCTGTAAATTATTTTATGTCATAAAAGGGTCATGTACTTTATGTTGTTCTAAGAATATGGATTCACCTAGTACTCTTTGTTAGAGGTGTGAAGAGTATGTCTGAGGTCTTGATTCATGCCAACACAGGCCACAGACTCAACTCTCATATCTCTCGTTATAATTCTCACTGTATACAGTCTATATACAATACACACACACACACACACACACACACACACACACACACACACACACACACAAACACACAGTATCCCACACAGACAAACACCTCACTCTTCATGTTCTTCGCAAATGTTTGCTTTACGTATTACAATTCCAAATTGAGAATTGGGACACATTCATTAAAAGCCCTATTTTTTTACTTTAAGCCTCAATGGCTTGGAGACTTGAAAACAACTCCCGGTCGTGTCCCAATAGGACCCCTGTTAGGCAGAGAGAGTGGAATCTATTTTGGAAGTATTGAAATAACCAGCCAGACAGCCAGCTCAGCAGATCAATACAGAACTGAGCTGTGATGTGACCCAGTGCACCGCATAATGAGACATTCAGAGGACTCACACTGCCGTGGTGAGATGTAGAGCCTTGGGGAGAAAAAAAACAAAAGGTTCTTGACAGCATTTCTTTTAGGGTGGCTCTAGGGATAGAGAATATCTTTTTTGTCAAAGACAATTTTACTTATTCCAAATATATATATATTTTTTAATATTGTGATCTATTATCCAAAGAATGGTGTATCCAGTATCCACCAATGATGGAAGTCATGCAATAATCTTATGTTAATGATTTTCTAGAGTGGCTATATATGTCACTGATTTGACTTGGAGCATTCATTGCTAAATGTGTTCTCCACCTAGTGGAATACATTTGACAACAAAGTTGGAAAACCAATTCTCTGACGGTAGTGTGCTACAAGTTTTCACATTTCATGTAAAAATGTATGCGTTGCAGTATCAATATCACATATTTTGTATGTGAATTTGATCATTTGAATCACCTGAAGCACATTGCTGGTTTTAATAAGTAATGGTAATAACAACAACAACAACAACACAAATAAAAAATAATTGGGCAATAACAAAAAACAAAATCTTAATCAGATCTGTATTATTTAAGCAATTGATATTGCTTAATGGTGTCAACCATCATCAGTGATTTCCATATGACGTTTAGAATGAAATCTAAAAGAATCGATAGTAAACAATTATTGTAATCTAATAAAAAAACACAGGGGGGCAGCCTAGTTCTAAAAACAGTACAGAGGGTAGCATGTGAACTGAAACAGCTGGATGATAGAATACTGAGAAAGAGAGGCCAAAGCCGAGCACACTCACAGGCTGAAGATATAAAGTGTTTTAGCTCAATATGTCAGAGTCAGCTCCTTTTGTGACAGTGTGCCTCAAGGCTGACTGGTTTAAGAGCGACACTATTACCGTGTCCACCTCCTTCAAGGCCTTCTCAGCAGCCATGACCCAATACCACCTTTAGAGCGTGCCATTTGACTGTTGCTCTTGTCTACCTAATGGGGTATTATTTGTATACTGGGCCTTAGGAAAGTCACATTCGTTCATGTTATTTTTAATATGTTGACATTTTTGAGTTAGTAATTCATAAAATACAAAGGTTCCATGTCACAGAACATAAGGGAATGTAAAAAACTTTGATGCTCAATATCTCTAAACTACCCTAAACAGAGATAGAACCTTATAATTCTAAGCTCACGACATTACATTTTACATTTTGTCATTTAGAAGACGCCTTATTCCAAAGCGATTTACCATCGATATATTTGACTAAGCAAGTGAATCATCAATTCACCAGTCATAGCAGGAAGAGTAATCTAGCTCAGGCCAGGGGCTATTGGCAGTCGTCGTGATAGAAGGAGAGAAATTATTATTATTAATTCTTTTTTTTTAATAGACACTGGAGAAACAGTCCAACGGGGAAGTAGAAATCTTAGGAGACACAGTATAGGGGGAAGCAGGTGTCTCAGGAGGAGCAGTTAAGGTGTAACCTGAAGAGATGGGTCTTCAGTCTCCGACAGAAGATGGGGAGTGACTCTGCAGTTCTGACAGCCGTGGGAAGCTCATTCCACCAGCGGGGAGGGAGTGTAGTGAAGAGACGTGACCGGGCAGTGTGACTGCCGCGTTGGCGTAGAGAGGGTGGGGCCAGTCGGCCACCAGAGGTGAAGGAGCATAAGAGTGAACATAAACATACTGTATGGCATGATGGGGCCAAATGCATGGACAAGCACATACGGTAAATGACTGTGGCAATAAATGATAATAGCTACAAGTTGGCTTTGCAGTATTCAGACTGTTGAATTGTCCATGAGCTAGTTCACTCAGTTAAGTTATTGACTTTGCTTGGCAGTTGTAGTGAGTTGTGGAATGAAGTGTATTTACTGAGCACACAGAGTACCACGTCAACACTATGAGACTACCCCTGCTTACGAAACACTGTGCAAAGGTGGGTCAAACTGAACTTGTTTATGGCAGTGTACAAACAGAGGCATTGAGCTTAGCTCTGCCCTGGTCTCTGGCCAAGGTCTCGCGGGATGTGTGCGGATTTGTTTTCCTTGCCATGCTGAGGGAGGACGAGTTACAGAAGAGTGAAAGCGAGAGAATGAGGGAGAGGAGTAGACGTGACGAGAGGAGGGTGAGAACGTCAGCATATGAGAGAGAGGAGGAAGCAGAGGGGCTGGCTTTTCAGTGGAGTTTGCGCAAGCACCCTCCAAGCTCATTCCTGAAGTGAAGGCGACCCAAAGTCCTCCTACTTGCACAAATAACTACTTTTCCACTAGTACTTAGTGGAAAAGTGCCCACTTCTGGTAGTAATGGAAGAAAAAAACAAGTCACGGTAGGGTGCCAAACATTCCTCACTCCTAGAACAGACTGTGATTGGCTAAGAGTAGGCCTAGTAGTGGAACGGCCCACTATTCTGTCCTTAACCTCTGGGTTACAGTTTAACATCACCCTCCTCCCTCTGGAGGATTGGTTTGACCTGACAAGGCGGGTCTCTCTGTTCTTTCTGTCCAAGTAGCCTTGACAGGGGACACTTTTTTTTGTATCTTTTTACCTAGTTCATGTTCTGGCCGGAATAGACGGGAATGCCATGGAAAAAGCTGGCATTGATAAGATACTGCTGGTGGAAGCCTCCCCAGCTGCTTTGAGAGAGCTACAGAGGCTAGGGAGGTCAGTCACCACATACACACGCACACACACACACACACACACACACGCACAAGCACACGCACTCACACACACACACACTGACACACACTCACACACACTCACACACACTCTCTCACACACACACACACACACACACACAACCAAAAGGAGGAGTGGCACATGCACACGCGCACACACGCACGCACACACACACACACTCACACACACACACACACACACACACACACACACACACACACACACACACACACACTCACACACACACACACACACACTCACACACACACACACACACACACACACACACACACACACACACACACACACAGCCAAAAGGAGGAGTTGCCTGGATCACTGTTGGAGTGGATCACATGCTGGCTGATCTGGGTCTCCAGAGACTGAAGCCTCGTCTGGACCTTGCATTCACGCACAGGCAAGTTCTTTCTCTTTCACTCAACTTTTATATATTCAACAAGCAATATTACATATAATATATATATATATATTTCACAACTTCTGCCAACTTCTGCAGAGGTTATATTGGATGTTATTGTCATTGTAGTTGTAGTTGTAGTTAGTGGTAGTTGCATCAATAGAAGAAGTAGCTGCTGCAGCATCACGGTGTTCTTTTATGCTGTTGTAGCCAGTTGTAGACAAGTCTGTTGTACTTGGCTGTATAGAAGTGCCGGTTCTCCTCTTAGGAAGTAACTGTTCTCGTATTCCTCCACCCCTCTCTCTCTCTTTCTCTTTCTCTCCCTCTCTCTCTCTTTCTCTTTCTCTTTCTCTCTCTCTCTCTCTCTCTCTCTCCCTCTCTCTTTCTCTTTCTCTTTCTCTTTTCTCTCTCGCTCACCAGTTGTCAGCCATGCTCTCCTTTGCAGCCCTCACCCTCCGTCTAAGGGCCTCAGGTTGCCAAGGAGGGAGACGCACCATGGCGACCGTCGTCTCGGGCAACAAGACCTCTCAGTGTGTATAATATTGATGTCTTACTAGAACACATTTCCAGGCTGACATACAAAGGTTATTTTATGATATTTTTTGTAGGATGGTTAAATGAATGTTACACCATGGTTCTCTTCCTCTGTACAGGCTGGTGAGGGAGAGGTTAAGGAAGGACGTGGACAAGATGAGGATTCAGTCTCCTGGCTTCCGGCCAGGTTTGGTGGTGCTGCAGGTATGTCCGCATCATACCCTTCTTTAGCTACTTCCAAGCAGACCTAGGCAAACTTGGAATGCACGGAATAGTCTTGGAAGTGCAAATGTTGCTTAAAAGGCAAGCTAAATCAAGCACACTCCCCCCCACCCCCACCCAAGTTTTTCAAATTTGAAAGAATTCCACATACATATTTTCTAATCTCAAGAGTATGTTATAAGCATCTTCTTCTTTACTTCTGTGCCTCTGATTTTCCTCCTATGCTCCATGGGCAGATGGGCTTTAGGTAAATGTGTTTGTCAGGTTGCTAGAGGTGTGGGTTAATGTGTTTGTTTCTGCCAAGTAAAGCTACTTCCCTATCGCCTATTTAGAATTTTTACATTTACATTTAAATTTTTGGCATTTAGCAGACGCCTTATTCCAAAGCGACTTAGGGACAATCAATATATTTGACTAAGCAAGTAAATCATCAATCCACCAGTCGTATCAGGAAGAGTAATCTAGCTCAAGCCAGGGGCCATTGGCAGTCTCAGTGATAGAAGGAAAACGTTTTTTTATTTTTTTATTTTGTATATATAGACAGACACAGGAGAACAGAGAGTCAGGGGGGCAGGAGGGCGGCAGTAGAAGTCATAGGGGACACAGTAAGGTGTAACCTGAAGAGATGGGTCTTCAGTCTCTGACAGAAGATGGGTAATGACTCTGCAGTTCTGACAGCCGTGGGAAGCTCATTCCACCAGCGGGGAGCCAGAATTTGTGTCGGCTAAGACTGCTGTAGCTGCCTGCAAACATTGATTAGTTTTAGAATGGTAAATGTTTATCCTGTGAAACTTCACCAAGCCTTAAGCTACCTTTGGCAAAACAATAACAGATAAACAAATCACAGAGAGAAAGTACACTCACTGGTCACTTTATTAGGAACACCTGTACACCTTCTCATTCATTCAGGTGGTGTAATGGTGTGGGGAATGTTTACTTGGCACACATTGGGCCCATTAATACCAATCAATCATCGCTTGAATGCCACAACCTATTTGAGTATTGTTGCTGACCATGTGTATCCCTTCATGGCCACAATGTACCCATCTTCTAATGGCTACTTCCAGCATGATAATGTACCATGTCACAAAGCAAAAGTAATCTCGAACTGGTTTTGTGAAGTGAGTGGCCTTCCCAGTCACCGGATCTGAATCCAATAGAACACCTTTGGGATGTGGTAGAACGGGAGATTCACAGCTAGGAAGTGCACCTGAAAAATCTGGAATGAACTAGAATCTCAAAGGATTGTTTCCAACATTCTGTGGAATCAATGCCATGTATACCCTGTATTTGTATAGTGTTCCTATTAAAGTGTATGTTTGAACTCAACATTATTTTGCTGAGTACATGAATCAAAATGTGTGAACATACAGTACATATTTTGTTGACACCTCCTAATCACAAAGATCCACATTCCCACTTGCGCTTTCAAATTGCTTTATCCATTCAGTCATTTACTGTTTCCACTCTGTCATCGATATCATTGTTGTGTTGAGCTTGTGATAGTAGCTTGAGTAACTATGTGAGACTTGAGAACATCCACTATATTTGTTATTGTGGCAGCTAAAGCACTCTACTGGACATATACTGTAGTGTACATGTATGCAGTTTTCTTAAGTTACAGCTGTGTGTTGAACGACTCATCAATCAATAAAATTTTATTTTTACAGGCTAGCATAGCACTTTTTACATCGACAAATGTCACAAAGTGCTTCACAATGAACACAATACTCTAGGGGGGACCCAAAGCTAGTGTGGAATGTGAAATGTGGTGTGGTGCAAGAGTTCACGAGTCCATAGTGAGTGACAGCTTCCCGGTGAGACCCAGGTGGGGCAGCAAGGACCAGGATATACTGTGGAGTAGCTTAGAAGAATTCAGGAACTGGAGTCTAGTTTTGAGGGGCTCAGAGCCATTTGGACAGATAAGTAGAAAGAGGACAACATAAGATTAGAGGCTGTTGCAAAATAAAAAACGGATACATTAAACAGTGGGAGAGAATCAGCATAAAGCAGGTGGCCTGAGGCCCTCGACACATCTAAAATACATCTAAAGGACCAGAGGCCAGCGGCCGCTTAAGCCTGCCTCAGGGGGTTAGAGGGGGCAGTAGCAAGAGCCCGAGACGCACAGAGCCAGCCCTGTGACCATCCCGGCCCACATGGTACTGGGCCATATGTCTGCACTGGGAGCCAACCCAGGCCGGCACACCAAGGCAGCTGTGTCTCAGGAGGTAGAGTCGCCGCCTAATGATCACAAGGTTGGCAGATCGGCGGTTCGAGCCCCGGCTGGCCACATGTCGAAGTGTCCTTGGGCAAGACACTGAACCCCAAAATTGCTCCCAGTAAGCGGGCCGGCGCCTTGCATGGCAGCTTGCCGCCATTGGTGTGTGAATGTGTGTGTGAATGGGTGAATGAGAGGCCGTTGTAAAGCGCTTTGGAGCAGCAAAAAAGGCGCTATATAAGTGCAGTCCATTTACCATTTACCATTTACCTCAAGAGCCCGCCCACCACTGAATGGGAAGAAGGACCTAAGACCGGCCCAAGCGGTAGACGCCCCCCGCCCCACCAACCTAGACAATCTTGGTAGAGTGGCCAACACCGAACACCCAGGCTGAACCAGCCTTGACCCATCCACCGGCGCATGGCACCCCCCGCCCACAGACAATGGCTGCAGCCAGACCCGGATAAAGCTTGGGACAATCATCACATTTTGTTATGGTGGTATAATGTTACGTGTGTGTGTGTGTGTGTGTGTGTGTGTGTGTGTGTTTCAGGTTGGTGACAGAGAAGACTCTAACCTCTACATTAGCATGAAGCTGAAAGCTGCAGCTGAGGTAAAACGCAACAGGGGCACTTGCTATTTGATTTCAACTGTATATGTTTGTAATACTGTCATGAGAATGGTACACTTTCAGCTGGTTTCTTCTCCATAGATTGGAATCAATGCCAACCATGTCAGGCTGCCAAAGACCGCCACAGAGGACGAGGTGAGTAGAGGTGGCCTACAACCACAGTAACAACATTCTGGCTTCCTGTTAAGTTCAGAATAGATTTCAAGATCCTTCTGCTTGTTTATAAAGCTCTCACTGGCATAGCACCGGAATATCTGAAAGACCTTTTGCTAGCATATATCAGCCCAATAGAGCTCTCAGGTTTTCTCGCTGGTTTTCTCTGTGTACCACATGTACAAAAGAAGAGATTTGGTGAGGCTGCATTCTCATTTTATGCACCCAAATTGTGGAATGCACTGCTAGTTTACATTAGGGATGCAAATATGTTCAAGTCAAGACTAAAAACCCATCTTTTTAATATTGCCTTTAAATGACTAAATCATTAAATTATGATTATGTAATGATTGGAGCACTTTGAGCTGGTAGCTTTGGATGACTGTGGAACAAGGCTGAATAAGCTAGACGAACTACCAATACATGACGCCAACTCTTTTGTTACGAAAGTCTATTAGTGCCAAGCAAATCATGTGTATATATTTGGAGTTGAATAATGTCCAAATACAATTTCAACAATACATAGCAGCACATTTAAGTGAAATAGTATGGTTGGCGCTTATGAAGCTCTGTTTAATCATGAGATAATGGTAGGCGAGGGGGGCATGAGATGAGGAGTAGGGGTCAATTTGGAATTCAGCCAATCCCACTTCATTATTAAATCTTGGACTGCAGGTCCTGCGTAGCATCGTGGCGGTCAATGAGAACCCAGCGGTGCACGGCCTCATCGTCCAGCTGCCTCTGGACTCTATCAACCCCATGGACACAGAGCTGGTCACCAACGCCGTGGCCCCAGAGAAAGATGTGGATGGGTAAGTGACTTTTCTTTTTTTTTCTTCTTTTTTTTTTTAATACCGGTTGAGAGAGGCGTTGCTTGTTCGCTGCTTCTCCATCCGAAATCTAGGTGTAATTGCAGTATACAGAGTAGATTGTCCTACAAAGACACCTAGACTTAGATTTAGTAATCAAAAAATGTACTCGAGCCCTATACTTTCTTTTATTTATTTTTTGTTTCTTTTTATTATTACTACTCGACTACTTTATTATTACTACTCGATCTTTTCAACCTGCAGCGTCTTTGAGTGTCTAGAAAAGCGCTATATAAGTCTAATGTATTATTATATTACTCTACTCTCTACCACCTGATGGATCTAATGTGCATCAGAGATATAACTACCATTACCAGTTTAGTTTAAACACACATACTTATGCCCTGTTCTTAGGCAACTTGTATTTGTAGAATACTTATTTGAAATGGTTTGATATTTTTAAAAGCTTTGCGATAAATTGTCAGGCATGATGGAAGCAATGGAAGAGTGTCGTGTTAAATCAAGCACACCTCAAGTAATTGTTTAATAATAGGCTTTATTTCAGGTCACCAAAGGTAATGGGACAGATATAATGTCCAAATGAAGCACCCATGTTTCACATTTGGTCGA
>NC_137688.1:61224232-61249232 GCF_963989245.1 Nansenia antarctica | reverse complement strand
GGTGCAGGGAAGGCGGAGATGGTGAAGGGAGAGTGGGTGAAGGCCGGGGCTGTGGTCATTGACTGTGGCATCAACCACATCCCAGGTATCTATAACAGGCTCCTTCTGTTTTACCTATATATCTGTTTTACCTGTATATCTGTGCATTTCTGGCATTTTTTCGCCTTTATCAAAAGCAACTTACAACAAATACATTGAGACTATTAGAACACAGTAGAGAGAGTGCCTGTCTGTTTTTTCTTTTTGTTACTTGTCTTGCAAAATTAAGTTTAAGTTTGCAAAAGCATTATTGTACTTTTTTAGAGTAAACATTTTAAACTGTATTCTTCCATAAAACAGAAATAAATGGTAAATGGACTGCACTTATATAGCGCCTTTATAACGGCCTTTATAACGGCCTTTATAACGGCCTCTCATTCACCCATTCACACACACATTCACACACCAATGACGGCAAGCTACCATGTAAGGCGCTGGCCCACACACTGGGAGCAATTTGGGGTTCAGTGTCTTGCCCAAACACACTTCGACATATGGCCAGCCGGGGCTCAAACCGCCGATCTGCCAACCTTGCGATCATTAGACGGCGGCTCTACCTCCTGCGCCACAGCCGCAGTGTTGCCGCAGTTGGCAATTGCCGAAATTGGCAACTACACACACTTACAGTATACGCCAATACAACAGGAAACTACTTCTTGACCCCTATGAGCTGCCTGACCTTTGACCTGTTATTGTGACCCCTACAGATGAGAGCAAGCCCAGTGGGAAGCGAGTGGTGGGGGACGTTCACTATTCCTCTGCCAAGGAGAAGGCAGGGTTCATCACCCCTGTGCCCGGGGGGGTGGGGCCTATGACTGTTGCCATGCTTATGGAGGTATGCTGCCAATGGGCATACAGTTCAGCATATAGGCCTATAGATAGACAGATAGACAGATAGACAGACAGACAGACAGACAGATCTGTAGATAGATACATATATCTGTAGATACATAGATCTGTAGATAGATACTGTAGATCTGTAGATAGATACATAGATCTGTAGATAGATACATAGATCTGTAGATAGATACATAGATCTGTAGATACATAGATCTGTAGATACATAGATCTGTAGATAGATACATAGATCTGTAGATAGATACATAGATCTGTAGATAGATACTGTAGATCTGTAGATAGATACTGTAGATCTGTAGATAGATACTGTAGATCTGTAGATAGATACTTTATTGTCCTCTGGGAGTCTAATTTGGTTCACAGCCCATTTTACAGATAGACAAGAAATACTACGATCCAGCTTTAGTTTATTCTACAATAATGTTGTTTTGTCACCACAGAATGTCAAATCTTCTCTGAGGTTGTATTGGCTTGATTTACTGTATGTGCATTCAATTTGTAGTGCAGTTTTCACTGACAACAACAACCTCACCTATTCTAAGGTCATCACGTTGGTCTTTTGCATTTGAATAGTTAACCAAGTGTATGCAAATGATTTGTCCAAGAGAAATGTGATCTTTGAAATTGTCCAACTGATCATTGTGAGCCTTGGGGGACCTTTCTAATATACTACAACACCTTTATTTGCCTCTGGGTTAACGATACTAAATCAACAAAAAAATAACAGATGGGGCTTTCTCTTATTTGCTCATAATGTTGACCATCTCCCCAGTGAGTACTTTGGGCATATAATTATAAGTGTGCAGGCCCTGTATTGGCATTGTTGTAATTAAGCCTCAGAACTTTCATTAAAATAGAGGCTGTGGTTAAACACTCACATTTCAATTTATTGCCTTAGAGAGGCTTGTATCAACAAGGGAGACCTTTTCATGTTCTCTCATTTAGGTGTAATGATTCTGCCTAAAGTATGACTTTGCAATGATCAGTGTTCTATATTAAGATGTCTATACTTTGTCATTACTAGAACACCGTCCAAAGTGCCAAGCGGTTTCTCAAGACTTATCAACCGGGAAAATGGAACATCTCTTATGCCACACTGAAGCCCCAGAAACCTCAACCCAGGTATGGACTTGAGGAAGATCATTTTTCGAATACTCCTGGCCCAGGTCCTGGGCCTGCTTGGGCCTGTTTGGAGTGCCAGATCAGCGGGATTCACCATTTTGAGGCTATTCCATTTTCTCCATTGTACCAGGCAAACTCAATCAAGCACAGAGTATTAAACAAGTATTAAAAATGATCTGAACACATGATACACCTTTTCATTCTATACCTAAGGATTAATTCACATCAGTGACGTGTGGTGAGGTCAATGGTTGGGGGGGTACTGACTAATATCAGAGCCAAATTAACACACATACCAACAGCAATTTTACCATAGCCTTTATATTTCCTTTACGTTTACCACAAGGACCACTTAGATCTTCATACTCTACTATACTACTCTACCAAAACAACAGCCATGACCTGGTTTGTAAAACCACAGCAAAAACTGAGTCCGTTCTACGAAGCACAAAAACACATCTTGCTCCCAGTGAGCGGGCCAGCCCCTTGCATGGCAGCTTGCACCGTTGGTGGTTGAATGTGTGAATGTGAATGTGTGTGTGAATGGGTGAATGAGAGGCCGTTGTAAAGCGCTTTGGAGCAGCTTTGGAGCAGCAAAAAAGGCGCTATATAAGTGCAGTCCATTTACCATTTACCATTACATCTGTTTATATGTGTGTGTTATAAATATTGTCTATTTGTCTCTCCCTGTATTTGCAGTGGAGCTGTGCAAATTTGGAGATTATACAAAGAGATTGGAATCATACATAAATTACATTTATAACACAAATCAGTGGGAAAATATCTTAATATTTATTTAATTTAATTATTTTATTGTTTTACATGAATTTTTCATTAGAGTAAGATTGGGGAGGCTCTGCCTCCCTTGCCTCCCCTAACCGCACTTCCCTGATTCCCATGGATTACAAAAGGTGACCTTGTACTTGTTTCAAACTGAAAAGAGGTACAGCAAGTGCATTTCTAGTCAAGCAATCAATCAGTCAGTCAGTAGATTAGTCAATAAAAAACAACCTCCTATCATAAACTTGTCATAGCTGACCACTAGGAGAAAAGCACAATCTGAAATATCTTAGACAACAAATAGGTCAAACATGGGTTAACTTTTTCAGTAACCTTTTTCAGCAATCCCGCAATCGCACACTCCTGCACACCAAAGACGATTGGCCGGCTGGCCAAGGAGGTTGGCCTGTTCTCGGATGAGGTGGAGCCCCATGGGACAACCAGAGGCAAAATCTGCCTTGATGTCATGAACCGGCTTAAGGATCAGCCTGATGGGAAATACGTGGTGGTCACAGGGTAAGGTCCCTAATTCAAAACATCTTACCAAAACCAAATACATTTGAAAGTGTTTTCAGGATGTGGCTGGGATTTGGATTTGTGTCATGAGACTCCAAAGACCTGGGGCCTCATTTATAAAGCTTGGCGTAGAACTGGCGTAAAAACGCTTGCGTACGTAGACATTGACACAAACGTGGGGTTCAATTGGTCACTCTGGGATGTTCACTGTCTTCAGAATCCACGAGCTGGCATATGGATCAGTGGGTGCACCTTGCACCCCAAATGGTACTACAGTGTATCTAATGGAAAAAGGCCCTTGACCTTGTGTTTGCAGAATCACCCCCACGTCACTGGGTGAAGGGAAGACTACCACCACCTTGGGGCTGGCACAGGCCTTAGGGGCACACCTTCATGTCAACTCCTTCGCCTGTGTGCGCCAACCCACTCAGGGCTCCAACTTTGGTATCAAAGGTAATGTTAAGTATTTAACTGTTTTATTTGTTTTATTTTGAATATACTTTTGAATATATTTTCTCATTTAAAAAGTGCTTTGCTTTTTGAGTATATTTCTTATCAGTCCACCATTTATTGTACATTTTTATGCACACATAATTATCTTTTGGGACTATACTTGTGACTGATGAGAAATGTTCCTCTTGTGATTTGTGATTAAAGTATTACTGTTAGATTACAAATACTGTTCAGGTTTTCTCATTGAAACCTTTTTGTCATTTCCAATGGATAAATGAAAAAAACTGAGATTCCCTTTGATTTCAGACAAAAGTTACTTTAATAATAAAGTTAAGGCTAATAAAATTAAGCCTTTATTTATCTGGGTTAGTCTCATTGAGATTAAATCTATGTTTGTAAGAAAAAATAAGTAAAAATAAAAATGATATCAGTCATTAAGATGTCCCAGAACCTGGTCCTTGATTTAAGACGATATCAGATGTTGGAAGTCTTGTCAAAGAACAGGCTTAATCTGTGTCTGGGAAACCACCTCTAGACTAGAGAACAATTGCTCAATGCTCAAATGCTTAATGCATTGTCAAATGTTATTTTGTTTATCATAACCATATAGGTGGTGGTGTTGGAGGAGGTTATTCCCAAGTCCTTCCTATGGAAGAGGTACCACACATTCTCACATTCCTCTTCTCCTTTAGATAAATGTATTGTTTATGGTTATATTAAAGCCACAGTCTTGGTGGAATCCTAACTCGATCTGCAAGTCTTGAAATGTGCCTGATGAATCTAGTTACATGCACAGACAGTGGCGTAACTACCACATACAGTGGGGAAAATAAGTATTTCACCCCCTGCTGATTTTGTGAGTTTACCCCCTTACAAAGAAATGGACAGTCTATAATTGTAATGGTAGGTTCATTTTAACAGTGAGAGACCGAATATAAAGATAAAGATATAAAGATATAAAGAAAATCACATTCAATCACATGAATTTTAAAAAAAATATTTGTGTTTTATTGAGTAAAATTTGTATGTCACCCCCTAGCAAAACATGACTCAGTACTTGGTGGAGAAACATTTACATTTACATTGTTGGCATTTAGCAGACACCTTATTCCAATGCGACTTACAATCAATAGAAACCCTTGTTGGCAGGCACAGCGTGACAGCGGTCAGACATTTCTTGTAGTTGGTCACCAAGTTTGCGAAGATCCCAGGAGGGATAGTTAGATTACTTGGGAACATTGGACTGTGGGACCATCGGGCTGTGGGAACATAGACACGCTCCTGCTGATACTGCCTGATGAAACGCTTGCATATCATTTTGATTAACAGGTGACAGAATAAACAGTGTGGCTGACTGGGAAACTGCTGTCCGAGAGTTTAATTACACAACGCAAAGAGAAGTCTGTTACATAAACTAGGCATAGATTGCGCAAAAAGTCGCAGAAAATCGCACGCTCCCTCGGGCCCACTCTGGCCTTCGTGCATTAGGGGCCCAGTGCAGACTCTCGTTACGCCACTGTTAACAGATCTTGGGTTAAGATTCCATCCTCTGAACAGAGAAACAGCAAATTGGGTGCCCCACCTCTGGGGGTAGTAGTGTTGTTTACCCTGAGCGGTGGATCAGTCTATTCGCTAGTTTCACCTGTCACTGATTGCGCCTTTAATGCCCTATTATTGCCCTATCGTGACGTTAGAATTATTAAGGTTCTATCTAAATTTTTGTCAAAATTGAGTTTTTTACATAATCTGATACATTAGGTGTTTATTAATGCCTGTGTGGTGTTATTTTTAAAATGTTGAAATGTTTTGGTTAGTAATTAATGAAATACAAAGGTTCCATCTCACAAAACATAATGGAATGTAAAAACTTTGACACTCAATATCTCTGAACTACCCTAAACGGAGATAGAACCTTATAAAGAGTTGTGTTGTTTACCCTGAGTGGTGGGTCAGTCTATTCACTAGTTTCACCTGTCGCTGATTGCGCCTTTAATGGGTTATGTCCTGTTATTGTCCTATTCATCATTACTATTTCTAGGTCAGTTTCCATCTCACCAGTGACACACAAGCTGTCACTGCAGCCAGTAGCCTGGTAGTGGACACCATCGCTGCACGCTTGCTCGCAGAATCTACTCAGTCAGATAAGGTAAGAAAACACAATGTTGGATAACTTCATTTGCTGTCTTTTTTTCAGCTATGATTAGATTAGCTAGATTATATGGTAACAATTGGTGGTTTTGGTACTACGGGAAAATGAATGTTAACTACATGGTATATACTGTAGGTTATTATTAAGTACAATGTAGAAGGTAAACGTTGGACTATAAATTATAAAAATGGGTGGGGTGAGTATTTTTGCATTGCTCTTGCATTGGCTATATGAGGAATAGTTTTGAATAAAGCTGAAAGAAAAGGATTCATTGTTGAGTAATTTAGTAGCCTATGTGTTTGTGCCCATACACAGGCCCTATTCGATTGGTTGGTGCCATTGAAGGATGGCCACAGAAGCTTCACTCAATCCCAGAAAAATAGGCTCAAGGCAAGCTGAAGAACTTTCCTTTACTGCTGTGTTAATGGAGAACATTGTTTTAGAGCTCATGCTGCAGGTTATGAAGAACATCAAGAACATCTTTTTAAATGTTTTCTGTTAATGTTAATGTTGTGTAATTCGTGTTCTTCTTTGTGAATTCTTTGCAGAGACTGGGAATAGAAAAGTCTGACCCTTTGACTCTGAATGTGGAAGAAGTAATCCGATTTGTTCGATTGGATATCGACCCACAGTCGAAGATGGTATGTCAAAGGGTTCATTCATGAACACTTATTACGTTTTACATCTCTGATTCAACAGACATGACAGTTAATGGGCCATTTGTTATGCAAACAGGTCCCTTGAAACTTAAGGTTCAACTTGACTGGATATCAATCTTATGACAAATAACCATGCACCAGATTTACTTAACTAAAACGAAGCCTCACAATTGGCTGTGTCTTTCTCCCAGAAAGGCGCTTAGGGGCAAATCCTAACTTGAGATCTGTGAATTTGTGTAAAACTTGGCCTGCCTGCCGCCTTTAATGAATACAGTCAGTTTGACCACGACCGTCGTTGCTCCCCACTCTGCCCCCCACCCCCCCCAGGAGCATCCGAGTGAGGCAGTGGCAAGTGAGATGATGGCCATCTTGGCCCTCAGTACCAGCCTGCAGGACATGAGGCAACGCCTTGCCAGGATGGTGGTGGCCACGACCCGCAAGGGCAACTCTGTTACCATAGAAGACATGGTGAGTGAGTGAGTGATTGTGTGTGTGTGTGTGTGTGTGTGTGTGTGTGTGTTTGTGTGTTTGTGAGAGAGAAAGAGAGAGAGAGTATTTCCAAACTGAGATACACATACTAATGACGTTATATTCAATCACACACTTATGTGCCGATGCATACGTGTCCACTTCTAATGTGCATCCATTTGTGGTGTGTAGGAGAGCGAGCATTATAGCATATCAGACCTGAGTGATTTCAATAACATGTATTATACAACAGTTAGTTCCGACCAAGTAATTTGATTGGACAAGAGGCATTCCATGAGTGCTGATATACAGTATAACAGCACTGGGACTTTTAACTATGTGTCACTATGTATCACTCCGAAATGACCGTTAATACAAAGTAGCTAGCCTGCAGATGTTTGTGTTCAGGTTACTAGGCAACAGTCCAGTTGCGGAACTATTTTTTGTTGACGGAGCCAAAATAAATGATTAAATAAACAAACAAATCATAATCTGTTGTCACTTATTATTGTTAACTAATAAATTGCGCTGTAGAACTGTTGTATAAAAGCAATATCACACTCGAGGTCGTGCTGTTATACTGAATATCAGCACAACTGTGATTGTCTTCGGTACTCGGCCTGCGGGCTCGTACCTACGACCGAATCACAGCCGTGCTGATATTCAGTATAACACAATCCCTCTCGTGTGATATTGCTTAAATCTTCTTGTGTTTTCTCCACAGGGCATCAGTGGAGTCTTGGCGACATTGATGAGAGAAGCTGTGAAGCCCAGTCTGATGCAAACTACAGAGGTGAGACATGTGCATATCCTCAGGCTATTCTAAGAGGGCTGACATTAAGATGGTTAGACACAAGGGACACTGTACAAAAGTCTGTAAAAATGTCCTGAGACATCTTCTGCCCCTCAGCACTGCGTCTCCCTTGCCCCCCTTGTACTGTTTCTCTGTTTCTCCAGTGTAAAAAAAAATAAAAAAAATAATAGGTTTAGAAGAAGGTGATAGGAGAAGGTTTTTCCTTCTATCAATCAAGCCTGAGCTGGATTACTTTTCCTGCTACGACTGGTGGATTGATGATTCACTTGCTTAGTATTCAAATGTATTGATTGTAAGTCGCTTTGGAATAAGGCGTCTGCTAAATGCCCTCCCCCAAAAAAGAATAAAACAAAATAAAAAAGAGGGAGGATAGAGAAGGGAAAGTTGATAGAGTCGACTGTAGAACGATATCCAAACAAACACATTTAAGGGTCAAAGGGTCAGTGTGTAAATGTTGTTGTTTTGTTGAGTTTTTATTATTGCATTCTTTATGGATAACTGCCGTTTATGTTTTAATTCCTTGCTAAAAGGACATCTAATGTGGTTATCCAAATTAAACCATGTATATTTCTGGATGACACTAAAGAGCTTACCTCTCTTTTTGTTGTTTCCAGTTGTCTTTTACAGTACATTTCTTTTTTGAATCGCCTCATCTCTCTCTCTCTCCTTTCATTCTCTCTCTCTCTTTCTCTCTCTAGGGAACACCAGTGTTTGTTCACACCAGTCCATTGTCAGATATTGCTCATGGGAACTCGTCCATCCTGGCTGACCAGATAGCCTTGAAGCTGGTGGGCCCAGAGGGGTTTGTGGGTAAGTGGTGCTTTTCACATCTAACTACCTGTGGCATACACGGTATAATACACTGGATACAACTCTGACCGTGGGTCAAAATAGCTATTTTTGTATTTCAATTATTTTCAAACACACTTTCCAAAAAAGTTAGAATAGAATAGAAAAGTGTCATGTAAAAATAGGGTATTTGTGTATTGGAGTGTATTTGGAAATACTTCAAGAAAGTATTGAAACAATTTTAAAATATATCTCTTTATATATATTTGTAAGAGATTTTCAAAGGAGGATTTGAAGTATTTGAAGTATTTGAAAATAGTCTTCTAAACACTCAGTTGCGTCATTGACATTTTAAATAACAACCAAGACAAGGTTCATTGGACATTTACATTTTGCCAAGGTTTTGCAGCCCACATTTATCATTCATCCATCATTATTTAGGAAACGTTGCAGGTACACATTAAAACACAGCCCAGCCAGCTTTTAGTTTGTCTCTCAGGTTGCCTGAAATAATTTGTGGAAACTATTTCACAGACCAATGAACGATTTCTAAAACAGAGTGGGGAAAACATGATGGACAGAGACTAGTAACAGATTACATATTGTGTTTTTTGCTGTATTATTTTGTTTATTTTGCAATGCCCTCGTGAGAGAAAAGAGTTGGAGAAAACAAATCATTTTGTTGAGACGGAAGATTTCGTGAAAGTAAATATTGTGCCTCTAGCCGTTCTAAAAGAAATAGCAAAGAGAAATTTAGAGCAAAGTTTTGTTTATGTTTTATGAATGAAATAGATTGATATGCTTAAATGTCACAAATGCTTATAAATGCTTATAAATGCCAAAATGTTTTTGTCTCTCATTTCCTGAACCCTCAACATGCGCATTCACGCATACACACACACACACACACACACACACACACACACACACACACACACATATACGCTCACCTCTAAGTCACCGAAGCAGGAGGAGGAGCAGACATGGGCATGGAGAAGTTCTTTGACATCAAGTGTCGCTCCTCTGGCCTGCGCCCTGATGTGGTGGTGATGGTTGCAACAGTCCGTACCCTCAAGATGCACGGGGCTGGACCGACGGTGAGACACCACCAGGGGGAGTGCTAGGGGAGGGAGGGATGTGGTATCAAGAGTGTAAAGGTGCATATCAATAGTCTATGGAAGCCATCTCCACTGGTCTCTTTCATATAGTTATTTTTTTGGAGGACTCAACCTTTGAATGCAATATAAGGGATAACAGGCGTTGCACTGGAGATATAAACTGTGAAAAGAGGCTACGAGAGGCTGAGGGTGGTGGAGGTAGAAATTGGAGGATGCATGTATTGTAATGCTTGGAATGGAATAAGGAATGGTATCAATCACACATGTTACCATTCCATACATTACAATGTGAGACCACCCTCCGAATTCAACCTCCGGCAGCCTCCACAGGGCTACTCCTTTCCTAATCCCACACTGATTTGAGAGGACTGGACTGGTGAAAAGAGAGCCCACACCTAATTCACCATCCACGCGGTGGAAGCCCCACGTCACGGCTCCTCCCACCATATTGATTTCACACACACAAAGAGAAGGATGCGAGGAAAGGACGCCTAATCTAGACTATTGAGATGTACCCTGAAAGACCTGGATGATTGAGAGAGATATGGGGTGTGTCCCAATAGCCTTTCCTACCTCTGAACCTCACCCTCTCTTCTCGCTTCCTTCTCAAAACGCACTGGAGGAGAATATGGAAGGAGAGGAACCTTGGATCTTCTCCTTCTATGGGTTTTGAGGAGGAGGTGAGGAGAAAGGATGCAAGGAATAGGGGAAAGACTATTGTGACGCACTCTCTCTAGTAGCTTCTAGCACATGGCTGTCAACTCTCTAAATCAATCAGATTCTCACCTCACGCTGTCAGAGACCAGGCCATGTATCGGTGCTCACACTCGGGGGATTTCATTAGGCATCAATTATTTACTGACTGACTCACCTCATCGGTCATCACGCATGACTTCCAAGCCAAAGGCACACAACGTTGCTTCTCGTCACTGATTCAGGGTCCGATTTTGTATTCCTCTTAATGATTGAAGTGTATAGTAAATATATATACAGTAAAACGTCTCATAAGCTTACCACAACTGCTTAACAACCTGATCGTTGTTATGATCAGAGTGTAGAGAACCCAAGCGCAGGACACAGAGTCAGGACACATACAGTGCCTTCAGAAAGTATTCAGACCCCTTCACTTTTTCCACATTTTGTTGTGTTACAGATTCAATTTAAAATGGATTACATTTTTTAAATGTACATTCAATCCACACACAATACCCCAGAATGACAAAGTGAAAACATGATTTTTGAAATGTCAATAAATGTATTAAAATGTAATTACAGAAATACCTCATGTACATAAGTATTCAGACCTTTTGCCATAACACTCTTAAAATGAGCTAAAATGTCATCAACACATCATTCAGTAAGTTGAATTGAGTCCATGTTAATGCAGGATAATAGTATTAATAGCCTCTTAAATTGGGTTGGAGAGAGGAGAGAGAGAGAGAGAGAGAGAGAGAGAGAGAGAGAGAGAGAGAGAGAGCGAGAGAGAGAGAGAGAGAGAGAGAGAGAGAGAGAGAGATCCCAGACCGATCTCTGCGACTGTCAGAAACAGAGGCCCTGCACACTAAAGACAATGTTTCAAATGGTGTTCCTCCTGCCTATCTCTCCTACAGGTCACCAGAGGTTCAGCCATGCCAACGGAATACTCACAAGAGGTAATCTCCCTCAAGCCCATGCTCCCCTTCCCTCTCCCTCTCTCCCTCTCCCTCTCCCCCTCCCCCTCCCCCTCCCCCTCCCCCTCCCCCTCCCCCTCCCCCTCCCCCCCCTCCCCCTCTCCCTCTCCCTCTCCCTCTCCCCCTCCCCCTCCCCCTCCCCCTCCCCCTCCCCCTCCCCCCCCTCCCCCTCCCCCTCCCCCTCCCCCTCTCCCTCCCCCTCTCCCTCCCCCTCCCCCTCCCCCTCCCCCTCCCCGCTCACCTGCAGCAGGTGACTGAAGATCAGCCCTGCTCCTCTCCAAAATGATATAAGGGATTGATTTTTTCACTCTTTGGAGAGTTTTTGATATTGTCTGTAGGGTTAGTAACTATAGCTACTTACTTTTAATGAGAATTGTGGAGTAGGAATGTTGTCATCTGGGATTCCAGAATTCCATCTGATTCAGTGAGATTATGGATATTGTGGAGGAGTTTGAAATTTGCTTTCCCTTGATTTCTTTCCTGTGGTTGAGAGCCATGTTGACTACATTTCGTGAGCTTAGAATTATAAGGTTCTATCTCCGTTTAGGGTAGTTCAGAGATATTGAGCGTCGACGTTTTTACATTCCATTATGTTTTGTGAGATGGAACCTTTGTATTTTATGAATTACTAGCTCAAAAATGTCAACATTTAAAAAATAAATGCACAGGCATTAATAAACACCTAATGGTTCAGATTATGTAAAAAACTCAATTTTGACAACAATTTAGATAGAACCTTATAATTCTAACGTCAC
The DNA here is from genome assembly GCF_963989245.1 of Nansenia antarctica. Lineage (NCBI taxonomy): Eukaryota > Metazoa > Chordata > Actinopteri > Argentiniformes > Microstomatidae > Nansenia > Nansenia antarctica. The sequence goes on along the minus strand of NC_137688.1, from coordinate 61,237,042 downwards.
GATTTGCTGTCACAATGCATTCCTACAGAAAGAGTTGGAGTATGGCGTAGTGACCAATTTCTAGTAATGATATCTAGTGTGTGATATATAATGTATCTAGTAGGATCAAAGTGTTGCATGGCTGTCGTGGGATAACCAAAAGTCTAATGATGATAATAGTGATGATTCAGCAGACAATTCTGTTGTTAAGTCGTGACGTGTTTCCGGGTCCAACGTTGTCTGAGGCGCTGTCTTCGAAATGCCTCAGTAATAATAATAATTCATTATATTTATATAGCGCTTTTCCGAGGCTCAAATACCCTGACAATATGGGGGAAACGGGAAAGTGCTGTGTCCCTTGTTGTATGAATAGATCCGAGTCTAAAAAACGATTGAACTGTCATTCTACCGCTGTAGTACACTGGTACTCTGGTGCGGGGAATTTCTGGTTTGGACCTGGAAATTGCTAAACGTCACGTTTGACGTCAGACTTAACAACCGGATACAATCAGTACGTTCTAACTACAAACTTTAAAGGAGAGATGTTGGAATTGGGTGTGCACAGGTTTGCGCTGCCTTGACTAAACGGGGGTACAAATTCTCCTACAGGCATTACATAATACTGTATTGTCTCACAATATTTGTAGTTGAGGTATGAGGTGTTTTTTTGTTAACATTTAGTGTTGAGGGAAGGGAAATATGTTTGCCGTTGTAAATGATGTTTTGTGTTGAAATATTTGAGTTTGAAATGGTGAAATGTATCGTGGTAGAGGGTAGATGTTTAAGTGTTCATTGTTTCGATCATGTTTAATGCTTAGGTTGTCATTACTGTTGAAATGTTGCGACAAAGCTAACCTAGTAGTATTGAATGACTGATATGTTTAGTGTTTATATGTTGATGTTGTTCAATGTCATCACAAAAATGGCCACTAATTGTGCCTTGGTCCAACGCTTCTCTGCAGGACCTGAAGTTATTGGAGAGTGGCTGCACCCACTTGAGGAGACAGGTAGAGAACGCCAGGGTGTTTGGCTTGCCTGTGGTCGTAGCAGTCAACACCTTCAGGTAAATGGTTATCTTCTTTACTGAGTGCAAATCTCAAATAAGGTGTACTTGATTTCCTGCATAATGAGAGCACTCCATCAGCCCATTTTATCTGTAAACTGCATGGTAATGAAAACGTTGTATCTTTCAGCAATCCAATACTTACTATACATTTTTCATAATTAGGTTTTAATCCAAAGAGACTAGAGAGACTAGCCAGAGAGTCTTTTCTGGCTACAGTTTCTTTGTATACTTATACTTTTCACTATGCCCTTGCTTGTCTAGGCACCACACAATAAGACAATTTGATTGATTGATTGATTTGTATAAGTGAATTGGTACCAGTAGTAGTCTGTTCTTATGCTGCATTCAAGTGCTCCTCCGAAAAAGGAAACCGACATTTTCGACTTTAATTGCTTTATTAAGATGATACCTACGGTTCCATGAAAGTCAGAATCAGTCAATGAGGAGCACTATGCAGCATAGTGTCTATGTTCTATGCTAAATCAATGTGTAAAGTAAGGCCTCTTGGGAAGCAGTTGAAGACACCTTTTTTACATTAGTTATGTTGCATCTTGTCTTTTGAATACAGCTCAGACACGGATGCAGAGCTGGAGCTGGTTTGTAACCAGGCTGAACTAGCCGGGGCTGTCGAGGTGGTGCGATGCTCACACTGGGCTGAAGGGGGCGCTGGAGCAGTGGCACTGGGTCAAGCTGTTCAGAGGGCAGCTGAAACTCCTCACCAGCTGAACTTCCTGTACGACCTGGAGGTAAATAACTCTGACAATCCACTGTCAATGGGGTATTTCCCAGTAGTCTTTCCTCTATTCCCCGCCTCCTCTCCCCTCGCGGTCTTCTCAAAAAGCATTGGAGTAGAATATCTAAGGGGAGGAACCTTTGATTTTCTCTTTCTACTGTACTCGCTTTGAGACAGAAGCGAGGAAATACAATGTGAGGAATAGAGGAGAGAAGATTGGAGGTCTATTCATTTCATCAGCTATAATATCCATCACTTTCTACTTAGGAAAAACATGTGATGAAAATGATGCTCCTCATCGATCACATGACATATTTTGTTAGCTTTTAGCTACAAAGTGAAGGTGAAACATCAAATAATTGATGAAATGTATACCACATAAACTGCCCTCATATCTATATTATACTACATATCATGTTTGGTACCCAATTTACCTCCAACAACATCCAACTGTACTATAGAGTTGCAACATCCAACTCTATAGTACAGATCTTTTTATAATTGCACTGTAAAGGACTACATACTTGCAGAAATGATACTGAAAGCAGCAACATTATATTTAATATATGTCATTTAGCTGTCAAAGCAACTTAGATTGCAATGAGTGCATGCATTTCAGTATATATGGTCCCAGCGGGAAACAAACCCACAACCTAAGCGTTGTTAGCTCTACCAACTGAGCCACATGGGATCAAATATTTCAACTTACCTTCCTATTTAGACACACACACACTCTGTTGAAAAATCATTATCATGTTTTATATCACTATATCACATGCTTCTGGTCTGGTCTGACACTTGTACTCTGCAATCTTATCTAATCTTAACTTCACATTAAGCCAATTCGGTTGTTAAGTCTGACGTCAAACGTGACGTTTAGCAATTTCCGGGTCCAAACCAGAAATTCCCTGCACCAGAGTACCAGTGTACTACAGCGGTAGAATGACAGTTCAATAGTTTTTTAGACTCGGATCTATTCATACAACAAGGGACACAGCACTTTCCCATTTTCCCCATATTGTCAGGGTCTTTGAGCCTCGGAAAAGCGCTATATAAATATAATGAATTATTATTATTACTGAGGCATTTCGAAGAGAGCGCCTCAGCCAACTTTGGACCAGGAAACACGTCACGACTTAACAACCGAATAGTCTTAACAAATCCAATTAGCCCCCCCCAGTTTAGACCTGTTTCATTATCGTTCCTGTTCCTCTAATGAATTATTTTGTTGAATTATTCAGAGAGAGAAGACATCTTCTGTGGCACTCTGGCATTTAGCCTTTAATTGGCATGCATCAAAACTCCCATCTTGTTGTTCATCTTGTCAATGGTATTATCTTTGGTTCAATCACTTCCAGCCTTGTTGTTCATCTTGTCAATGGTATTATCTTTGGTTCAATCACTTCCAGCCTTGTTGTTCATCTTGTCAATGGTATTATCTTTGGTTCAATCACCTCCAGCCTTACTGCAATTACTGTACAGGTCTGGTTGCAAATCGTATAGCATTAACATGTATCCCCACCTTAATGATTACTGTTTGACTGGAATGTAAATGTTAAGCAAGCAAAACATAATTTTGCTATCTAATTCCAGGTATACGTAGCTCAGTATTGATAGTTAATTATTGTAATGACTGTTAGCATACTTTTGGTGTCTTTAGGTATGTATTGGCTCCACTCTTTGTGTGAAAATGTCGACTGTGCTTTCAGATGCCCATCGTTGACAAAATCAGATCAATTGCCAAGGCAATGTATGGAGCGGACAATGTAGAGCTTCTTCCAGAGGCCCAACAGAAGGTGGCGCTCTACACGAAACAAGTGAGCAAAAAAGCAGAGATACTGGCCTTGTGTAATACAAAATGGGATTTGCTTTCTTTCCTATACAATTATTTCTGTCTTTAATTATTATTGATTTTGTATAAGATAAAACTTTTGCAAATGGATATATAGCGTTTTGGAATTCTTCGTATAATACACAGAACAGCCATTTGACTATCAGCAATTGCAGACAGTGAAGGCCAGGACCAGCAATTTAGGGCCTGAACAAATTTGGTGATTCAAAATTAATTGAGATAAGAGTCATGCCCTCTATAATGATTCAAGACTTATATGAATCATTAACACACCAATCGTGAGCTTAGAATTATAAGGTTCTATCTCCGTTTAGGGTAGTTCAGAGATAATGAGTGTCAAAGTTTTTACATTCCATTATGTTTTGTGAGATGGAACCTTTGTATTTTATGAATTACTAACTTTTTTTTATTTTTTAAATAACACCACACAGGCATTACTAAACACCTAATGTATCAGATTATGTAAAAAACTCAATTTTGACAAAAATGGAGATAGAACCGTATAATTCTAACGTCACGCAATCAATCAATCTTTATCCTAGGGCTTGGCCAATCTGCCAATCTGTGTGGCAAAGACCACCCTGTCCCTGTCACACGACCCGGAGAGGAAGGGGGTGCCCACCGGCTTCACTCTGCCCATCCAGGACATCCGAGCAAGTGTGGGCGCTGGGTTCCTCTCCCCCTTGGTGGGCACAGTGAGTACTGGGCACTAGCATCTCTCTAGCATCTCTCTAGAATCTCTCTAGCATCTCTCTTGCATCTCTCTAGCATCTTGTCTACAATGCCAATGTATTAGTGAGTATTCATTCAACAGGAACTGCAACATTTATATTTTACAGTAGCATTATCCGTTTTTGGGGGGTATGTACTATGTAATTACTTAGTATAGGAATGAATACTATCAGTTTTTCATTTCAATTATTTATATATATATATATATATATATATATATACATATTAGCAGTGGCGGGCGGTGCATTTCACACCTAGGCCTTCAGTGATGTCCTACCTGAATTATTCCACCTCTCAATACCATCATTATGACACGCCATGGCTCTAGAAACTATACATTTAGACAGAAACGCAGTATAACCGGGCATTGCTGTGATGTTCATATCTGATATAGGGGTATACCCCTTTAAGAGCGCACGGAAGTTAGGTAGCATATCGAAGCACGGAGAGTAGAACGGAATAAAGAGATCACAAGTTTGTTTTACTACCACACAAGTGTCATCCCTTTCAACAATATTACAATATATACAATATTACAATATATAGCACCCCGGGAAGGGATTAAAAGATCGCATTGAAGCCCCACTTACTCACACAGCTGAGCCAGTGCACCTCACCACACCACACACATATCTACGAACCCCAGGGTCGCTCCGTATATCTACATCTCTTGCAGAAAAAAATTAATGCTTTGTACTCACCAAAACAACTGATTATTTGAACACAAAATCCATCCTCCTTTCTTTCCTCAAGAAGACTTCAATGTCTCTGTTGTACAGTTTATCAGTTCCACCAATAAGTCTTTTTCTACATGGATAGCGTCGCTAACGTCGCGGTTGGCCGTTCTCTTCTGATTTATGTCTAGCTTTTCTTAGAAGGTTCTTCTTTGTTGTTATAATATCTGCCACCACATCTACCTCTTCTCCTCCTTCAGCCATTGTGGCTGCTTGTAGAACAACAGTTTACATCTACACAAATTAGCGAGATCAAGTTCAGTCTGCTAGCTCTGCCTCTCAATAGTTCGTATCCAATCAAAAGACGTGCAGCACCTGATCAGGTGCTGATCAGGTGCTCCGCCATCCAGCAGGCGCTGTCGTCGGATTTGCTTGGAACTCGAGATCTGACCACGGTACGCCACAGCTCTTTTCTCGCTCACTTTAAATTACAATCTGTACTCGCGCCACTGTTGAATCTGCAGGCGGGCAGATTTCTTGGTACCCTGGCAACACATTATGGCTGAAAATGAAATTCTATGATTGGATAAAAGCTCTAACAGCCCTCCAAATGGCTGGAAGCAGCGCAACCAAGAGGAAAGCTATGAAATTAAGAGAATAGACTAGGGAATAATTGAATACATATTTGTGGAAAAAATATATCAAAATTAAATTTATATTCTGATGATGTTTAGGCCAGCAGAGAAGGCCTTGCTGGCCCTGACGGCCCACCACTGCATATTAGCAACTATAATCAAACAGTGTTTGTTAAGTAGTAAGAAGTATTTCAGTGTAAAATTATAGTTTTATATTATAGTCCAGTTTGGATGAAGGCACATGTCAATATGATTAAAAAGCACAAACACAAATATATCCCAAGGACTCTAAACAGAAGACTTTAACTGAGGAAGCAAATGTCTCAAATCCTTGATTCTAATAGGTCGTCATCAGGGACGTAGGAAGTATTTTTGCGAATGGGTGCTACCTAAAATGTTGTGAAGGGTGTGAGTGCCCCCCTTTCTACCGAGAGACATTTTTGCATATCACCTCTTAAACAAGCAATTCATCAAGATTTTTGATTAGAGAATAATGTAGTGGTTAGTCCCCAGATGTGTTTTCTGGTGACTTTTGATGGGAGAATAACATAGTGGTTAGTGTGAATGAAAAGCTTAGAATCCATCAGCAGTCACTCCATTTAACTTTAGTAGCCTAGATGACGCACAGACTTGCACATGTAGTCACACACACCATCATAAGAACACAAGATATGTATAAATAAAAATAATACGATAAAAGACACCCGCTGACAGGAGGGATGTTGGGTGGTGATGATGCACAAAGACAGAGTGGCACAAAGTTTTAACAAGAATCGTTAGGTTGAGCCGGGGGGGTTGTGAATATGTATGTGTAGCTGTAGGGGGATCTGTCAGTTTGTGTCAGGGTGTGCTCAGTTAATCTGTCCGTCTGCCTATGGTGTGTGTATGTGTGTACCTTGTAGTGTGTAATGTGTGTTGCACATTATTCTTAGTCCCATTACCATTCACACACACACACACGCACGCGCACACACACACACGCACACACGCACGCACACACACACACACACACACACACACACACACACACACACACACACACACAGACACACACGTGTCTGCCATAGCAACCAAAACTAGAGATAAAAAAAAGATTAATCATATTGCAACCTGCTGCCCTCCAGATAATAATATTTACCATTTCTCTGTCCATCCACCTTTTATTAGACCGGCACACCAGCCCTAGCATCACCCTACTCTTGTTTCCATGACAATGACCTCTGCACAGACCACCTATAGGACCAGTGGCCTCAGGTGAGTACATATGGCTGATATAATACCACTACTACCACTCTGAATGTTGATGGGAATATTTATTTTGAATTGTTCGCTTTATTAAACAATTTTTAAAACAAAACACACATTATAAAAAAACATACATGTACAGCACCAGTTCTTCCTTCAAGCAACCTCTAGGGCAGCGGTCCCCAACCTTTTTTGCGCCACGGACCGGTTTCATGTGAGACAATAATTGTCTCAGACCGGCCTTCAATGTGTGGAGGATAAATATGACGAAATAAAATTATACGCCCGGCATAAAAACGAATATAAAGTGCATTAAAAATACAACTCACCATTACGCTGTGCAAGCCCTGAGCATGTATATTCTTAGCGGTAGGCAGGATCAACTCTTCACCAATAGTGAATGGTTTCTTAGCCTTGGCAATGCGGTTAGCCACTAAAAATGATGCTCTCAGTGCACTCACATTTGTTGATGTGGTGGCCATCAGTAATTGTTTCTGTCCTTCTTGTTCACGTTATGCAGGGTGCTTGGTCTCCATGTGCCGAGGCAGTTTTGACTCATTTGGCTTCATTGCCTCATTTGCTAGCCTGTCGCCACATATTATGCAGAGCGGGCTTGGCGCGTGAAAATCACCTGTAGCGATAAACCCTCGCTTAAGTAGGGCTTCTGATATTGTCTTTTAAATGCAGCTTTCTTTCTCTTGGAACTCGTAGGCTCTTCTTCTTCTGTCTCCTCATTGGGCCTTTTCCCCTTTCCAAAGAAGCTCTCCAAAGACGAGCGTCTTGACATGTCGTGACGTTAGAATTATAAGGTTCTATCTCCATTTTTGGTCAAAATTTAGTTTTTTACCAAATCTGATCCATTAGGTGTTTATTAATTCCTGTGTGGTGTTATTTTTAAAATGTTGAAATGTTTTAGTTAGTAATTCATAAAATACAAAGGTTCCATCTCACAAAACATAATGGAATGTAAAAACTTTGACGCTCAATATCTCTGAACTGCCCTAAATGGAGACCTTATAATTCTAAGCTCACGATGTGTCAAGAGGCACAGACGGATGTAATGTATCTGGTCATTTTCCAAAATAAACACAAAAATGGTGATCTAACCCTAAAGATTATGATTTCTTTCATTCTTTCTGTGCGGTACCAAATGACCCACGGACCGGTACTGGTCCGTGGCCCGGTGGTTGGGCACCGGTGCTCTATGCTAAAATAATAATTAGCTTACTGGAGGTGCGTGATGGGCCCTTGCTTAGGGGCCCATAATAAACATAGAGGATATTACACAATTAGGTCCAGGACTTATTGCCATTGTGGTCCGTAAAGACAGGTTGTCTTGGATTCAGTAAACGCTGAATCAAATCATAATTTACTTTGCTTACAATGAAACAAAGAATTGAAGCCTTCAGCTGTTGTTAGTTATTTCGTCATATTTTACATTTGAATGGTAACGTTTTATTGATCTTTGTCTTTGTGTGGCAAGTCAATTACAATGTTCGAGGACCATATGGCCACTGTTAAAAACAAACATGGGGTGTAGCCGTCAAATCCAATTTTGTTTGAAAGGCTGTGTGGGGAAAAAAGCTTTTTAATTAGCATTTTACTGCTTATTGCATTGGTTTTTCAGTGTGTACCTTTTACGCCCCCTCCCCTCTCTCTCTCTCTCTCTCTCTCTCTCTCTCTCTCTCTCTCTCTCTCTCTCTCTCTCTCTCTCTCTCTCTCTCTCTCTCTCTCTCTCTCTCCTCTCTCTCTCCCTCTCTCTCCCTCTCTCTCTCCCTCTCTCTCCCTCCCTTCTCATTCCTTCCCTCTTTCCAATCAACTCCATTTAATACACCCCGTACTTACATTTCTATCCTCTTTCTCCACCTCTCATGCCCTTTCCTCTTTCCACCCCTTTCTTTTTCACGTTCTTCCATCCCTCTGTTTGCTTTACCTCCTCTTTTTGTCTCCCTTTTTCCCCTGTCCCTGTTCAGAACAGAGTTGAACCCAATTAACCCCTTGAGCTCTGGCAGAGTGACAACGGCGACAGCTGGCACCAATGCTTCCCAGCCCTTCCACAACACAGCACAGTGATCACACCATTGAAACCGCAATGGAAGCTCTACTCCACCAAGGGAAGACGACTCTGGCCCTTGAGACTGGCAGTGGGTGCAGATTTACAGTTAAATCTACCCCAGCACTAACACAAATAACTCAACCAAACACGATTGACTAACCATCAAGCGATTTGAACACAATGAATGAAATGTGGTTAACAAACAAAGCGGTTTTTATTTTTTATTTTTTTATTATTATCATTGTTATTGGCGATTGAGACCAAGACTGGTTGAGTCAGGTGTGTTAGAGGAGGTTGGAACCAAACCCTGCACAGTCTGAGGGTCTTTAGGATTGAAGAACCCTCTCCACAGTCCAACCTGACAGTTCAACAGCTATGCTTCTCTAAAGCTGTAATCTAACCACAGCTTCTCTATCCATGTGGACCAAGAAAGACTCAAAGAAAAAAGGTCCGAAGGGAAGAGAGAAATACTCTTCTTCTCGCATTCTCCTAGTCCCCTTAATGGACCATGTTCATGGGCTGCCATCTTTTTTTTCCTCAAGCCTCTACCCAGAAAGCTCACCAGCGCCTGCCTTCCCTGAAAACTCTCCATCCTCAGCTGCTTCTGCGAATTAGCCAGCCTGCCCATCAGCAATTAGTGAGGAACAGGAGTGTGAACAGTCAGAAAGGGAAGTGTGTGTGTGTGTGTGTGTGTGTGTGTGTGTGTGTGTGTGTGTGTGTGTGTGTGTGTGTGTGTGTGTGTGTGATCTGTGAGTGTGTGTCTGCAAGTGTGAGTGTGCGCACATTCACACTCTGGAGTGTATATTGATATAATGTAATGCTTTATTGGAACCACTATTCTATTTTCCACGGCAGCAATACGATTCTGCCAAATGTCATTATGTTGAGCTATTGGGCCATCAGTTGTAACCTAGTTAAGGCCTGAACTGAGCTTCCAAAATGAAAATGCCAAATTACCTTGGCTAATTTCCCAGGAAGAGTTTATTGACCTTGAACCAGTTTAATTAAACACAAACAAGCTAGTACTGTGGCCAGGGGGGTATTCCATCAATGTCACTAAAGGATGATGCAGGCTTATTTTTGGCTGAAGTTTTTTTTTGTATTTAAACATGTCAGCCATGTTCATGAATAAGCCTAGATCTTAAACGTTTTTGCTTTTCTAATGGGATTGTCTAGCAGGATAGTGATCGGATCACATTTCTGTCATTTAAGAGTAGATTACCTTCCGGTATAAAAACCCTGGAGATTAATGACCTAAAACAACATTTTAAGTGAGAAGTTATGGCTTGTCCAAAGGCGCAAAAGACACTGGAAACACTATGTTTAGTGTTTATGTACACATCATTGATTTGATCCCAGTGGTGAACATGTTGTTTGAAGTACAGTAGACCAAGATACAGCACTATAGCAGGTGTCAAAGCTGTGTGCTGGCAAACCTTGTTAGTGCATAGGTGAAGTTATGATTCGTGGCGCTCTTTTTGAATCATATCACCATAACTTCTCACTAAAATCATAGTTTTTGGTCATTAATACAATATAAGCTTTGAATTAACAAGCCTAAGCTTTGAATTAACAACCCTATGTCATAAGGGTTATACTTGGGCCAGCAGGTTGTTTTCATCACCTTTTAAGCAGAAACATGTCTGAAGCTGGGAAACCAGGTAAGGTCATAATATTATGAGCACAGAATTATATTTGAACATTTTTACAATAATAACGTAAGACATGTTGTATAAACTGTATATCTGAGCCTCATGTAATGAGGTAATGAGTCATTGGCTGTGTTACAATACTTCACTGGCATCCTTTACTGTCTCCTTTTTCCTCCTCATAGACAAATCAAAGGGCATTAACCGGACACGTTTTTACAGCATTGCTCTTACTGTATCGGGTCCTTTCAGATCAATAGTCATGAAGGGAAGGAAAGAGCTATGAAAAGGAACCCAATGATTGAGAAAACCAGCAGATACTTTTTGTCATACTATACTATGAATTCTGTATACGTATCTTCATTGAATATCACTAAACGGCTACACACCTTTTGATATTTCTGTAGGCTTTCTTGGCTATTATATTTTTATTTTATTCTGTAAACACCATTTAGCCTCAATGTTAATGCAAGAATTAAGACTTGAATTAAAGCTGTTCCAGAGACATTGTTTGTTGTTAAATGTATCACTTAACTGCATGAATATTTCATTAATTGTTGTATTCACTTAGCAGCATCATTATATTCAAACAATACACTACACCTAATTAGGTTTCCCACTATGCAGTAATTCTGGAAATGAAGAGGGTTTGAGAGCACAATTGCAACCAGCCTTTAGAACAATTTATTTATTATAAGTGTAGAATAAAAAAAAGCCACATTGTGAAATGATTGATCATAACTTAAAGGTCATATGAAAAACTCACTTTTTCAATGCTTGTGCACATACATTTGTATCTGATGGGCCTATTAACACACAAACTGCAAAATAAAACAACCAAGTACTTTTTTTTGTGGGCTGCCTATTTCAGAAAACATGCGATTCAACAAGTAATTCAGATTTGCCTCTCCATCCTACCTAAAGTGGGGTCTTATTAGAATTATACCGCCCCCCATCTGAGTATCTCCGCCCACTGCTTTTTTCCCCATTCTTTTTTGAGCATTTCACCAAAATGTAAAGCTTATGAAGCAAGAAATCTGACAGACGTTGAAACCGTACCAAACTGGAGCGGGGCGTGGGGAGCAGTAGCTCGTTTGCATTTAAAGCTACAGACACAGAAACAGCTCGTCAGGAATAGGACTGAAACAGAGGGTATGCTAATTTGAATGGTATTTTCAAGACATGTTTTGAGGTCTCACCCCCAGAGACCTATATTAACTTGCGACTTTGTCGCACCGCCGAATTCGATTCCATTGTTTTGAATGCATCTCAATGAGACAATGCACACAGCGTGTGATGCGATATTGTCGCATGACAACATTCGATTCTCCATTCACATTCATTAGTGTGAATTGAGAATCGAATGTTGTCGTGTGACAAAATCGCACGCCGTGTGCATTGGCCTTTACTTTTTGTGGCCTATCCCATGACAAGACAGAGCTACTGAAAAGCTATCCCTTCACCAACCAGTGCTCATCTAGGGTAGGAGATGGAAGAAATTAAGAAATGTCACAATTTGATGGAGCTGGAACACTACTGTATTATGTTTTTTAGGGATGCACTATACTCTCCTTAATACAGCAAAGGGTCATGGAAAATGAATGTATGTTGTGTTGTAAGCCTTCTCCATTAATGACCCCATTACCTCCATCCCCCAATTCTCCACCCACCCACCCACACACCCACACACACACACACACACACACACACACACACACACACACACACACACACACACACACACACTCCTGCTATTAACTTCAGAGAGATTCTATGTTCTCTAGTCTACTGGATGTGAAATCCACCTTATATATTTTTTTTATCTGGTCTCTGCCAAATGAAATCTCTTCGTGACCTTTACGAAAGCTTGCCGTTACCATAGCTCCCACACCTAATAATGTGATTGCATTGTGGGAATACGACAGCTTTTGTCGTTTACTTTTGTGAAGCCTCCCATGCATATTAGACTTTTGTCATGGACGCTATTATTTGCATGTTAACTGGGGAAGGAGTTGCTGGGAATCAGGAGAGTAAATACACTGGGGACATTTGTAATGGCTGGAGAGAGAGAGAGAGAATGGCTGACATAATGGCTGGAGAGAGAGAGAGAGAGAGAGAGATGCATGACATACGTAGGTATCTGACTGCTCCATCAGCCATTGGTGGTGGCTGTTTCATACATGTCTTTT